>NW_024429197.1:46263397-46863397 GCF_017639785.1 Mesocricetus auratus | reverse complement strand
CTTTTTTTCTTTTTAAAACAAGAACTCACCACATATATGTATTTTGACTTTTTCATTTATACAACTATGGCTTATTTAAGATATTTTTTACAAAACAAGATATCCTTGTTCCTGCTCACAAAGCATTTGAGATTGCCTTCTGATAAACATTACTATGCTTAAGTAGCAGTTATCATAGGTCTAAAAGACAGCATAGGTTTGAGGAACAGCCTACAGATTTTGCCAAATTAATCTGAGAGACTACATATTCAATATATCTGCAGTAAAGTAATGATCTCAGTTTTTCAGACTTAAAATTATATCCCAGGGAGACACAGGGTTTTGTTGTAAGTGAATCAGATAGTGTTATTATACCTAGATTGCAGGTAGGTACCTGGGGAGCAGGTACATTTTCTGTGCATAATTTAAACTACACAAGTCTTTAAAATATAAAAATAAATTACTCTAATGTACATTACTATTAGTGAAAGTGACAAAAATTACTTTATGGAGTATAGTTCTGTCTCTATTGTTCTCTCTTCTGGAGCGCATTGTCCCAATTTATTGAAAATTGGCATTTTATGTTAGATGAATTCATCTTGAAATGTTCCCAGTGGACTTATTTATAATACTGACTTAATTAGGCTTCCAGTATATATTGAGAACAATTAACTATAGCAGTAAATTTTTATTATATCATTTTATTAAAAATATATTGGTTACTATGTTAAGAATCCAGTTAGTTAAATGATTACAGTCAGTAAAGTTATAGTACAATTAATATATACTAACAAAACAAGACACTTAAAATAACATTTTAATTTATAATCATGTACATTTTGATCAATATATGCATGTAAAACAATAGTATACAATAACTCATGAAGCAAGAGACAGCACATGGTTTCTGTTATTATCATAGTGTTTACTTCTATGCATTATAGCTGTAAACTTAGAATTCATTTTGATTTTTTACAAATAAATACTTATATGAAAATTATTGTAAAGATTATCATTTACATATGTGTCTGTATCAATGAGTAAAGCTTTGTGAAATTATTTTTTAAACCATTGTTCTTCGAATAAACACTAGTCCTAAACTTGGAACTGAGAGTATATATCTTTCACTTAAGAAAAATTCAGATGAAATTTGGAAATGGTAAATAAATTTGGAAATGGTGCAAGATGTGTTTGTCCATTTTTTATTATCAATACTGTATGTCAAGTTCATTCTGTGGTTATATAATACAATGTCCTTGTTTCTAAGTATTTCTAAATGTGACATTTTGTAGAGTCAACAGCTGATTGTTATATGATTCAGAAAGAAAATAGTTCTGTACTGTGGTTGTGATAGTTTTGTAACTTTCAAGTGGGGAAATAAAAGGAAGGAAACAAACTTTGCTTGATACACATGGCTTGATCAACTGAATTCAACTGTCTGGGTTCACTCATACCATATATAAGGTAGGATATTAATATACTAACATTGTTGATCTGGACCCCCCAAATGTGAGTGTCAGCGAGAAGGCCTGGGCAACCTATGGGGCCCTGAGCTGTGGATCAGTGTCTATCCCTGGTATACAAACAGTCTTCGTGTGCCTATAGCCAAAGAGGGATGCTCTCTCAGCCTGGACTCTTAGGGGAGTGCCTGGACCCTACCTAGAGTAAAATGACAGACTCTAGATATCCCCTATGTGGAAGGATTTGGCAATAGGGTGGGAGGGTGGGGGGGAAGGGGAGTGTGGGAGGAGGGGAGGGAGAGGGAACTGGGATTGACATGTAAAACAAGCTATTTAAAATTAAAATAAAAATGATAAAAATATACTAACATTGTTTTAAGGATTAATATTATAAACCAATTACAAATCTGTGATTTCTTATTTTATTTCTTGGTCTATAATTTGTTTCTGTTCATTTACTTTGATGTTCAAATTGCCCCGTATTTGCTAGCAGAAGCCCCATCAAATTAAAAGCCTGCTTTCTCAGTATTTTTGTGGTACTAACATTTTATAATTTAAAAATCGTTAAATTTGACCAATTTATCAGATCACAGAAAAGTAAACTTTATACAAAAATATTTTCACACACCTCCGAATAAAGATCTAAGTAGTTGGCAATAACACAAAACTATTATAACCTCCTGAAAAGCCACCTCATCTTAGAGTTTTCCACACCTGTGGGAGGTGACTGCGACAGCTAGCACCTGAGCAGTGATCTCAGGTGTTGTTTGCTCTATTCATAGGTAGTAGGCAGGATAGCCTGACTAAAAAGTAAATAAGTAAACACAATGTCCTTCTTCCTTGTTTTGTAATTTCAATTTAATCAAGAAGGACGAGCAAGGGTAGCAAGGTGGTAATTTTGGTTCAGATTCTTGGGAAATAGAAGAGATGAAATTAACAGAAAGACTTAACAGAGACATGCTGCAATTTCCTCTACTGACAAACAGGAGAATTTATCAATGTATTGAGGAGAGCAGAAGTAGAGGAAGCAAGCAAGTAAGGGTATGACTTGTGATAAAGATTCGAGACGAGAACTGCAGTTCAAAGCCTGGGGGAACTTTTGGTTATAGACCATGCCTTGGAATTAAGCCCAGGCTGAGGCGGAGAAGCTGGGATTTCCTCAGTCTCCTATTTCTCACTGCTGTATTTCTTAGATACAGGAGATCATGAGGCTCCAGCACTCTGAGGATAGCTTCAAGACAGAATAAAAACAAGAAGCATGTGCATGTGAAAAGCTGGAGACAGATGTAGTGTCAGCCCAAAAGAAATGGTAATAAAATCTGAGTTGCAGTGTAGGGTCAGGGGACATGATGCCGTGAAGGCGGCCTCTCAGGAGAGATTGTGGTACCAAAAAGACTTACAATGTTCTCAACTTCATTTGGTCTCTTATTCTTCTCCTTGTGTTAGTCTGTACGTATTGTATCTACTTCATTATTAACTACCACAGGGTCCCTGCCTGCAGCTTGGGAATGGAGAACTCTTAAGGCCCCGAAAGATTAGGAGAACCTATTGTAATTTGAGGAGGGTGTAATATCTTTCTAGGTTTAGAACTGCAAATTTTAGGGCATAGGGAGGCTATGTTATAACTTACACAATGGTTTGACGTCCATTAAACTTATAGGAACACTTAAAATGCGATGTAAATAAAAGTAAACCTGTTACAAGATACTGGAATCTCTGTCCTTCAGGGCAGCAGTGTAGTCTGTCATCTTAACTTCTGTCAGTTCACATCTGGCTTTCTTGTGCGCAGTAAGTCCTGGGAAGCTGAGTGGCCTGTAACTGCAGAGTGGGGATGAGATGAGATGTCAGACTCTAACCTGTGGATTTCTGGGACATTCTACTAGGACCTGATTTCTCCTTCTGGAAATACTTTTTGACAAATCAGTTCTATAGCCCTGTAAATGGAAACTTGGGCAAGGCTTTCTGGTCTTGTGAAGGCTGTAACTTGTCAAACAGACAAAAGCACTAAGCAAAGGTGTGAAGAACAACTTTACATTTTTATCACAGTTTTCACAACCATTCTATCTGGAGGCACTTCTCAGGAAGTTGCAACTTCTCCTATAGATTCTGATGGGGTGTGAATTTTGAAACCTAGTTCTGACCTTCTAAAGTTCCTCTAAAAATGGCTTGATTCAGGCTTTTTCTTTCTTTGTAAACATTCATTTGGATTTGTTTGAGATTACATATATACATATGCATACATATATATACATGTATGCATATATACATATATCTACACACAAATATACAACTATATATTTGTCATCTAAAATGTACTAGGTAAGATGAGAAAATCTGATAATAGCTTTAAATTCTACTCTGCCCTTGATTAAGTTTATGTTCAGGACTCTCTATATAATGTAGGAATCATTTATCTTCTACCTCAGTTGTTATATTAAGAAATAATATGTCTACTACTCAATAGCATACTGCATAAAAAATCTTCAGAACAATATCTTATATACCTGGACATGTGCATGACCTCCCAAAACAGCACCTTCAAGCATTTGGCTTGCAAAGACTCTTTGCTTACACAAAGATACATGTAAAATTTTTATAGTGGATTACATTTTCAAAAAGAACAAAAAAGGTAGGAAATTTAGAACTACTAAAAAATGTTCACTGATGGAACATCAGTGATGGAAGTTTCCATTTTCACTGTTGTTATATTGTCAATCTTCTGTTCTGCATTGGTGGATTGTTTAAGACAAAACATGTAAAACAATCTAGTATTTGACAGATAATTCTTTTTATGTCTGCTAATATTTTTCATGGTGTCTTTGGCTGTGGATACTGATGAGTGGCAGAATGCTAAAAGAAAGTGGGAAGGAAGAAAAACGTGGAAAAGATATTCCAGGAATCAAAAAATAAAAAACAACAGGAAAAGTATTATATCTCCATAAAGAAAAGAAGTTAAAGATTCAAAAATGCTGTTAATTAGATGAAATCCCATATTTAGCCTTCCCATACTTGTTTTCCAATCTCAAACCACAGTTTCAGTACCCAAATTGTAATTATTTCTGTGATCCCTGATCCCAATGACCCTTTGAATTCATGTGTAAGAAGGAATCATTTTAAGCCTTCTCCTGATTTAAGCACCATGAAGACATCACACACCTTTCATTTAAAAACTATGCAACAGGTTATATATTAATATACCTGTACACACAAATGAATACACGCATGCAATAAGTATCCATGAAAAGAAGCTATGAGCTTGAAGGTCAATGGGGAGGAGTATACAGGAGGGTTTGAGGGAAGACAGGGAAGAGAGAAATGTTGTAATTAAAATACAATGCTTGTCTACGGCCATAACACCCTGAACGCGCCCAATCTTGTCTAAAACACAGTGCCAAAAATAGTCAACAACAACAAAATGTAAAATATGGCACAGCCAAATAAATCCTGAGGAGTAACAGGACTGACTACTGGAGGTAAAAGACATAACATCGCATTGTAATGCAATATTACTGTGATAAAGCAGCCTGGTAACCGCATAAAGATCAACAGGCAGGTCAATGGAGCGGAATAGATGACCTGGAAACAAAGTGACAAAGCTATGTTCACTTAATTTTTGACAAGGAGGCATAAAATGTATGTTGAGAAAAAATAGCATGTTCAGCAAATGTTGGAAAAGTATATTTGGAATTTTCTTTGGGTCGTCAACCAGTTCCCAAATAAAGACACAGAAGCTTATTATTAATTACAATTGCTCAGCCTAGCTTAGGCTTGTCGTCCCACTAGCTCTTTTGCTTCCATTCATCTGCATTTTGCCTTGGGGCTCTTTATCTTTTATTCCCTGTGTCCTACTTTCCTACTTCCTTCATGTCTGTCTGGCTGACCCATGGCGTCTCCCTGGCATCTCATTTCTTTCTTCTTTCCAATCTAAATTACTCCTCCTACTTACTCTCCCTGCTCAGAAGTCCCTCCTCTACCTCCTGTCTCTCTATTGGCTATCCAACTTTTTATTAGACCAATTAGGTACAATAGGAGGATAGGGTAAAACTGCAGCGCATCTTTACATAGTTAAACAAATGCAACACATCTTCACATAGACAAACCAATATTTTCCATCGTAAACAAACACATGTCTTTACACAGTTAAACGAATGCACCTCATCTTTGTATGTTTAAACACATTCTGGAACAGTAAAACTGGTTTTCTACAAGCAGAAGAATGGAGACTTTTATGTTTTACCTTGTACAAAAATCAGTTCAAAACAAACCAATTTTTTTTATTTAAAACCCCAAATGCTAAACTTTCTCTAGTAAAATGTAGGATATATACTTTAGGACATTGGAGGAGGAGGGACTTAGTGGCTAGCACACCACTAGCACAGGAACCAGACCCAAATATCTGAAGAAGGCACTACATGGAAACCCCAGTGCCAAGCATGAGAAGTCATCTTTCAAGCTGATGTTCAGGTGAGTCCAAGAAACCCCCAAACTATATAGGCGATTGCTGTTGCCCTTGGCAGCCTTCCAGATCTTAAGGTGAATTCTTATTTCTGAAGACAATGAACTTGGTGAAACTGTGCTAGGTTTGATCCTGAAGTCTCCTCTCTGAGAACTAGCTTTCCTAACACTGAGAGGTGATGAGCAAATTTCCATGGAAGAAGAGTAATCAGTATTCATAGCCAGCTTTGAAACCTAAGAACCACAACAGTCACCAGCATGACAAGATAACCCTAACTGAACAATAGTGGCAATGACATCTCAAAACTACTCGACTATTGTCTAGTAAGACTTAAAACAGGCAGGAGTTTATGCCTGGTGTGTAAACCTAGCCACCTACTTGTAGGAAGTGAGGCCATGGAACCTGGAAGAGAAGCTTCTGCTGATGCTCTCCCAAACCAGTACAATTCTTAACTGCACTCTTAATCTTTATCCTGATACCCATGAATAAGCACAGATCTCACCCCTCATCAAGGAGGATTTGTTTGCACCAGATAAAGACCATTACAGAAAACATAACCAGTTTGAATGCAGAGAACAAATGACTCTGGCATGCCTAGCCCCAATTAGCACATTAAAAATACAACCCCTGCATGTAAGGCTCAGGGGAGATTTTCAAAGGGGGTACAGGAAGTTTGGTAAGAGCAGAGCATGTGCTGTGACATTGTATTTCCTACATAGGACAGAGAAATTTGCACATTAAATATCCACAATATAGTCCTATAGCAGGTCTTTCATTGGACTATCAGCTGCTACCTGATGACATGAATAATTTTATTAATTATGGGAGCTTGCGCTCAGCTTATACTTGTTCCCAGCTAGGTCTTAAAACTTAAATTAACCTACATTTCCCACTTGGTTCATTACATTGCCTCAGTACTATAAGTCTGTCTTCCTCCATATCTGGCTGGTGAATCTTCCACCTCAAATTTGTTCCTACAGTTCCTATCCCAGAAGTTCTGCCTATCATTTTTTGCCTAGTTATTGGCCATTTAGTTCTTTATTAAACCAATCAGAAGGTGCCATAGGTCAGTGAGGAAGGACAGAGACACATCTTCACACTGCAAAAGAAGATTGTCCCTACAATTTCCTATGCAAGAAGTGAACAGTTCCAACACCAGTTGACATACCAATGTGGAATGGAAAACTGTATGGGATCTTGCCCCTAGAAGAAGGATTATGGGCAATTAAATACTTCAGAGACAGTCAGAACCCTTAAAACATACACAAACAAGCAACACTAAATGGACTCGGCATGTTGTTTTTATATATTTATTGGCTTGTACATGTGTGTATCAGCAAGAGTTAAAGAAAAAAATAAGGTCATGTAAAAAAGGTTTCTTCAATGGGAATTATCAGCATAATGAACAACCCACACAAACAGAGGAAGATTTTTAAATAAACAAACGCACATATCTAGTAATTGTTCTAAAAAGTGTTCAGTATTCTTAACCATCAGGGAAATACAAATTAACACAACTTTGGGACACCACCTTACCCCATTCAGAAAGGCTTTCAACAACAACAACAAAAAAAATGTAATGACAAATGTCAGAGAGGATGTGAAAAGAGAGGAGTACGTACTCTTAGAAAATTAAAACAGTCATTGTAGTAATTACCTTGGAAATAATTCCTAAAAAATTTAGTATAGCATTATCATATGAAACAGCTGTTTACTCCAGAGCACATACACAGATAACTGCACGATCTACCATAGAGAAATTTATGTCCTTATGTTTAATTCTTCTTTGTTTACTACAGCAAGGAAGTGGAACTACCCTGGACATCCATCATCAGGTGAATGGATAAGGAAAATCTAGTGCACATATAAAATAGAATACCATTCCACTCAAAGGGAAAGTGAAAGAAAAAACTTGCAGGAAAATGCATGGACTTGGAATATTAAGAGCGGTCACACAATACACAATCTTAGGAGAAAAAAAAACTGCATGTTTCCTGCTTCAAATATAGATCTTAGCTTATAACACACACACACACACACACACACACACACACACACACACACACAATACGTAAGTGGAAACAGTAGAAGATGTAGGAAGGAGAACAATAAGGGATAATTAGAGTGATTATGAAGGATGAATTCATGTAATGGACACATGATTCATGAAGGAAAACATAAAGTGAATTGTTTTCTACTGATATTGTGTATTTTAACGCTTCCTCCCTTCCTTCTTCGCCCTCCCCCTCTTCTTCCAACCCTATATCCATCCATCCCTTCCTCCCTCTCCCTATCTCCCCCAGTGGATAAGTCCATAAAATATATTTGATTGTGGAGCTCAGTTGAATTACTGTTCAACATGAAGCTCTACAGCTACAGAATAGTATTTTATCTGTGTAGGCATTTACTGAATTGTATAAAATTTTGGTCTGATTTATCTCTATATAATTTTTATTTTCAAGTCCTTAACAATAAGGCTCTAATTATAAAATTAAATAAGAACTATGGTCATGTTATCTTTTGAGTTATTTTAAGAAAAAAGGAAGAGTTAACATTTATTTGTTCATGGGTTTTGATTCTCATCTATTAATTACTTTAAAGCACTGTCATGGGAAATAAAACTTATTATTTATTATGTTCATGAGCACTTCAGGGTGCCTTCAGTATTTACTTACATGAAGCACCAAACATTCAATATATGAATCAAGTTCTTGTGGGAGTGATGAAAGGTAAACATGTCCATAGACGATCATTTTCAAGGAATGAATTGAGCAGAGTAATGGGTTCTGTGGGATGTTTGGCACTTTATACTGATCTGATGAGTGGGACGGCTTTGGGTGTAAGGGCAGAGGAAAATTAAATGTGGTGGACATCCATAAATCTTTAAAGAACTTTTCTATAAAAAGACAGTGAAGTGGTGAAGTTATTGGAAGAGATGTAAAGACCCGGAGGATTAATCAATTTATTTTTAAGTAGGTTTGTAATGGCTAATTTCATCATGCTCTGGTATTGCTCATTTTGAGTGTGTCTTTTAAAGTGGGAGAAGGAAAGAGAGCAGATTGTTCTGTCTAGTGTGTCAACCTCATCTAATTTATTGTAGGTCTGGATAGAACAAAAAGCTAGCTAAGAGAGACTGTACCCTGTGTTGGTCTGATATCTCTGAGCTGGGACATTTGTTTTCTCAGCCTTCAGATGGAAACTTGAGCCACTGGCTCTTCTGTCCTCACCAATTCAAATTCATGTTGAAACTGTCATCATCTCTCGTGGACCACAGGTCACCATCTGAGTTTCAAGTCTTGCCAGACTCCGGAACTGTTTAATCAATGTTCACAGAATAACCCATTTACCTGTTTACCCCACCACCTTCTGGTTCTATTCTGATAATCTTAACACATTATAACAGTGATATCACAAATAAATTCTTGTGCCTTGTGAAATCATAATGCTCTTATGGTCCACTAAGGCATAATCTTCTTGACTTACTAAGAGGAAGTGGCACTTAATGAGCAGGACAATTTGTAGCCATCTTATATAAAAACAATAAAGGAAGAGCACGTGAAGGCCCAACTGTGTCTTTGTGAGACTCTGACGAGAGCTAGTGAAGTTCTCTGTAAACACCTTTATTTTTTTCCAGAAAAGCCTAAAGCAAGTTCCACAGTTAAGACTAACAATCTTGAGCGCTGAAAGGTTGACAATTGATTCACAGAGAAGCAGTTGAAAAATCAGTAAGTTTAAATGAATAAATACTTAAATATTTAAACTTCTAAACAAAATTCCTGTACAACTCTGATATCTGGTTTATATATTCCTCCAAATTTCTTTACCAATGTACTATTTTGTCAAAAACAAAATAACCAGAAGCTCATTATTTACAGATTTCATGGGGCATACAACAAAGACTAAGGACTGGAGTGTCAGGCTTTGGTGAGGGATCCAGATCTGTCTACTCCACGTGAGGTTCCCTCTCCTGAACATCTTTTTTTCACAGATGGAGTAACTTGCTTTTCTGAAGTCCACTGAAATGGACTTCACCAATATTCAGTTGTTTTGCTTTAAAAAAGAGTCTTAAATGTTTACTTGGGCTTTTCATTTTCTTCTAAAGTGGCAAGCCGCGTACTATTAATCTATGTATTGACATGGCTCTGTTAATCATAGAGACTTTGCAAACCTTGGTTTATTCTCCATGAAACATTCATTTGTCCATAGGTGGGTGGCAACATCTTGCATGTAGTCAATGTTTCTAAACAGGCCGCTTCTCCCAGGTGGAGAATAATCTCCCTCCACCCCCAATCGCCAAACCCGTTCTATACACCTATCTCTCAAAAGTGATACTGAACATGTGCATGGGTCACTTGTACAATAAAGTATTCTTGTTGAGTATATGATTCTGAGCTTTGACATTTTAAAGTGTCTAACTTTAACTTCTGTGGTGCTAAAATGTTGGGGCCACAGTGTCCTGGGTTACAAGGGGGATATGAGTAGGAGTGTAGAAATCAAGGCAAACCACCCACAGGGATTGAAAGTAATAGACTGGGGCATCCTTGTCCCTGCTCTTCTCCCGTTGACTTTCTTTATCCAACTTTTTCTATTAGATTCTGTTTGAGATATAATCATGAAGAGATACTTGCTTGCTGTAGTGTTATTATGAGTCTTGTTCTAACATTTGGTAGTTTCTGCCAGCATCCTCCCTAAATGCAAGCATGTAGTTTTATTGTGGAAAGGCAGTATAATCAGAAAAGTAGGTACTGTTGTCCAAAGTGGGTTTTCTTAGTAATGCCTTTTATGTTGCAAATGCTATTTTTTCCCTTAGGGAGTGTGTGTGTCTAGCAATTGTCGTGCTAGTTTGTGATTGTGTGGGGCTGCTGTCTGGGATATGACCTGTTTTCACTGTGTTTGTAGATTGGTGTTTTTATATAAGGAGGGAGCAAATAAACACCACTGAGGAAATCAGTGGCAATAACATCTTGGGAATCTTGTTGCTCATGGTGGTAGTGATGCTTAATTTTATTTTTGCAATATATTATTTATGAAAAAGAAATTTAATTCTTGATAAAACACATTTCAGCAGATTTGGAAATGGTAATCAGAAGAAAAATTGTCTAGTGAGAATCAACAGGCATTTTGGCCTGTTGTATAGGTATGCCTTTTGTTGTTTACTCTATAAATCATGCATGCAGAGAGAAAGAAAAAAAACAAAATGATTTATTAAATGTTTATGAGAAATTCTAGTATGCCTTGTTCTTAAAAGTCCAAGGAGCAGACAATTAGCTCAGGGATTTGTCGTTCAGGTTACTGATCACAATAGGAGTCTAAATGGAAAGCAGAAATTTCTTCTCAAGTAAACTTCCCGTGTTGAGATGAAATAACCCTAATTGTGAATTCTGTTTCCTTCTCCAAAATTTATTACCACCATCCTACGGCACAGAGACTGTTAGCCTTTGGCCAAAAGAGACATACAGCGTTCCAAAGGAGGTTGTATTTAGCCTCTTTTATCAGTTTCCTTGAGGAAGGCAGACATGTTGTGTCGTTCTTCTGGCTAAGGGAGAGGAAAGTGTAGGAATGTAGATCTTGTTTCTGGGAAAGGAGAGTAACTCTATCAGTTTGATTGAAGGTGTCAGAGATGCTGTGGGAAACAACTGAAGCAGAGCTCAGAGGTGGGGAAGGCTTGACATGCAGCAACTGCTGAGCTCGCTTTGTTTGTGTTTTGATTTAATACACCCACTGGGTTTAAAAGCTTATTATGTCAGTAGAGTGAATTGTGATTTGCAATGCTGGCCAGAGTATGTTTTGTGAACACTTGCCCTCTTTTACCCCCGGATTCAAATAAATAAGTAAACAAGCAAATAAATAAATGCCAGTTTAAGATTCTTGTGTGGGATCTGGTATACTTTATTTTTGTCCTCATTGAGAATCTTGGGCGTTTTTCATGTGTGGAAATTTCAGGTAATATTTTAATAGAATGCGCCCTTGACCCCCAGCAAGGCTCAGTCACATGCATGGTTGCTACTGTGTTTGTGAATTAATGGAAATAAATAACAAAAAAAGATCAAGGCTCACACCAAAGAAAGTGCATCATACCCACAATTATTCTTACATTCTTAATTTTTCCCGTGTTTACTTTTGTGCATTTTGATGAGCCACTTCATTCCCCAGTGCCTTAGTTTTCATATGCCCACAGAGGGGTCCATAATATGCTTTTATAACCCTGCTGAGAGGATCAATGAGGTCTGTGTACATGAAGGGGCTTAATAAATAGTATGTGATTTGAGCTTTCTGGATGAAAGGTGCTACGTGAGTACAAAGTAGAACAGCCTCCCACAGGTAATGCCTTTGCCTGGATGGCTCTGATTATAGGCTTTCTTTATCTCTTCAAAGCCGAGATTTTTCTCCTTGATTCCTTCCTGTGTCTTTGTTGCAGCAGCTAAGATGCCTATTTACTCAGTTCCCTTTCCTTTTGAGCGTGCACACACCAATCACTGAACACGCTTGCAAGAAGATTTGTTTGCTTAAGTGCACACATGGCCAGTCACATAGACATCAGTGTGGGAAAGGAACAGTATAAAAGAAACGTTCCGTGTACACCAAGCCCCAGGTGGCTCTCGGCACCTCTGCTGTCTCAGGTGAAATCTAATTCAGAATATGAATTTTGAAGTGAAGAGAATGTATTCCAGGAATTCTGAATGAGGCCTTTTGTCATAATTATTTAAATTTGACTTTGTGGGTTTTCCTTTGCTGTGCCACTCTAGGTAAAACTGTTAACAATAAGGAGTTTTAAACAGTATAATGTTTCCAAATTTTTCAAGGTATTATTTAATTTGATCCTCACAATGTCCTCAGTTGGAGAGAAAAGCTGAATACTCAGAAAGATTATGTTCCCTGTCAAAATCATCATCCTCTTAAGTGGCAATGCATAGTTTATAAAACATACCTTCAGTATTTTTGTGCATTTCTGGGATGACAACTGAATTTCATCTCACACCCATTTCTGACTTTGGTTTTGAGATTACATATGTACATCACACCCCCTTCACTTTCTTACCTCTAAGCCCTACCTGCTGTCTTTCAAATTTGTGACCTCTGTTTGCATTAATTGTTGTGTGTACATTAGTACAGCCTCCTCAGCTTATATAATGTTACTTATATAATGTTTTCAGGGCTGACCATTTGATATAGGATGAGCAATTTGTGTTCTCTTCCCGAGGAAAGACTATTGCTCTCCCTGTCAGCATTCCTCAGCTGCCTGTAATTCTCCGTGTAGTATTAGCACTCCTGGCCCTTTCTCATCTACTTTGGCATGTCCATTGTTGCTGTCTTTGTACAGCTTATGTTTAGGCAACCATGTTAGTGAGATTTTGTGGGTATAGCTTCTAACACTTCTAGGACACACAACAAACCCTTTATTCCTCTGGCTTTTACAATTCTCTCCCACACCCAACACCTGCTTCCACAATGATCCCTTAGCCTTAGTTGCAGTAGTTGTATTGTAAATGTATCCACTGGGACTGGGCTCAAAACTCTGCATTTTGAGAGCTGTGGCTTTCTATAATCCTCTCCTGTTGAAAAGAGATGTTTCTTTGATGAGAGGTGAAAGTTACACTTATCTGTGGGTGTAAAGACAAATATTTAAAATATAATTAGGGATTGTGCTAGTTTAGTAAGTTAGTTCTCCTTCAAGATCCATGACTATGTTAGGCCTAGGTAGTTGGCTAGGTTTCCAGTACCATTCTTGATTTTTGTCTTTTTGATCAGATCTTAACTCAAATTAGAAAGTATTGTCTATCACCAAGGTTAGTGTGCCCATACTGCACCTTTAGAATTCTGTGTCATGGTTCTCATTGCTGTGGGTCATAGGCATCATCATTGGGTAGGACTGTTGGTTGTTTCTTGTCTATGGAAGCTTGGAGGGTGCTTTCTAGCACTATAAAAGCCTGTCCTCAGGGAGGAGGCTTTCAGGTCAGTTCAGCTCACGGGCCTTTAGACCATCTGAAGAACATGGTGTCTTAAGCAATAGAAACTTACCTTATACCTCAGGTGGGGGGGCACACAAGGAAAATAGCAACATCCTGTATTGTTCAGAGGAAGGACTCTTATGTCCGATGTTGGGGTTTTGTTAGTAGTCTTTGATTCTTGGAAGGAACACTGTCAGCCTGTATAGGAAAGTGTCATTTTAACTATATATGTATTTCATATACCAACTTAGAGCTATGGTATGGGCATCATTAGACAGATAGTTACAATTCCTTATGACTTTAAAGTAATAGTGGGAAGATGTGACAAAGTTATAAGCAATCATGCTGTTAATGGTACGATTTCTTTTTAAAATGCTTATTTATTTAATTTGATAATGCCTAGTGTTTTGCCTGCATCTGTGTATATGTACAGCATGAACACCTGTACCAGCAGAAAATAGCAGGGGTTATCAGACCTGCTGGAACTGGAGTTACAGTTTGATGTCACCTAACACCTGGGTGCTGGCAACTGAACCCAGGTCATCTATCATAGCAGCAAGTGATCTTAGCCATCAAGCCAAATCATCAGGTCATCATTTCTGATTTCTGATTATTGATGGTGGCTATGTTAGTTCTGTGTTTAGGCTGTATCCAGATTCTGATGGGAATGGTACAGAAACTGATTAATAATATCTAGTCTGTGGGAGAGTGATATGAACTAGAAGGAGTAATTATTCATCAAAGGAGAAATCAACACAATGTTTGCACTTAAAAAGCAGGATTTATTTGCCTCCTATTTTTGAAGTAAAATGGATATTTTTGAACAATGTGTATCATAGTGGGGGATATGCCTGTTGATTAGTCATGTTTTATAAACTATCACTGGGCTCTTTTTTAGAATTTATCTAATTACTGCTATTCATAGATTTTTGAACTTGAAATGGGATATATATGTTGATATGGAAACACTTTTTCTTGACCTTTCTCTTCATCTCATTCATATATTTACTCATCATCACAAAGAGGCCCAACTCTAGAAAAACAGAAGGTGTTTGCATTCACTTAAATATGTGTAGAAAACTTGAAGTGAGATAAAGCTGTTGGAATACAGAGGTTGTACATAATGTACTTCTCCCTAAATATTCATTTTTGATTTAAGAATATAGAAGGGGTCTTAATTTGAAATAGAAGCAGGGTAGCAGGGGATCTTATTCTGTGTCTGGTAGATTGCCACCTGTATTTTCTATTGGCAAAGATAATATTGACAGCTTAGTTAAGTTGTTCAGGGACAGCATTAAAATTATGAAAAATAATGGTGCTATCAACCACAGGAAGTATCCTTCCCTAGCAGACACATCATGTGGCTTTTAAGAAAATGATATAAAGCTTGTACAGTTAAAATAATTTCCGGAGCTGGCTATATTTGAGTGCATGTCCATCTAATATTTTCTCATCAATTTGCTGACAATTGGCCCACTTTGGTGATGAGTCACTCATTTCCTCTTTGAATTTTGGCATTGAAAACTGTGTGGGTTTCTCTGACATAAAAAAGAAATGTTTCCATACTCTCACCTAAAAATTAGATATAGAAATAGATGACCTGTTATTTTGTTGCTTTCCCCAGAATGTCTTTTTGTAATCATATATTTTAATAAAAATTGTCCTGGTATATTTTACAGATGAGAATGGCCCCGTTTAAGTATACTTTGTATCTCTCACTACACATTTAGGTTTCAAATGTATGTCTCTGGCAAACATCTTTGAGTTGTGTACCAGAGACATATACATTAATTCAAAAGGAGATTTTGGAGTGGAATAAGCAAGGAAGCTGGCTGGTATCCCTCATGGCTGCATCTTTATGGTGCTCTTGCAAATGTCATATGACCATATTCTACAAATTTACCTCTTAAATATTCCCTGAACTTAGAATGGATGCCGCAGTTCTCAGTATTAGGCCTATCTCTACACTGAGCTACTCATCTGCCTGTAGAGTTTTCATGGGATTCTAAATGTCTTTTCTATACTTGTCCTGTTCCATGCCCCCCCATTCATTCTCCAGAATGAGTTATTCTCATTTAGCTGATAACAGATTATTGACTACAAAGATGGAGGGTAAGAACTCTTTTCGTCATGTTGGTTCATCTCCAAGAGACACCTTTGGGGAATTCAGAAAGTCCTCGGGTGAAGAAAGTTAGAGTGAGACCACGGAGCTAGAGCTACAGGATTTATAAACGGCATTGTTGAGCAAATTGTTGCTTTTTCTTAGAGCTTCTTCATGTTTTCTCATCTGTACAACAGGAACGGCATCGGTCTTTAACTTGGGGTTATTTGCAGACACCAAATAAGATGAGGCCTGTTAAATGCTAACGCAGGGCTGGGATCAGAAAGCAAAGACTGCTCTGGGAGCCCAGAAGCCAACTTCTTTGACTTCTTCAGCTTCACCACCTCTCCGCCTGGTGGCATCCATATAAAGCTTTCGCCGAGCCTCCCTGCTTCACGATTCAAGTCATCTGCTTTGTATAGATCTTCCATACTGGACTAGGAACACCAAGTCTTTGCTACAGGGTGAATCTATTTTTTGCTTCATCCTTGTTGCTTCTCTTAGCCTAGATTACTGCAGTGGTTCAAACTGCATTTAGTTTTTCTTGGTAAGACTTCCCTTCTCCTTTCTCATTCTGAAATAAACTAATCTGGGTAGACACGGTGGATCTCTATTGAAGTACTATCAGCGCTGGTGTTGGGCAGGGGTGATGCAGAGAGGACAAGGAGTTAAACACAGAATAGCTGGGTCGATTTTGGGGTGGGGTTGAATAAAAATTCCTGGCCCCTTCTTCCTTGTATAAAGATGTTTCTGATAGCCTCATTGTTACTTCCCTTGACTTAGCATCCTTTACTGCTAACTTCGAGCTGAACCCAGAGCTAGAACCTATCCGATGTCTGTATTCTTCCTCTCATCCTCTGCCGGCTTATGTATTACTAGTTCTTTACATCTCAGGTCAGATTCACCCAGAAAAGCCTTGAAGGATGTGCCAGGTCAGAATATGTATGATTATTCCACATTTTGTATTTTTCTGTGTTTTCTTGCTCATCATAATTCATAGTAATATTTTTAATGTATAGATTCCTCCTCTTCCCATCAGAATGAGGGCTATGCCTATAAAACTAGATCTAGTGGAATAGAATTTGTGGCATACAGTAATTAGTAAACTTTTTCATGTGTTCAGAGTATGCATACTTTTCACTTTTAAAGTTTCTAAATCTGCAAGGAACAGCAAATATGTAGGAATCTATTCCTAATTACATTTTTAGCAGAGGAACGATCGCATGTTTGGATTATCCTATTGTCTTCATTGACCAAGCATAGGAATTAGTCATTACTGTTTTCTGATGAACACATTATTTATTGCAAATTACTGGTATTTACAATTAATTTTTGATGAAACACTATAAGGGTACATATTGATTCACAAGCATACACACAAGGAGGTAAGGGTTTCTCTTCTATTTTAAATCTCTTTCTTTCCCAATAACTTCAAGAAATAATGGTAGCATCTATCCATAGTTACATATTAAAATACATAGAATATTTAAATCTTCTCTTTAAACTCACAACTCTCCATTGTGATTTTTTAAAAACCTCTGCATTATAACTTTTAAGAATTAATTTTATTTGGCAGTCCTTCCAAGATTCTGTTTTGAAAATACACTTTGGAAATTAAGAAATACATTAGCTTTCCAAACCTACTCAGCTTAATACCTTAGAATCTGAGTTCTCTCAATTGGCTTCCCTCTCTTTTCTTGCCACCCTAATTAACTTAGAACTGGAGTGAGACCCTAGCTGGCTGTCAATTAATAATTAGTAAAACAGTGACCAGAATCAGAGTACTTTGAAATCAGTTGCATTTCCATCCATATGGATTCCATATGCTTGGTAATCTTAAATGTCTGGGAGGAGGAAAAATTAACTTTGTATCATGGCACCATTCTAACACACACAGTACCATATTGATGTAGTTCTTTTAAGTTTTATCCTTCACATGAATTCTTTTTGTTTTTTTTTTTTTTGGTTGTTACGAGACAGGGTTTCTCTGTATTGTTTTGGAGGTTGTCGGTCCAGCCCGGCCTTGAACTCACAGAGATCCACCTGCCTCTGCCTCCCAAGTACTGGGATTAAAGGCGTGTGCCACTACCGCCCAGCCCACATGAATTCTTAATGCTTATAATAAAATATTTCTATCAATTTTCCCTTCATACTTTTCATAAATACATATATTATACAGGACAGTTTTTGAAGTATCAATATTATATTATCTAATTAATGAGTAGTTTATGATTTGCCTAAACACCCCCTATTATTGGACATTCGGACTGTTTTAAACCACTCAGCATTTTAAGTAGCACTGTAATGAATAGTTCTGTACAAAGGTATTTTGTGTTTTTTAAGAGATTCAGAGGCATTATTCCTGCTTGACTTTTGAAGAGTGGAGATTAATAACATTCTTCCAATTGCAGAGTCATGGAGTCTCAGAAGGAAATAACTTAGGGCTTCCATGACCATTCTACACAAGCTTCATTCAATTGCATTGCTTCAAATTCCATTTCAGTTACCTTTCTTATTTCTCTGGCACCAGAAGAAACATCTTCATCTATGGAAATAGAACAGCAGCAGCAGTGGTTTTTACAGTGTTGGTGAAATATACAAAAACTATGTCTGCACGTTTTGAAAGCTGCCACCTCTGTTTCTCAAATTGAATGCATGCTATTTCACCAAGGGAATGATGAGTCTGAAGATACAATGGCCACTTAGTTGGATTGAATGTGATTATTAAATAAACCAAAAAATTCAGGATAGCTAGAAAACTGACAATGTCCTGTGTAGTTCCTGTTAATATTCCTATTCCTATTTCCAGTACACTGTGCCTACCCAAAGCACAGTCCCTTTACTGTCTGGATCCTCGGTTTCATATACATACACTTTCAATAAATTCAGTCACCCACATCATCTAAGCTTCTGATTGTGCTGCCACCAAGCTTTCTTGTAAGTTGCTGAGTTCATTTCCATCCATTAAATTCTTTCCTTATATTAATTCAATGCATGATTAAACCATTACTAAATATTCTTGTTTAGAAAATGGAAACAAAGCCAATAACAAACTCTCTCTCTTCAAGCATGGAGCCCATATGACAGGTAACTGAAGTTGGAGAGGGATAATTGAACTTGAATGGCTTCATAGTGAAGGAAAATTTAAATATCTATGAAATAGAATATGTAGTCAAATGAATTTTTATTCAGTTCTCAAAGTGTTATAGGTAACTTTATTGTGATGGGAACTTGTTTTGCTATGTTTAAGGTGATTTGAGATTAAAACCTCTGATACTGAGTCCCTAGGACTGCTAAAGTAAACAAGCCTGTCTTTTACCTTGCTTTAAATAGAGGGCTGCTCATTATTTCTCTGCTTATTCCCCTGGCTGCTAGTTGCAGACTATGTCTAGAACAGTAGATGCAGTCAACACACTCTTGTAAGACTTTTCTTGCTGCTTGTGACTGAAGGTCAGAATTCTCCTAAAGGGTCAACACTGTATTAACTAAATATAACTTCCAGATTAGTGTGTGCTATCTATCTGCCTCCCTGCTCTCCTGGCCATCCACCCATCTGTCCATCTACCTGTCTTCCTTCCTTCCTTCCTTCCTTCCTTCCTTCCTTCCTTCCTTCCTTCCTTCCTTCCTTCCTTCCTTCCTTCTCTCTCTCTCTCTCTCTCTCTCTCTCTCTCTCTCTTTCTTTCTTTCTTTCATCAAGCAATCTGTCTATCATCTTTTTATTTGTTATTTGGCACAATACCTCCCTTGTTGACATTGTAGGATGTCTCTTGGTTTCCTCTGATGGTGGACTGTAATCTGTAAGCCAAATAAGCCCTTTCCTCCTCAAGTAAAAAAAGGGGTCGGGAATGACCCTGGAGGGACCTCATACCAAACTAGGGCCAGTGCCACTAGAAGACCCTCCTTCTCCAAACCATGCTGCCACCTGGATAGCCACACTATATTTTTATTACTTTGGTCTGAGTTCTTGATTTCTGTCTCTGTCAGATAGGTGTACTGTAATTGATAGTATTAATATTTGTAGGAAGGTTAATGTCTTGCCTGCCTATTATTTCCTAATTTCTGAAAGAGAGTCCGCATCTGGGTCATGAAAGGTTGTTAATATTCCTCTACCCTATAGGTCTTTGAGTTTATTAAAACAGATTCTTTTTTCTCTTTGAGGAAATTTATTGGAATGGTTACCAAACTGGGTCCTCCAAACTAAAGAGATCTCCATTTATATTTTGTATTATTAGTCTTCATCTTTATAAAAACAGAAATATCTTGGCAAATTTCTAATTCCATTGGCATGATATTTTAATGTGATAAGAAAGTAGGGTAGATGGCACGGCACACAAGTTATCAAATAATGTTTGTTCGATGCTTTATTTTGGCTTGATGATATTTTGAAAAGAATGATATGTTTGCATGTGTACCAAAAGGGGCTCAGGGTACTGTCCTTTCAAACAAATGACCTTCCTTTTCTCCATCACTTACATAACAACAGGTTACATTCCTATCCTGTCCTGTTATATGCTACCCCTACCCTTAGTTTAGGAAACAAATCTGCCTGGGTGACAGAAATGTTAGATGCTTTGTATGCACAGTCTAAGGATTCAGTCCTGAGCCTGCTCTGCTGTGGGATAAATCTGGGTTCCTGTAGCCAGGTCTTACAGTGAGCTTTAGTTGCTATGGGTAAGTCTTCCTCACTACGGTTTCACCCGCCAGTGCCAGCTGTTGGTATGATATGATCCATTGCTTATTGCCTGCAGGACTGTCACCTAATCATAAAGCCCTTTCCCATCAGGGTTGTACATCTGTTTCCACATCTGGACATCTTCAGTAGGTAAAATGTGCCTAGTTGAACTTTCTTCCTTTTCTATCTGCCTTTAGTTTGTTACTGCCTTTTCTCCGCATTCTCTCTCACATCTTGTGTGCTACGGTGGAGCAGCCAAATCTTTGCTTACATCTTCTTCAGACTGGCCATTTGCATGGCTGCCAAACTTCCCTTGTTCTAATAATAAGGCAGGGCACAGCACTGAAACTTGTGAAAAGCTGAAGGCAGTGAACATATCATGCTTCAGTAATACTAAGCATGATTGTTTTTCTTCTCATGGCATTTCGAAGAATATTTTTAAGACACAGCAACAATTGTTTTGTTGATATTCAGTATGGATAATGAATCTTTGGTTTTAGATGAGTATAGTGAAAATGCATTGCATCTTTTGCTTGGGAGAAAATTATGATGGTTCAGAAAAGATAGCACTTATAAATGTAAGAAAAAATTCTCGTCTAAACATGGAATCAGCAAAACTGGATTGACATACCCACATCACCCCCTACCCCCTTGCTCAGTATCAACTTGTCAGCTACTGAAGGTGGTTGAAGCAGTTTGCTCTCCCCCACCCCCAGGGATTAGAGGCTCCTGTCTTAATCTGTGGACCTCAATGGGAATGGGAATAGAGAATACAGCCAAAGGGCATGGCAAACACAGTGAGGTAATAGTGCTTCTGATAGAAGGTCAGTCTCAATTACTGTTTTTAAACTTTGAAATAAAATTATACTAGTGGTGTAAAGGAGCATGTTTTATTAGATATCCTTAATTATTTCTAATAAGAAATAAGAAATGGCTTGCTTTTCCTTTGTTCCTTTTATTTATTATTTTTTAAAAAATCTTAATTTACATACAATCCCAGTACCCTCTCCCTCCAGTCCTCCTGCTTCCCCTACCTTCTCCTCACCCAACCCCCACCCACCCCTCAGAGAGTGAGACCTCTAAGGCTGAAATCATTAAGGTTTGTCACATCACTTGGGGCAGGACCAAGGCCCTCCTCCCTGTATCTAGGCTGAGCAAGGTATCTCTTCATAGTGGACAGGCTCCATAAAGCCAGTTCGTACACAAACTGCCCAAGCCACCCAACAGTCACCCACATTCAGAGGGCCTAGTTTGGTCTTATGCAGGCTCCCCAGTCCAGAGTCAGTGATCTCCCACTTGCTAGGGTAAACTGTTTCTGTGGGTTTCTCCATCTTGGTCTTGACCCCTTTGTTCATATCATCACTTCTCTGTGTCTACAACTGGACTCTAGGAGTTCTGCCCAGTGCTTTAATTGGCATCTACCGCTGTCAGATTGGTGGGCTGAGTGATATGTTTGTGGGAGTGGAATTTTCTCTGTTCTCATTTGACATTTTTGTCATCTGACGGGAGACTGTGATTTTACTCATGCACTCACATGTGCAGTTTCCTCTTTGGCAGTGTTCACGTAGAGAAGTGGAGCTCACGTGTTTGCAGAGAACACATGGTGTGCTTCCTCACCATCTAGTAACCTTTTGTGTGTGGTTGGCAATCAAGTCTACGTTGTGGCTTCTCTCATCTATTACTGTTTTTAATATTCACAGTAATTTAATATTCACAGAAATTAGTCAAAATATGCTCTAGCAGAAAAATCTGCCTTTTATTTAGAATTGCCAAAAACTATATTTGCCCCTAGCTTCTAGTGTCTAAATGGTTAGTGGTATTCTGTCACTTAAGCATGAGTGGCTAAGTGTGAAGTAATTTGGGTTTACCACGACATTGTATCCTTCTGTAATTATGGTTACTTGATTGATGATCTTGACATTTTTATGTTTTCAGTATTGTGAGGGAGAAAATCAAGTTTTAAGATTTGCCCTTTAAAAAATTAGAAAATTAAAAATTAATCTGATTGAATATTGCATGTCTGCAAAAAGAAAATTCCAGATGTCATTTCAGACTGTAAAAAGGGCTGTCCGTTTTCAAAAATTAAATAGTGATTTTAATATTTTGGTAACATTTTGAAAATACTTCCAATTAAAAAGTAAAAAAATAAAAACTTGTCCACTCCATCCAATTTCTTTGGAAAAACAAACAAACAAAGGAAACTCTGATGAACAAATATTGTTAATTTAAAAATGTTCTTGAAGGTGTTCTATGTTTTATAAAACTTTTACTAGCAAATTATATATTAGTTATTGCATTTTAAGATCCTAGTTATATCATTCTGTATAACATTCGCACCGAATATTCTGTTAGTTATAAACAGTATACTCAATAAATGGTGTTCAAGTTCCAGTTAAGACAAAATACACTACTCTTTAATTCTGCATTAATTTTGGATCCTTTTAAAAAACCTCTGTGATCTCATTTTTTTCTTCTATTACTTTGGGTCGGTCTCATTTCTCATTCTAAAGACAGACAAGTTTCATACATGCATTGCAAACCATGGAATGTCATAAAGAAGACAAGCTTTGGAATTAAAAGTAAAACAGGTTAGTTTTTTCAAGGACTTTTGTGGATGTAATCTTGAGCAGTTAACTTACTCCTGCTTAGTGAAAATGCTTCCACAGCATTACTGTTGCTGTAATTAGAAGACAGCATATGGTAAGTCTTTCAAAGCAAATCACAAATATTATGCTGTTGCCCCTGTGAGATATTGTTATCTACCTATCACATACGGACAAATCAAGTCTTTTAAGGTCTTTATGATGTTGTTGTGTCTGTGGTTGAAAACTTCATATAAGTGTATAGCGTGTTTTAATCCTATCCACTTCCACTACCCATTTCCTCCCTTCAAACTCATCCCCAAGTCATCACCTACCATTATTCCCTCCCTCAGTTTCTGTGTGATTATTATTATTATTATTAATTATTATTATTATTATTATTATTAGAGACAGGTTTTCCTTATGTAGCTCTGGCTGTCTTGAAACTCGCTCTATAGACCTCCAGAGTGCTGGGATTAAAGCATGCTGTGTTTTTATTTTTTAAACCCAGAGAATCCCCACAGTACTTCCAGTATGTGCATGAGTGGAGGGTCATTTATTGGAGCATGGGGAGCCCCTCAAGGGTCTCATTTTTGAAAAAAATTAACTCTCCCTCTCCTAGCAGCCATCAATTGTCTGTAGGTCCTCAGTTATAGTGGGACTTTATGAGTCACTCTGACAACCATACTGGGATTTTGTGGGACTTACTCTTCTGAAGGTTTTGTGCAAATTTTCACAGCCACTGTGAGTTCCTGTGTCTAACTTCCCTATTGTGTTCAGACACTATTTCTCAATAGTTATCCATGACCTGTGTACCTTAAAATTTTCTTCACCACTTCTCCTGTGATGGTCCTAGAGCCTTTGGAGGAGGAAGTGTGACATACATGTCCTATTTAGGGTTGAGTACCCTGAAATCTCTTTTTCTCTGAACACTGATGGGTGTGGGGCTCTGTGTTTACTGACATCTACTAGAAAAGGAAGCATTTGTGATGAAGGTTGAGAGATGCATTAGTATATTGGCATGAAGATAATGCTAAGTACAGCTAAATACGATGCACACTTAGTGTTAGCCTTGCCATAACTTCTATGTGCTAGTCATAAATCCTTTTCCTGTTTATATTTCTGGTTTGATTGTTTATCATACCTCTAAGTATTTTGAAAAACTTTCCACACTCAGCCTTTTACCCTCTTTTCAGGTTATATATATATTTAACACAGTGATGATGGCTTCATGATGAAAAAGAATTTGGAACAGTTTAATTTTAGACATTGAAGTTGAAGTCGAAAGAAACCGAAAGTATATATGAACCCAAAGGACTCAGATCAGAGTTCATTCTGCAGAAGGTGGGGCATATACTTAATTATATATTTTTCATATTTAATAGACCTCAAGACATGAAAAGAATGTATCATGTTAATCTTACTTCTTAATGTAAAAGGATTGCTTTTTCCCTTTATCCAAAGTTCAAGTACTTGATATAGTTGGATGTAATACATCACTGATATCCAGACTAAAATGAGTAATGGGATCACCAACTATATCTGAAAAATCCTCCAAAACCTCATTGCAAGCATGCTGACTCTTTAGCCAATGGGTGGAATGTATAATTCTGAGACCTTTTGGATAGATTTTAAGTGACAGAGCCATTTAAAACCATTACTATTATGATGGTAGCGTTTGTAAATTTTTATGTGAGTTTATTCTGCATCTGGGAATGAGATGTACTCTTTTAGGAGTTTGGAAATTAGAGGATAGAATACTGGTCTAGATGCTAGGGACACAGGAAAGAGAATTGAAGGTACTAATGCATGAACCCTCTCTATCTTTAGATTAGGTTTTAAGTAGAACTGAGTGAAATCACTATTTGTGGAAAGCTTCTCACTTCTCACCCTTCAACCATTAAACTTGATTCACGCTTGATTTTCATTATTAAAGTTTTCAGAGATACCAGTACATGCCGGGCATTTTGGAGATGGAAGAGAAGGCCAAGAGATGCCTGCATTTGTTTGAAATCAGATGGCAAGAGATTTGTGAAAAAAGAGATGAAACTCACTTTATACTAAATAGCTGTTATGCTCTGGGTAATTTGTTGCTGTATACACCAGTATCAATAACAGATATAGTGATAAGACTGCTGGTGTGCATTATGCCTCGGGTATCATATTCTTTAGTAATATTTATGTATTGATTCATTGCTTACAAAATCCTTCCTTAAAGTATCTCCTTGTAAAAAAAATCACCTGGGCACAAAAAAGACTACCTGGTTTGTTCATTGTCAAAGAGTTGGGTGAGAGTCTGCTTTCAGAGAGTGACATTCCAGAGCCAGCCCATGTTTTAACTGCTTTCATTTATCATGTATATTGTTTGGGGAATTTCTCATACTACTCTGACCAACCACTCCAAAGGAGGTTTCTTGTGTGTAGTACTTGGGCTTTTGCTAGTTTATTGTTCTTATGGGGATCCTTGTCAGCCAAATGAATGTACACACACACACACACACACACACACACACACACACACTTGTTTTAATGTAGGTGGATTTTTTCTGTGTCCCAGCAAAGTTGCTTAATATTAATTATAAACACTTGGCTAATAACTCAGGCTCATTTTTAGCTAACTATTGCAACTTAAATTAGTCCATTTATTTTAATCTACATTCTGCCATGTGGCATTACCTCTCTTTCATCTTGTACCACCTGTTTCCTCTTGTGTTTCACTGGTGAGTCCTCTGACTCCACCCTTCTTCCCAGTGTCCTTGGTTTGGTTATCAGGTCTAACCTTATCCTGTCCAGCTATTGACCAGTCAGCTTCTTTTTTATACCAATCACAGTGACATCTATCCACACAGTGTAAAGGGATATGCCACACTTCATATTATTTGTATATTAGCCAGTTTGTGTTATCTTTATTTATTCCTTTAATCCCAGCACTCTGGCAACAGAGGTAGTCAGATCTCTGTGCGTTCAAGGATAGCTTGGTGACTATTAAACATTGTAAAGTAAGTTCAAAGACAGCCAAGGCTGTCACACAGACAAACCCTGTCCCAAAACAGCCAAAAATTAAAAGATATGTATTATTTTAGGTATTTACAAAATACCATAATTCCTTGAGGCTTTTTAGAATAACTGTGTCGACATTCATTCTTCTCTCTCCTTCAAAGTTAGACCCTCTTGATGTTTTTCCATTTCTCACTTCGTATCATCTTTATCCAGTGTTTCCCCTTCAAAACTTCCACTTGCCTATGGTCCCTTCCTACTTTCCTAGTTTCTATGGTTACTCCATGCTGTGCAATTACTACAGAAGGTCTGGAGCTAGGAAGAACATAGACTTGTTTTTCTTGGTCTGGGTACCTCATTCAACATCATCCTTTTTAGTTCTGTCTACTTCCCTGTACAGCCATGATTTCATTTTCTTTTATAGCTGAATAGTATTCCACTATGTATATGTACAACCTTTTTATTTCCCATTCATCCGTTGAAAGGCATTTTATTTTGTTTGCATTTCCTGGCTATATGAATATGATGACAGTGAACATAACTGAGCAGGAATCTGCAAAACAGGATGTCAAGTCTTCAGATATGCCAAGGAGTGCTATATCTCGAGCATGTGGCAGATTTTTAGTTTTTTGAGGATTATCCCTACTCATTCCAGGGTATACACACCAATATGTGTTCCCATCAACAGTGAATGAGAGTTCTGCTTCTTCAAAAGCCTTACCTACATTTGTTGTCAGTTGTCTTGCTGATCTTAGCCATTCTTGCGGAGTGAGATGAAATCTCAAAATCGCCTTAATTTACATTCCCAGGATTGATGAGGATGATGAACACTTTTTAATGCATTTTTGCTATTTAATGCTATTTTTATTGCATCCATTGAGAATGCTTTCTTTATATCCCTACCCCATTCTATTTGGTCATCTGTTTCCTTGATGCCGTTTTTGAGTTCTGTGTATATTCTAGATATTAGTTCTCTGTCAGATGGATGGCTGTCAAGATTATTTCTCATTTTGAGTTTCTTTGCTTAGTTGATTGTTTCTTTAGAAGGACCAAGTTGTCAATTGTTGGCTTTTATTCCTTGGCAAATGCAGCCCTGCTCAGAAAGTCCTGTCCTATATCTATGTCTTCTAAGATTCTGTCTAATTGTCTTCCTGCACGTTCAGTGTTCCAGGTTTCAAATTCAGGTCTTTGATCCACTTGGATATAATTTTTTTGTACATAGTGATAAATATGGATTTCACTTGATTCCTCTGTGTGTGAACATATAATTTTTCCATCACCATTTATTGAAGATGCTGTCTTTTCTTCAGGGGTTGTTTTACACCTTTGTCAAATATCAAATGTCTGTAATTAAGAATACTCATGTATAGGTATTTTATTTTGTACAATTGGTCTATATGTATGTTTTTAATGACACTTTTTTTTTTACTTTGGGACTGTTTTTTTCCCTCTCTCATATAGTTGGATGGGGTAGTTCACTGGCAGACAAGGGGTCTTTGAGAGGAACATTCTTTGTTCTAAAGGAGGAGGAAGAGTGAGTGGGGTTGCTGACTAATTCCAGAGGCAGCTTCTTGGTGAGCGCAAGAAGAACATGACAGTTTAGGTGAGATTAGTGATTTCTTTCCACAGTTATTCTTCAGCACTGTAACAAATCTCCTTTCCACAAAGTTGGCTTTCTTGTCCATTTTCTCCCTGCTACATGCTTTCTCAGGTGTTGTCACTTGAGAAAAAATATAAAAGGGCATTCAACAATAAAAAAGCATTTTGCATTGTATCAAGGCAAATAAATACTAAGAGAAAACATTTCCTTGGTCAAACAAATTATATTTATATTTTTAATATCTTGGAATTAGTCATTGGTTTTGTCAATCTGGTCTGTTATAATTCTTTACTAATCTCCAGTCAGCTAAGTTCCCAATGCCTTTTAGTGCTATATACATTAAGTTTATCAAGTTACCAATACAGAGTTCACCACCCTCATCAACAAATAAGTATCACTTGAATTGCTTAAGGGAAATCTTATCTTCCACTTTCAACCTGAGAAGTACTGGAAGGTTTAAGTTGTTTGTTTTTTTTTAAGTTTAAGCAGAGAACAAAATTCAGTGTCTTTGGAACCCTAAAAATGCTTACATCATTGGCTAGCTTATCAGAGATGGTTCAGATGTCCTCTTCTGCATTTTTTCCTTTTAAACAACAGCAGGAACAAGTCAGTAGCTCAATAGATAAATGAAGAATTATTGGTAAAAGTGACTCTGTGCATTTTTCTTTATCTAAAAAAAGAATAATGAGAATTCAGGTTATTTTCCACCAGGAAAGATTTTGTTCATTGTCCTTCGATGTAGAGTTAGCCCCGTGTATCTATATCTTTTAAACCAGGGAGCAGAGGTCTTCAACTCACTTTTGTAATTAACAAGAAGATATGTTAGCAACAGCTAGCTCATATCTCCAAAGGTAGTATCCCTTTATTCTTTAAAGGTAGCAAAATGTTAAGCTTTAATTCTTTCTGTCCTTCTTTCCTTCCTTCCTTCCTTCCTTCCTTCCTTCCTTCCTTCCTTCCTTCCTGCCTGCCTCCCTCCCTCCCTCTTTCCTCCTTTCTTCTCTCTCTCCTTCTCTGTCTCCCCCCTTCTTTCTTTCTTTGAAACAGGGTCTCATTCTATACCCTAGTGTGGACAAGAACCAGATATATGTCAAAGTTGATGTCCTCCTGATTTAGAGTTCATTATGCTGAGATCACATATATGAGTTATGCTACCTATCTCAAAGAGCTTTTGTTGCAAAGTATATTTACCTCTAAGTTCTGTATCTTCTCTGACTTGTGAAAGAACCTGATTGATCAATTATACAGAGTTTGAAGAATTCTTGGAATTTTCCAACCCTTAAATCCAAGTCCAGTTTATTCTCATCTGCAAAACAAATCTGATCCTACTAATTTCTTCCTGTTTTGTAGTTCTTGGTCTGGAAGAGTCTTTTTAATTCAAAACCCCCAATCAAGATGTTTTGTGAGACAAAGCTAAATTCCTAATCATTTGATTCATCTTGCATTTTCTTCTCTAGATGAGTTAACAGCTTCATGTTATAGGATGTAATACATACCACTGTAGACCACATTTGAAACTATAGTCTTTTGTCATCCTTTTCTCTTCCTATTAATTGTAATCTCCACTATTGTTCTTTCCCTTGCTCTTCTTTGTATTATTTGTTTTGAATGAATATTTCTCTGGTTAACTATTCTCAAATGAAAATGTAGAAGCTCTCAGAGTATTCTGAGCATCATTCACTGTATCACTTGACTCATCTAAATGTAGCTTCAACCTTTGAGCTCTCAAAATGTACTAAAGAAGACAGTTAAGGCTTTTTACTGAACACTAAATGTTTTTGAGTAATGTACTTAATTTTCTAAATTTTGTCTTAGTTATTTTTAATTAATAGTATTTAACATTTTATATTTATGGTCTTTTTACCTGCATGTGTGTTTGGGCACCATTTATGTTCCGGTGCCTACAGAGGCCATAAAATGGCACTGATATCTTAGAACTGAAGTTACATATGATTGTGAGTCTCCTTGTGGTTGTTGAAAACAAACTCAAGACCTCTTCTCTCAAAGATCGGCAAGTGCTCTTAATTTCCGAGCCTTCTCTGTAGCTCTCATTTTCTGAATTTTATGAAGCTCACAGATTTTATACCACTGTTTGAAGAGCATGAAGGATGACAAGTTTTAAATAATGAAATGTCATTATGATATATGTATATATTCTATAGAAGTACATGAAGCCTCTGAAAATATTTAATAATATTTTCAAAATCACAGTAGACAAAATGCTCTCAGTTTAATTGCTCCCTTGAACATTTATCTTAGAATTTTTAATAGAAATTATTTCTTCCATCCTCCTGATCTTTGAGTTCCTGAAAAGCAATAAGCTTGTTTATAGCTGTCAGAGTCACAACATAAAGAGCATCCAAGAAAACTATGGTCAAAGACACCCAGTGTTCTGCTGGACTGTTGTTGGCATTATTTTGGCAAATTCACCTCATCCCTGGAGTGCTCATATTGTTTTCCACCAGCAAAATCTAGCTTGAAAAAATAATAAGCAGAAATGTAAGTAGAAAAGTGTGAAGTAAGACCCTTGAACATACACACCAATCTTGGTTCTGAATAAAATCTGCCTCAATGAAATACTAACAATTTTGCTGACTATCCCTGTTGGGGAAGTCCTGTGTATATGTCAATAAAGCACTGTTGGCCAATAGGGAAGCAAGATAGGTGGGACCAGGAGTCGAGGAGGACTCTGGGTATGAGAAACACCGGGAGTCAAGATGTAACCGCCATAGGAATAAGAAGCCGGGAAACTTCTCCAGTAAGATAAATGCTTAGATTAACAATTATGGGATAAATACTTAAGTCAGAGCTAGCCAGTAAGAAACAAGCAAGGCCAACAGCTTCATAATTAATATAGCCTCCTGTGTGTTATTTGGGGACTACAACACAGCAGAGCCCAGGCGACTGGTGGGGAAAAAGCAAGTGGCAGACAAGGAAAAGTCTTCCCTCTACATATCCCAAATTAAATTACAGTAGAGAAATAGGTAGTTTTCAACAACAGAATTTTAAAAATACCTTTGTATAATTCTGGCTTATTGTCACTGTGACAGATACATGAAAGGAAAAATTCACAGGAAGAAAGATATTTTGTGGCTCCTGGTTTCCAAGGCTCGATTCTGGCATGGCTAGCAAGATGTGGTAAAGCCAATTAACTCAGATTGTAGAGGTCAGGAGAAAGAGAGAGAGAGAGAGAGAGAGAGAGAGAGAGAGAGAGAGAGAGAGAGAGACAGAGACAGAGACAGAGACAGAGACAGAGACAGAGACAGAGAGACAGAGAGACAGAGAGACAGAGAGACAGAGACAGAGAGAAATAGAGAGAGGGGGGGAGAGAGGAGAGAGAGAGATCTTTTCCTGTTAGTTCACAGTGGCTTCTAGTTTGTACTATGTGGTGCTACTCACATCCAAGGTGAATCTCTCCACTAACTAATTTCTCTATCTAAGCCCTCACAGATACATCAGAATGCAGAACTAAACTAACATCTATTCTCAACCAAATAAATCTGACAATCAAGATTAATGATCACAACCCCTAAGCCTCAATAGAGACATGGTGGTTAATCACAGTTCTTAACATAATGGGAGAGGGCATTTGGGCATGTTCATGGGAAATTATCTTGATCAGGCTTATTGAGGTGGGAAGACCCATTAAAATGTTGGTTGTATCCTTCCCTGGACTTGGATACTAGACTGAATTAAAGGGAGGATGCAAATAAAGCACCACATTCATCCTTCTCTTCTTCCTGACTACAGATGCTATGTGACTACTAGTTAAAGAATTTGTCACCTTGGTTTCCCCAAAATGATGGAGTGTACCTCAAACACTCAACTCAAACACTCAAACTCAGACAGTTTGACAAAATAAGATCTTCGGCCCTTAAGCTGCCTTTGCTAGGTATTTTGTTTTAGCAAAAATTATATAATAATCAATACAAGAGGGAAGTATTTTGTAGTAAGAAGAAATAATATCCCTTTCTGTTAACTAGAAATAAAGCACCTTAAAAATCCTCATCTTGTGTTTGTGTGACTGCAAAGTTTCTCAGAGAATGGGATTAGAAGGGCATCCAGCTTGTCTCAAGCACCAGTGAATGAATTTAAATTCCCATATCTCAATCATTCATATGATTACACAAAATAATAATAATGAGGTTGAGAATTAGTAATGGAACACAATTAACAAGTCAATCTTCAGAGCTAACTGAAGGCATGGGTTTAAAAGTAAAATAAAAGTTTAAAGGGTTAACAAAAATCTCTTCAAAAGAATCTCTTGTTGCAAATAAAAGCAGTTTAAAAATTCTCTGTGTGTTCAAATGTCAATTATTGCCAATTTCACAGGCTCCTCAAACAAGAGCTTTTCATTTAGCAGAGCCAACTTTACTCTATCTGCCAAAGGCTCAGAGAATGGCCTCTTTCCATCTGGTGAATGTTCCACAATGAAATTAGAACTGTTGGAGAAATAATGGAAATCTACAGGCGTGTATGTACTGTAGCTAAAATGTGAAAATTTGTTAGAGATATTGTTATAAATTGCTTATTTAAGGGCCAATGTTAAGTTCTTTAAATCAGAAATGTTTGAGTTTCTCTTTTATTTGTTTTTTGTTATTAGTGTACTTGAATTACACAAAATGATGAGTTAAAATGTTTTATTTTCTTATATGCATATATGAAATGTTTCATACATACAATAGTGTAGTTTAATTGTACCAACTTTCCATACTTCTCTGTCTCTTCATCTCCTCTTTACCTTGACCATGGCCCATTCTGGATTTTCCTTATAACAACTGATGTAACTTCCAGGTGCCATTTAGAAAAAAAATCATTCTATAGAGATAGGAGCTCCTGCACTGTCAAATAGAATTATTAAATACTATCTGGTGAGTTTCATAACCCCCCTTGGAACATTAAATGAAAAGTGTAGGCTCCCAGCCCTGAGAAAAGCAATGGTAGGTAATGATTTATAAACAGTTCCAGGAATTAAGCATCTTTTAGGCAAAGGAACTTGGAAGAGGGGCTTTACAAACTTTTAAAAAATGTATTAGACATTTCTGAACAAGAAGGCCTGTTTTAAGTCTAATACATAATTTTAATTTCCCATAGGTTCATTTACTCAGTTCTGCATTGCTGACATTTTTATCTTTGAAGAATTAAATGAACTTCTCATATAATTTTCTACTACTCTATGAATAGGCCACAAAGGAGTTATCTCAGTTAGTGAAAAATTGTCTGATTTTCTGGAGTGCTAGGAAAATATGATTGTGTGTGTGTGTGTAAATACAAATTAAATATACATAGATGTATGATCATATGTAGCTATATGTATATCTAGGCATATTCAGATATGAGCTGATATATATGATAGTGATCAAAGAGAAAAAAGGGTAGCTTCACTTAATAAAATGTCACATAATTTTTATTATTATTAGTATTTTTTGAGACAGAGTGTCTCTACTTAATCTTGGTTGTTCTGGAACTAACTATACAGACCAAGCTGCACTCAAAGTCATACAGATTCTCCTGCCTCTTTCCCTCTAGTGCTGAGATTAAAGGCATATGTAATCATACTCAGCTCAAATGTTAACTTTTGAAATATGACACACACGTACATGTTTTTCTTTTCTTTATTACCTTTTAGGGGTTGAAGACAATGACCAAAATTCTTATCTTGTTCTTCATGAGAAATCTAATTTTATCAAATTCTTTTAATTAGAGTAAAATGTTGTCTAGTCATGGGAAGATATGAGGGAGGGAAGCAACAGCATAGTCCCAGGAGGGACTTTTTTAGTATTGATTCTCAGGCAAACCACAAACTGGCCCCCCAGCCGGTGCTATGGAGAGCACACATCACAGGGAATGTGGGCTTCTTATCTATGCGATAGGAGTTTCCATTCACCTTGAAGTTTACATAACATGTTCTTTTCCATTTGCCTCATGACCTATTCTCAAACCTACCTTTGGTTAGCTTTAATCGACAGAAAAAAATAGAAAATCATTGAAACTTCAGTTCAGAAAGGATTGAAATTTCATGTTTATGTGTTTGTTATTTCCAAAGGCTCTAGCTCAGAAACGCTTATAGATATCCATATTTGCAAGTGGGGTGTCTGGCAGATTTACAAAGATTGGGTCATTTGAGGCTTCCAAGTTAAGAGTTGATAAAGAAGCATCTGCTTATGGACAGTGAACCCATAAATTTTTCCTGGAAAAATGAATCTCCTTTAGATTTGTCACAGTTAATACAACATGGAGTAATATAGATGGAGACTTAAATTGATGAGGCACATGTGGAAATTAATAAAGGAAGTTTGATTCATCATAACATTGAAATTTATCTAAATTCAATATTGTTAAACATTCTTAAAGATCAGATGAATTATACATGAAGTATATAGATTATTTGTCCCTGGCAAACAATGGTGACATTTCTGTCTGTCACTTAGTATGACAAGGTTAGCATGTTTTATTCAAAACTTTTAAGCAGTAAAATGATTTGTATGCATTACTCTTTCTTGAGACTGCCAGGAAAGGCAGGAGCAGCTCAGTTATTCTGTGACATTGAGTCAGCATGTACATTAAAAAAATGACAGGACAGAATTGCCTCAGATGTCCATAAAGCTCTTACTTAGGTTTTTTAATCATTTGGTGCAAAAAATTAGACCATGAAGACTGAAGTATCCCCTGGATCCCAAAATAAAACATAACATCATATACTTACTGGTCTAGAAAGACTGATTTTGTGATGTGATGAATATAGAATGTTCATGACTGGGAACAGATCTATAGAAACATTTTGTTTTCATTTCTAAAGAGATTTAGTGGCAAAATATTTACTTTTCAGTAATTAAGCTCAAGATTCTCACTGTGTTGTCTCTTTAGTAGTTAAATACTAGACAGTGATAGGGTGGGAAAGGTGTTTGCTAACTGCGTGGATTTTGCACTCTCTGTCAGTATAGCCTGGGCATAAGAAGGAATGATTAGCAGGGCCATGATTGCAGGAACACAGCTGCTGGATGGAGACAGCTAACTTGAGTGATATGTTTACCTTTTCTGCGATAGCTGTCTAAGTTGGCAGGGCATCAGAGTCCAAACAGAGAGCGTGATGGAAAAGAAGCAGACCTTGCTTCGTCCCACTGTTCCTTGTCTTTTCTGTCCCCCACCAGACACCAGAGGAGCACACACAAAGCTGTCACTTTGTTTTTCTTGCTCTCATGAAGTTCGAGAGCAGAAATGAACTTTGAGGAAATTGTGCAGGGTTAAGTCAGAAAGATCATAGTGGGTCTTGTAGTACTCACAACTGTAGCTACTGTTTTGGGGACATGACTGTGTAATCCATGTGATCCTTGAACTTGTGGTCTCCCTGCCTCAGATTCAGAAGTGCCATCACATTTTTCTAATTACACCATTTTCATTCACAGATGGCTTACAGACATTTCAATTACATATTACCTGTCCACACTGGTACATAATGGTGGCCAGAACAAAGTATTTCTTGTATTTTCAATGTGTATAATGTAGGCATAAAGACCTGTAGGAACAAAGCAAAGCAATGGCTTATAGGTTCAAATGTGACTACCGGCACTGGACAAATACCCCTGGCTGTTTCTTTTCTCCATACTTTTCTTGAGATAAAAACAAGAAAGAATGTGTTTTCCTATCTCATCACTAAACACATTCATTCAGTTATATTCACTGCAGTTTCAAATACACTACATTTAAGACTCCATAAACTGGTACACATTCTTCTTTCTTCTGTTGTCTGCATAGGGCTTTAATGAAAAAGAACACTCTTCGGAGTGCATTAATCTCTGGCACTTATTTTAAAAGCTGGTGATTCTAACTGATTTTAATTGGCACAAGGAGATGCATTAAAATATGCATTTTTGGAGTTGTTTAACACACAGTACTCGAAGGAAGAAAAGAAATACTTTGAACTCTCTGTTCTCGTGTATGCCTTATGTTATATTGAGCTAGAGCCCTAGGACTGCTTTCTTTTATCCTAACAATGGCATGCAAATAAATTTCTGGTGGCTCTGATAAACATACTGTACCCTTTATTTCAATACCTTCGTCAACACTGCATCCTCTGTATTTTGTCATCAATCCCAAATTGTTTAAACAACTTTATAGTTGTTAAGAGAGACTTATCCTTACTCTTAACTTAGAGAACATTTGAAACAAATAACAATAATCCTTTGCCTTAGAGGAACTTACAGGTGGCACCAAACTTTTGGGATGTTATGTAGTCTTTCTGGGCTGTCATTTTAAGTCATGCTGTCTCCATAGAGGAAAATGTTTCTAGAAATATTCTGACCTTTCCATTTTATACCGTGAAAGTGACAGGATCTAAGAGGAAGCATTTTCCAAGTAAATGTGGCAAGCTTGAATTTGAAATATTCATCATGTTTCTGTTGTGAATAGACAAACCTCTGCTGGAAATCAGAGTTTGCCCAGCTATTCAGGTTATTCATTTCATGCAAATCCCAATACACAGGAAATGAACAAAAGACTTTCTTTCTATTGGTATGCATTGCCACTTCACTATTTCATTTTTATCCCCAAACTTGTTTTTCTCTTCTTTGGTATTAGTAGTTTGTTCAATTTTTAAACAAATATCTGTGGCATCCCAGACTTGGGGAAGTACCAAAACGAATAATTTTATCCTTGCATGGTAGCTGGCCTAGCCTACAGTGTCCATCTTCTGTGCCTTTCAAGAATGCATGGGAGTCCATTAAAACAAGAAAAATTAAAACAAAATCAAACATATTACCATAGAGAGAGAATTCTGTGATTCTTGTGTGTTCCTGTGAGCATGGCTTGCTGTTTCATCCTGTTACTTGTACAGGGAGCGAGAGTAGTGTTTGGGTAGATGACGATCCTGATATGGATTTGCTCCCTGTGCAACCTGAACCACATTCCATCTTTACCAGAGTTTTTCTTTTATGAAAAAGGAGAATGCCTGTGCTGTGGTGTGGTTAAATGTATTGGGTGTGTCAACAGAGATCAGGCTCCTTTAATAGGAGATTAATATCTAGGCCTTTCCTAGGATCATGAATATAACAAATACAAAAATTAGTAAAAACCTTAAACATGGAAGGCAGGCTAGAACAAGTCCCGTGGAAACTACAGCAAACTATTCTGGTAGTTTTGGAGGGCTTGATAAATTTTCATTATCTGATTCCTTTTTCTCTTTCTAGTTTTTGTCTTGTATGTCTGGGCTCTTATCATGAAATTTTTAAAATTATATAAATTAAGCTGCAAACACAAAATGCTGTGGGAGAAAAGAGAAGACAAAAGCATAGGGAGTAAATGAGTTGCTCACAGAATTTAAATAGCTGCACTGAGGACATGTGCCTTAAGATTCAAGGGGTACGACTGTCACAACTGCAATTTGATTCTTCAGCTATCCTTGGGGATATCTCATGCTGTTCGATCCCATTGTTTCAGTGATTTTTAAAATGGTGTGTTTGGGGATGGAGGTGCAAGGTGTGCTTTGTGTTGTGTATGCAGCTGAGTGTAAAAGTGTGTACAGCCATGTGGTACCCAGGCCAAGATGAAAAGGCATCATTATTTTTCTCCTTCTTATTGCCTGGAGACAGTATCTCTCACTGAATTGGTGGCATGCCATTTTGCCCATAATGTCTAACCAGAAAGGTTTAAATAGCCACCTTGCTCTGATTTTGTATGCTAGTGTTACAAGTTTGTGCAGTCATGCCTGTATTTTTAAGTGGATGCTTTGGATTTTGGGGATTCAGACTAAGGCACTCATGTTTGCAGAACATGGACTTTTAACCAATGAGACAGCTACCTCATCAGTATTCCATCCCCAACAAACACAAAGTTCTTAATTCAATCAAACAATGACTTGTTTTAATGCTGAGGGGAAAACAAAACAAGAACAAAACATTTTAAGAAATGTTGGGAGATGATGTGTTCTTCTCTGAAAGTTCCTTTTTATGGGATCATCAAGGCACTTTTAATAAAAAGTGATTATTGAATTCTTTATAGCTCTAATTCTCCCATAGTTCATTGATTTTTATTATTCATAACCCTTTATGGCCTTCACTATGCTTACTATCCAGATTTACCTTTGTTTCTTTCTTGTATTATCTTTATTATCTGTTTCATGCCACAGTTACCTAGGATATTTTGTCTTATTATTTCTCTGGAACTGTCAGAGTGTCTAGACCTTAAATGTCTGTGTGATGTTTCCCATGGTATGGGGCAAGGGGGCTTATGGTATTATTTCCTTAGGAATAGCTGATAAAATTATCTTTTTCTAGGATATGTGTGTGGCAGTTTTGCATTTAGAGTGATTTTGAATATGATAATGATAGGGCTTTCTCTGAGATTCACCCTTACCTGTCTTTATACTGCTAAGACAGGGATTTTCAGATTATTAGCACAGGGCTTCAAATCATAACCAACAAAGATATGCAGAAGACTAGCTTCCACACTTCTCACTCTCAATGCACACTCCATTTTTAATCTCACTAGATGCTATTTCCATGTCCACCTTGGTTTTTATGCCAGTCCTATTCACCTTTACTCTTTCATCTATCTGTAAGAGTCTTTAACAATGAAGATTGACTTTAACACTATATTAAAAACAGGCTAATCCTTCAAAGGCATCTCAACTCTCACAATACATTTATTAAAAAAGTAGAAGGTGGCAAGATCAACTCAAGAAAATCAGTAGCCCTACTATATACAGATGATAAAAAGGCTGAGAAAGAAATCAGAGAAACATCACACTTTACAATTGCCACAAACAACATAAAATACCTTGGGGTAACGCTAACCAAACAAGTGAAAGACCTGTATCGCAAGAACTTTGAATCTTTAAAGAAAGAAATTAAAGAAGCCCTCAGAAAATGGAAAGATCTCCCATGCTCTTGGATAGGTAGGATCAATGTAGTAAAAATGGCAATCCTGCCAAAAGCAATCTGTAGATTAAAATCCCAGCACAATTCTTCACAGACCTTGAAAGAACAATAATCAATTTTGTATGGAAACACAAAAGACACAGGATAGCCAAAACAACCCTGTTCAACAAGGCAACGTCCAGAGGCATCACCATCCCTGACCTCAAGCTCTATTATAGAGCTATAGTCCTGAAAACAGCTTGGTATTGGCACAAAAATAGACAGGTAGACCAATGGAATCGAATTGAAAACCCGGATATTAACCCACACACGTATGAACATCTGATGTTTGACAAAGAAGCTAAAAATATACAATGGAATAAAGAAAGCATCTTCAACAAATGGTGCTGGTATAACTGGAGGCTGGCATGTAGAAGAATGCAGATAGATCCATGTTTATCACCATGCACAAAACTTAAGTCCACTCTCTCTCCATATCTCTTCAATATTGTACTTGAAGTTCTAGCTACAGCAATAAGACAACAAAAGGAGATAAAGGGGATACAAATAGGAAAAGAAGAAGTGAAACTTTCATTATTTGCAGATGATATGATAGTTTACAGAAGTGACCCAAAAAACTCTGCAAGGTTACTCCTAGAGCTGATAAACACCTTCAGCAATGTGGCAGGATACAAGGTAAACTCAAAAAAATCAGTGGCCCTATTATATACAGATGATGAAGTGACTGAGAAAGAAATCAGAGAAACATCACCTTTTACAATAGCCAAAAACAGCATCAAATATCTGGGGATAATGCTAACCAAGGAAGTGAAAGACCTGTATATCAAGAACTTTGTGTCTTTGAAGAAAGAAATCAAAGAAGATACCAGAAAATGGAAAGATCTCCCATGCTCTTGGATTGGTAGGATCAACATAATAAAAATGGCAATCTTGCCAAAAGCAGTCTATAGATTCAATGCAATCCCTATCAAAATTCCATCACAATTCTTCAAGGACCTGGAAAGAACATTAATCAACTTTATATGGAAAAACAAAAGGCCCAGGATAGCCAAAACATCCCTATACAATAAAGGAACTTCAGGAGGCATCACCATACCTGACTTCAAGCTCTATTATAGAGCTATAGTCCTGAAAACTGCTTGGTATTGGCACAAAAATAGGCAGGTAGACCAATGGAACCGAATCGAAAGCCCTAATTTTAACCCACACACCTATGAACACCTGATTTTTGACAAAGAAGCTAAAACTGTACAGTGGAAAAAGAAAGCATCTTCAACAAATGGTGCTGGCATAACTGGGTAGTGGTATGCAGAAGACTGCAGATAGATCCATGTTTATCGCCTTGTACAAAACTTAAGTCCAAATGGATCAAAGATTTCAACATACATCCAGCCACACTGAAACTTTTAGAAGAGAAAGTGGGAGATACTCTTCAACGAGTTGGTACAGGAGACCACTTCCTAAACATAACACCAGTGGCACAGGCACTGAGATCGACAATTAACAAATGGGACCTTCTGAAACTAAAAAGCTTCTGTAAGGCAAAGGACACAATCAAAAAGACAAAAAGGCAGGCCACAGAATGGGAAAAGATATTCACTAACCCTACATCTGACAGAGGGCTAATCTCCAAAATTTACAAAGAACTCAAGAAACAAGTCTCCAAAACACCAAAGGATCCACTTGAAAGGTGGGGTACAGAGCTAAATAGAGAATTCTCAGTAGAGGAGGCTAAAATGGCCAAGAGACACTTAAGAAAGTGCTCAACATCCTTAGCCATCAGGGAAATGCAAATCAAAACAACTCTGAGATACCATCTTACTCCTTTCAGAATGGCTAGAATCAAAAACACCGAAGACAATTTATGCTGGAGGGGATGTGGAGAGAGAGGAACACTCCTCCACTGCTGGTGGGAATGCCAACTCATACAGCCTCTTTGGAAATCAGTATGGAGATTCCTCAGGAAAATGGGAATTAATCTACCACTAGACCCAGCAATTCCACTCTTAGGCATTTATCCAAATGAGGCAGGTTCATACAACAAGGGCATCTGCTCCACTATGTTCATAGCAGCATTGTTTGTAATAGCCAGAACCTGGAAGCAACCTAGATGCCCCTCAACTGAAGAGTGGATAGAGAAAATGTGGTACATTTACACAATGGAGTATTACTCAGCAGAAAAAAACAATGGAATCTTGAAATTCGCAGGGAAATGGATAGCACTGGAAGAAACCATCCTGAGTGAGGTAACCCAGTCGCAAAAAGACAAACATGGTATGTACTCATTCATATATGGACTTTAGATATGGATCAGGATAGTGCCAGTCTGCACTTCCACAGATAGAGAGTCTGGGAAACAGGAAAGAACCTAAAAGATATGCATATATGCATAGTACCCAAGAGAAGAGGATGGAGACAAGATCCTCTGAATGGATGGGGAACAGGGCGAGGGGGGTAGTGGGACCTGGGAAGATTAGAGGGGGTAAAGAGGAAGGGAGTTGGTCATGGGGGAACAGGAAGTTGATGGGGTGGGGGTAGAATAGGGGGAAGAGGGAATCATAGGATCGAAGACAGATCAGGCACCAGAGTGACCTCGAGTGATCTAAAGGTATAACATCAATTGGCAAGCTAAGCAATAGTGGAAGGACCACCTCGAATGCCCATTCCTGATAATGAACTTGATGTCTATAACTATCCAGGAGCCTTCATCCTGGGACTGATGGAAGCAGAGGCAAACACACAACTAAGCACTGAACTGAACCCAAGGAACCCAATGACAGAGAGAGAGGAATGATGAGCAAATTGGCAAAGAATGGGCTGGCAAAACCAGCAGAGACAGCTGATCTGAACAGGGGAGAGCTCTTGGACCCCAGACCGACAGTGGGGAGGCCAGAATGGGACTGATCTGGACCCCCCAAATGTGAGTGTCAGTGAGAAGGCCTGGACAACCTATGGGGCTCTGAGCTGTGGATCAGTGTCTATCCCTGGTATACAATCTGTCTTCATGTGCCTATAGCACAAAGAGAGATGCTCTCTCAGCCTGGACTCTTAGGGGAGTGCCTTGACCCTACCAAGAGTAAAATGATAGACTCTAGACATCCCCTATGTGGAAGGATTTGGCAATAGGGTGGGAGGGAGGGTGGAAGGGGAGTGCGGGAGGAGGGGAGGGAGAGGGAACTGGGATTGACATGTAAAACAAGCTATTTAAAATTAAAAAAAAAAAGAATGTAAATTAACACCTTTCCGAGGACAGATGTCCTTAATAATAAAGATACTAGGAAACTAAAAAAAAAAAAACTTAAGTCCAAATGGATCAAAGACCTCAACATAAATCCGGCCACACTGAACCTCTTAGAAGAGAAAGTGGGTGGTACCCTTGAACGAATTGGTACAGGAGACAGCTTCCTGAACATAACACCACTAGCATAGACAGTGAGATCAACAATTACTAAATGGGACCTCCTGAAACTGAGAAGCTTCTGTAAGGCAAAGGACAGTCAGCAAGACAAAAAGGCAGGCCACAGAATGGGAAAAAATATTCACTAATCCCACATCTGACAGAGGGTTGATCTCTAAAATTTACAAAGAACTCAAGAAGCAAGTCTCCAAAACACCAAAGGACCCAATTAAAAAGTGGGCTGCAGAACTAAATAGAGAATTTTCAATAGAGGAGTCTAAAATGGGTGAGAGGCACTTGAGAAAGTGCTCAACATCCTTAGCCATCCAGGAAATGCCAATCAAAACAACTCTGAAATACTATCTCACTCCTGTCAGAATGGCTAAAATCAAAAACACCAACGACAATTTATGCTGGAGAGGATGTGGTGAAAGGGAAACACTCCTCCATTGCTGTTGGAGTGCCAACTTGTTCAGCCACTTTGGAAATCAGTATGGAGATTCCTCAGAAAAATGGGAATAAGCCTACCACAAAACCCAGCAACTCCACTCTTAGGCGTATATCCAAAAGATGCCCATTCATACAACAAGGATGTCTGTTCCACTATGTTCATAGCAGCATTATTTGAAATAGCCAGAACTTGGAAGCAACCTAGATGCCCCTCAACGGAAGAGTGGATAGAGAATATGTGGTAAATTTACACAATGGAGTACTATTCAGCAGAAAAAAACAATGGAATCCTGAAATTTGCAGGCAAATGGATGACAATAGAAGAAATCATCCTAAGTGAGGTAGCACAGTCACAAAAAGAGAAACATAGCATGTACTCTCTGATGTATGGATTTTAGACATAGATCTGGGGAGTACTAGCCTACAATCCCATGGCCAGAGAGTCTGGGAAACAGAAACTTCATTCAGTGGCTGATGGAAGAAGATGCACACTCCCATGGCTAAGCACTGAGCTGAACTCAAGAAAGCCAGTAACAGAGAGGGAGGACTGATGACCAAAGTGATTAAGATTGGGCTGGTTTAACCCCCAGAAACAGCCGACCTGACAAAGGTTAACTCTGGAATCCCAGGCATCAGCCTGGGAATCCAGCATGGGACTGATCAAGACCCCCTGAATGTGGGTGTCAGTGAGGAGGCCTAGGTAATCTATTGAGCCTTGGGCAGTAGATCAGTACTCATCCCGAGTATACACAGGGACTTTGGACTCTTATCCAACAATGTGAAATGCACTCTCACCCTGCACTCTTGGGGGAGGGTCGAGGCCCTGCCCTGGATGAAATGACAGACTATGGACACCCCCATGGCAGGCCTCACCCTCCCTGGGGAAATGAGGGGATAATGGGGGAGTTGGAGGGAGGTCACAGGAGGAGGCGAGGGAAAGGGAGAGGGACCTGGAACTGACTTGTGAAGCAACCTTGTTTCTAATCTAAATTTAAACTTACAAATTAAATTTAAAAGACTAAAAAAAAAAAGAAGAAAGTGGGGGGTGGGTGGGAGGGGGGAGGAAGGAGGAGCTGAGATTGGCATGTAATATAAAAACGATTATTTCTAAAAACTTTAAAAGGAGAGCAAAAGTATCAGAGTGGTAGGAAACAAGAGCATGGCAAATAACGCGAAGATTTGAAAATACATGCTTAGAATCTCTATATTCTCTGGTGATTAGCTTTGACCATCACTAGAGTCACATGGGAGAAGGTACTCTGTAAGTATTGTGGAGTGTTATCTTGATTACCTTGTCTAAGATGAGAAGGCCTTCCAACCATGGGTGGAACCATTCCCTATGCATGAGATCCTGATCTATATAAGAATAGAGAAAATAGTTGAATGTAAGTTTTCATGTGTTTATTCTTTCTGCTCTTTACTGTATATGAGAGTAGCAGCTTCATGCGTTCCCTACTGTGATGTCTCCTCTTTAATGGATCATATCCTGAAACTGAGGTAAAATCCTGTTTTTCCCTCTGACTTGCCTTTTAGAGTACTTTTTTAAAAATCAAAACAGGAATGAAGGTAAGACACATTAGGAGCCTTAGTTTGCACACTATGTGACTTTATAAATGAGTGTGTGAGTGGAAGGTCATTGGTTGTACTAAATACATCTTGACTTTTATGAACCATGGCTACTTACTTGGGTTTTTTTTCTTTTTTGGTTTTACCAGACATTGTTTCTCTGTATTGTTTTGGAGGCTGTCGGTCCAGCCTGGCCTCGAACTCACAGAGATCCGCCTGCCTCTGCCTCCCGAGTGCTGGGATTAAAGGCGTCTGCCACCACCACCCTGCTCTTGGGTTTCTTAAAATGGTCAAGAATTAATACAGACACTTGACGACTCCACACAGCCCTTGTTAGGAAAACTTAGGGCATTCCAAGAAGGAATTTGCACAGTGGTTCAGTCTACGTTTGAAATAGAACACAAATGAATGATTTCCAGGGGTGGCAATCTCTCTGATTCTGTGTTGTCTGTGAAGATAGTAACACTATTTTCTTTATCCCGACTTGCTGCTTCCTTTGAAGAGAAAACCATTCCACATTGTTTCCACTGAAGCAGTCTTTTATTTCCAAAGTTCTACTGCTTCATAGGATGAGGGAAAAAAAGGAAAGACTGGCAGTGATTTAGGACATGGATTCTGGATTGCAGCTTCTTGCTACTAAGAAGTGTTCCATATTTCACAGTGTCTTTTCAGAAATGCTTCATGATCCAAAATCCTATTTCGTATTTCATGTCTTTGAAGGCCAACTGTGAAAAAAATTGTTTCATGTCTGTATGATCCATAAACATATGACCTTTCAGAGCTGCCATCTGTCTTATGGCTATGTTTATTGTGTTGGTATCTGATAACTAATAACCACTCACATACATTCATGTGTACATACACACATACATGTAAAAATTATGTATTCTGTGTTTCCAAATTAAAAGATAATGTAATTTATAAATAATGTAAATTATTTTATTTTTAGAATGTTTGTACATATGCTTACACTTATTTACATAAAGCACACTATAAAGCACACTGATAAATAATTTGAACTTAATGTAAATTCCTTCAGGCTTTTTCATTAGTTTTAGCATACCCATGATATAGCAGACAGCATTCTCGGTATTTGGTTATAAGAACAAGAAATTCTGAAAGATGCTCCTTTTGGAGATTACAAGCACTGCATTCTGTGTGTCAGTTTGAACTAGTGCTGAAGAGTGTAGACCCCGTCAGCAATCTATTTCAGGCTGGATCTTCTCCAGAATACATTTTGATGTTATTTACTTTTTCTGTGTGTCACTGTTTTCAGTTCCAAAATAGAGATTATATTAAGTGTGACCCCAAGGTCTACACGAGGATTAGATAGGTTGAGATACATACGGCATTCATAATGGTAAAAGGAACATCAATACAATTTGAGTAATTTGTTACTATTACTATTTGTAGTGCTATTACGATATAAACCACGAAACTCAATATTGTCCTGTACAATAAGTATAAAATATAGATATCTTTGATAGAAGGGAGTACAAAACTGCTTCGTGAGTTGAAATTACATCAGTGGAAATGAACAATGGGGGACACATATCAGATACCGAGGAGAGGCTGAAGTGAGAGTATCAGAGGATAACTGAGATGTAAAGGGACTAATAGAGACCAATGAGTCTAGAGAGATGTTCAAGCTGATGTTTTCAACAATAGCATGAAAGATAAGGCAGGATCAGGGACATATGTGAAGCTGCAGGCAGATGCTTTGTGTAGAAATTGGGGGTGAAATTTTTATAAAAAATTAAATGAAAGCAATTTTTTGAGAACTCCGTGTATGAGTTGCAATATTTCCACGCCTCCTTCCCTGTTCAACTCTTTCCATGCCTTGCCCTTCAACTAAAATTTATTCCCTAATACATTAATTATTATTACTTATATAATATCTATATGTGTATACAAATACAGCCTTTGAGTTCATTTATTGTTGCTCAGATTAAGTAACAGAAGGCTCATGCCCAGAGAACACTGATTTTCACTGCCTTAGTAGCCATGAATTAGCTGTAGCTCTTCATGTAAGGGTAGGACACTTTGAGATTTCCCCTTATTTAGTTGATCATAGTTTTGAAATTTCATTGGTGCACCTGTCATGCAGACAGGACACTACCTCAACGCAGCGTCCGGGCCCTTTGGCTTGTACAGCCTTTTTGCACCTAATTGGCAGATAATTCCTAGCACTTTGTTGTAGAAATATCACTTGGCTTTAGATATCCATGGTTAGTGGTTCTCTGTGTTTGGACAGCCATAGGAAATTGGCTATGTTTACTGTACTAGGCATAAATTCCCTTCTATTGTGTTTAGAGTATTAGACATCACAGCTGGGAAGGACTATTAATCACTTTTCATGTTGTTTTACATGTACTTAAAATTACATATAGACACACGAACTTTTATGTATTGCATGCAATTTTAAGTACATGTAAAACAATATGATTCCTTATGTCTTTTTCAAACATCTTTAGTGCTATTTTTCTCTCCTTCATATTTCTACCTTCCTTCACCACTTTCCCATTAAATCTCTTCCCCAGTTTTCCATTTTCTTCTTCATAGCATCTGTATCCTATTGTACTCCTTCCTGGAGTCCCTTCTTTACCCCCACTATGGTCCTCTCTCCCTTGGTTTCTGAGGTTACTTCATGTTGTATACTCATCTTTAAATTCAGAGTTGCATCCACAAATGAGAAAGAAAATTTCACGTTTTCCTTTTTTTGTCTGGGTTACCTAGCTTAGTATAATATGCACTAGTTCCGTGTATTTACTGCAAATTTCATGATTTCAGTTTTCCTTACAACTTAATAGAAACCAAATTCATTTTCCTAGCAATTCATTTGCTGAAGGGTATTAAGATTCCTTTCATTTCAAATTCTTTGTGAGAGGCTCTACCAATTTTCAATCCCAAAAAAGTGAGTGAGGAATCTCTTTCCCATCACCATCATACACCTAACAAATTCTCACCAGCATTTGTTCTAAGTTATTTTCTTGATCATAGTCATTCTGATTTGGGTAAACGAAATCTCAAAGTAGTTTTAATTTGCATTTCCCCCGATTGCTGAGGATGTCAATTTTTTTCAATTGATTTTTAAATTTCATTTTACATTCCAACCATAGTTTTCCCTCCCATGCTTCCCACCGACCCCCCAACCCACCCATCACCCACTTCGCAGGGATAGTGAGACCCTCCACTGGGGATCATTAAAGTCCATCACATCATTTGGGGGAGGGTCTAGGCCCTCATTTCCATATCTGTGCTGCAATAGAATCCCTCCATAGGGAAAGGACTCCCAAAGTACATTTGTGACCTAGGAGTAAACCTTGCCTCCACTGTTAGAGGTTCCATAGACTGCCTTGGCCTCCTAGTTGGCACCAACATTCAGAGGGCTTAGTTTGGTCCAAAGTTGGCTCCCCCATTTTACAACCAGAGTCTGTGAGCTCTCATAAGGTCATATCAACTGTTCCTGCGAGTTTCTCCAGTCCATGTCGGCTCCTTTGTTCATCTCTCCTCCCTCTCTGCAACTTGATTCCGGGAGTGTGGCTCAGTGCTTAGTTGTGGGTGCCTGTTTCTGCTTTTATCAGCTACTGATTGAAGGCTCTAGGTAGTCACCAATCTCATTATAGGGGAAAGGCATCAAAGGCAGCCTCTCCACCACTGCCTAGATTCTTTGTTGGGGTTATCCCTGTGGATGCCCTACCATTTCCTCTGTGCCAGACCTCTCTCCAAACCTATACTGGCTCCTGTTATCAAGGTATCTCATTTCTTGCCCTCTTCTATTTCTCCCCCGTGTCAGTTCTCCTGCCCCCTTTTCTCCTTTCCATTTACCTCTTCTCTACCTCCCTTATGCCCCAATTTGCTCAGTGGTTCTTATCCTCTTTGCCTTCTTCAGGGGACCATGAATTTTTCTCTTGGGGTCCTCCTTGTTTTCTAGCTCTTCTCTTGGTGTGGATTGTAGGCTAGCACTCCTTTTCTCTATGTCTAACATCCATATATGAATGAGTAGGAGTACATACCATGTTTGTCTTTTTGTGACTGGGTTACCTCACTAAGGATGGTTTCTTCTAGTTCCATCCATTTGCCTGCAAATTTCAAGATTCTATTTTTTTTCTGCTGAGTAGTACTCCATTGTGTAGATGTATCATATTTTCTCTATCAATTATTCAGTTGAGGGGCATCTAGGTTGCTTCCAGGTACTGGCTATGACAAACAACACTGCACTGAACATAGTTGGACATATGTCCTTGTTGTATGAATGTGCATTCTTTGGGTATATGTCTAGGAGAGGAATTGTTGGGTCTTGAGTTAAACTTCATTCCCATTTTCCTGAGAAACCACCATACTGATTTCCAGAGTGGTTGTACAAGTTTGCACTGCCACCAGCAATGGAGGAGTGTTCCTCATTGTCCACATCCTCTCCAGCACAGATTGTCATTGGTGTTTTTGATTTTAGCCTTTCTGGCTGGTGTAAGATGATATCTCAGAGTTGTTTTGAGTTACACTTCCTTGAGGGCTAAGAATGTTGAGCATTTATTTTGATTCCTCTACTGAGAATTCTCTATTTAGTTCTGCACTGCACTTTTTAATTGGGTTATTTGGTGTTTTGGTGGCTAGCTTCTTGAGTTTATTGTATATTTTGGAAATCAGTCCTCTGTCAGATGTGGGGTTGGAGAAAATCTTTTCCCATTCTTTTGACTGCCGTTTTGTGTCCTTTGCTTTACAGAAGCTTCACAGTTTCAGGAGGTCCTATTCATTAACTGTTGATCTCAATGTCTGTGCTACTGGCATTATCTGTTTAATTTCTGCTTTTGAGAACTATCTGTCCACATATGTAACCCAGGAAGGATTGTAATAGTGAGAGGTAGTAGAAGACTCCAAGGAAGCAGTGTCTTCCAGACCCACCACTACTGATACACATACAAACTCAGTCTGTTAAAACATGTGCAAGACCTTCACAGTTTCAAAGTAGACAAAATCTGAGCACTAAGAAGGGAAAGTGCACCCCAAGTTTCATCCCTCACTAAGCTGTTGGATCTAGTCATTGAAGAGAGAATGGATCCTGGTGACTCTGGCCTAATCGATGGGCTAAGACCCTGATAAATGTATGATATGATGAAATTTATTTGGAGGGGGAACACAGCTGGAGTAAGCAGGCTACTGAGCATGTCCTTGTCCTCCTCCCATATCTCTGTACTCTCTGGGTGCCATAAGCTAAACATCTTTGCTCCTTAGAACCTTCACCGTGCCCTTGTGCTATAATGTTCAGCCTCACCTAATAGGCACCAAAAGAAGGGAGTCAAGTGTTGTTCACTGAAATCTCTAAAACTGCTAACTCAAATAAACCTATCCACCATTAGGTTGATTTTTCTCAATTATTTGTTACAGGTACAAATAAATCTTTCATATCCATAAAGTCCTTAAAATTTTGTTAAGGTAAAGAATTATAAACTCTCCCAGTGCCCTAATATTTTCTACTAACAAAATTTAGTTTTGTGTTTCAGGGAAACCCCACAACCTTGGGGTTACTTAGACAATAAACAGATAGTGAGTCCTGTTTTGGTGAATCCCAGTATTGGAATTCACATCATCTATGATATTTTATATGATAAATAGAAGGACAACTAGGTCAACAATGAATATTTTTGCATGTGTGATAAACGTATAAAAACAGGCAAAACCTCATGTAGTTTGTTCCCTTAAGGTATAATGTTCAATACTCTTTAGTAGTTTTACATTGGTGTACAAGGGTTACCAGAATCAAATTTTAAAACATTGTCATTACACTTTCCCAAATACCCACTGGAGACATAGTCTCTTCATTTTTGCATAAGCCATGCAGGTAACTTGACAGCTTGTCTAAATACTTGGATTACAGGTGTGGTGCTGCTCCAGTCTTTATGTAGTTATTGGGAATTTGATGGTGGGTTGTAATGCCTGTACAGTGAGCACTTTAACACATTAACCTATGTGTCCAGTCTGTGAGTCTTGTCTTTGACTTAGTTTACTGTTCTTTAAGTTCATCCACAGTGCATGCCTGTTAGGACTGTGTTTTCTCTGTAGCTCTATGGCTTTTGACAGGGTTATACAACATGTTTTTCATTCTTTCACTAGTTAGATGGACATTCAGATAGTTTCCACTTTTGACTATTATACAATTGCACTACTGTGAGCATTTGTGTTTAAGTTTTTATGTAGACATATGCTTTCATTTCTCTTGAGTAGAGTACTAGGAGTAAAATTGCTCCATATGGTAATTTTGTATTCATATCATAACTGTATATTTAACATTTTGAGAAACTGCCAAGCTATATTATAAAGTCAGCTTACCATTTTAAATTTTCCCAGCAAGGTTTTCATGAGGATTGAAAGACTGAGTAAATCATCAGAGAAATAAAAGCTAAATATTACCTTGCCTAGTTTTGTTATTTCGCTTTGTCTATCTCCATCTAAGAATGAATCAGTAGGGAAATATTAAGTATATTTTTCTTTTTAATAAATAAGATATCTCATAGATCTTTGTAAGGTATTTCACATACTTCTCTGCAAAGCTAATGGGCTCTTGTTTTGTAACATGCTTTCAGTGAAGCAAAGACCCAATGTTAAACCCTTATTCTCAAGTAAGTTCTCCTGTTACCTATATGTGTTCAGGTTGCCATCCCAAACCTGGCTAGAAATATCTCAGCAACATGCCAAAGATTTCACAGATATTTAGATGAGAGCAGTTTTTAGTAAGACGCCAGGCATTCCAAGCCAAATAAGCTGTAAGGTCTGACTTTGGGAGAGAGGTTGGTTAGTTTCCATTGACAGGTACTATAACTCAAAAGCCAGAATACATGATTCTTGAGTTCCTCAGACTGTGACCATGGAAAGGAGCTGGTCTTTCCTTTTCTTCATTTAACATGGGATTATATTCTACAGCAGCAAAAAAAAAAATCAAATCCCTATTATCTGGTAAAAACATATTTAAATTCTACTTAATCATACATATTTAGAGTCCAATGGATTACTGTTTATTATGCATTTATCTCTATAATACTCAAATCATTTTCATTTCTATTTCCAAAGAAAGATGGGAACTCATCTATTTTCCAACTATTAAAGCAAACAATGAAGCAAAAGTACAGTGACATCAGTAACAAAAATGCTGTTACTTTAAATATTTATTCATTAGTCAGCTATCCTTAGTGACAAACTTTGTCAATCACTGCTTAAGATATAAGTATTCACTTGAATATTCTAATATAGGTCATTAGGGTAAAGAGTTTCTGTGAATCATATGTAGAAAAAGTGAGTTTTCTGTAAGGGGTATAATTTTGAGACAACTGAAATACTGGCTTTTCAATATCGGGATATGGTGGAATCACTTGGCTTTTGTTTTTCCTCCAAATATATATACCAGGACCTTATTAATTATTTCAAAAACTTCATTGACATTTCCAGGCACAGTTTAAACACAAATATACATCAACAACAATACCCAATTCTTTGTGTCACACATATTAATGTGCCTGGTGGAATATTTCCTCTTTGGATTTTTAAAAATTGGCTATAGTTTTTCTTCTAGGTTTACTGACCTTAGGTTACATGATTATGAATAATTTTCTTTCCATTATAGAATTATAATAGAAAAATGTAATTTTTTGTTAATAGTTTGTATTTTTAAGAAAAAGTTTGGCTACTACATGGGCCAGCTGGAATTTAAACTGCAGTCCTTTATTTTCAGGTCCTCAGTGATAGAATTCGAAATTTGTGCTACTAAAAATATCTATATTGTAAATAAAAATATGAGACATGAGTAAAAAACTGACAATTAATGAGTAATGATAGAGAAAAAATAAAAGCTGGTGAATTGCATTAGTAGTAGAACTCAGGAAAACACAGAAAGGATATCACAAGAAGTATTTTAAAGCTTTATTAAGAAATTAGAATGAAAAGAAATGAAGTCTATTTCACAGAAAAGGCTTGAACAATGTTTAAATGACTTAATACTAGTTGGATTTTTAATTCATCACCATCCAAAATTTTAGTATAAGAAACTCAAAGATAGAGGAGGGAAGCACTAAGCTGCTCCTAAGATTTAATTTTGGGGAAGTAATATGCATTTTAGATTATAGGTATGAAAAGGAAAAAAGGAGAAAAATCTCAAAAGAGTAATAATATCTTCAAAGATATCCATAAATACTAATGGAAAATAAAAACTAAAAATTGAGATTAGTTTAGATTCTTACTGCACTTAGAGTGAACAGGATCCATACAACAACTAATTACAAATGCTGACTAGACTATGGGTAAAAGTGAGCTTTTTTTCACTGTTGGTGGAATTCCAATTTGGTGCAGATAAGAAGGAATATGGAGAATCCTTCAAAAGTTAAAATAAATATCTCAAGGGCTTGATATCACACTCCACAGACACTTGCTCAGCTATGTTCATTGCTGTCAAAAGAAACAATACAAATACAGTTCATCCAATGCATGAATGGCTAATAAAAATGTGGTGCATGAGTCCTAAAGAAAGAAATTTTAAAAAGATACCAGAAAATGGAAATATCTCCCATGATCTTGGATACATAAGATTAACATACTAAAAATGGCAATCTTGTCAAAAGCAATCTACAGATTCAATGCAATCCCCATTAAAAAACCCAGCAAGATTCTTCACAGACCTTGAAAGAAGAATTTTCAACTTTATATAGAAAACAAAAGACGCAGGATATTCAAAACAATCCTGTTCAACAAAGCAAAGTCTAGAGGCATCAACATCCCTGATTTCAAGCTGTATTATTGAGCTATAGTCCTGAAAACAGCTTGGTATTCACACAAAAATAGACAGGTAGACTAATGGAATCGAATTGAACACCCCAATATTAACGCATACACATATGAACACCTGATCTTCGACAAAGATGCTAAAATTATACAATGAAAAAAGAAAGCATCTTTAATGGTGCTGGCATAACTGGATACTGGCATGTAGAAGACTGCAGATAGATCCATGTCTATCACCTTGCACAAAACTTAAATCCAAATGCATCAAAGACCTCAACATAAATCCAGCCACACTGAACCTCTTAGAAGAGAAAGTGGGAGGTACTCTTGGACAAATTGGTACAGGAGACCACTTCCTGGACATAACACCAGTAGCACAGTCACTGAGATCGACATTTAATAGATGGGACCTCCTGAAACTGAGAAGCTTTGGTAAGGCTAAGGACACAGTCAACAAGACAAAAAGGCAGCCCACAGAATGGAAAAGATATTCACTAGCCCCACATCTGACAGAGGACCGAACTCCAAAATTTACAAAGAATTCAAGAAGCAAGTCTCCAAAACACCAAAAGATCCAATTAAAAAGTGGGATACAGAACTAAATAGAGAATTCTCAATAGAGGAGTCTAAAGTGGCTGAGAGACACTTAAGAAAGTGCTCAACATCCTTAGCCATCTGGATAATGCAAGTCAAAACAACTCTGAGATACCATCTTACTCCTGTTGGAATGACTACAATCACAAACACCAATGACAGTTTATGCTGGAGAGGATATGGAGAAAGGGGAACACTCCTTCATTGCTGGTGGGAGTGCCAACTTGTACAGCCACTTTGGAAATCAGTATGGAGATTCCTAAAGAAAATGGGAATCAGTCTACCACAAGATCCAGCATTTCCCCTCTTAGTCATATACCCAAAAGATGCACATTCATACAACAAGGACATCTGTTCCATTATATTCATAGCAGCATTATTTGTAATGGCCAGAATCTGGAAACAACCTAGATGCCCCTCAACTGAAGAGTAGATAGAGAAAATGTGATACATTTACACAGTGGAATACTATTCAGCACAAAAAAAACAATGGAATCTTGAAATTTGCAGGCAAAAGGATGGCACTAGAAGAAACAATCCTGAGTGAGGAATCCCAGTCAAAAAAGACAAACATGATTTATTCTCAGATGTGGATTTTAGACATGGACCAGTGGAGTGCCAACTTACAATCTCACTGCCAAAGAGTCTGGGAAACAGAACCTTCATCTAGTGACTGATGGAATCAGAGGCAGACACCCACTGCTAACCACTGAATTGAAGTCCTGGAATCTGGTGATAGAGAGGGAGGACTGATGAGCAAAAGGGTCAAGACTGGGCTGGTTTAATCCACAGAAACAGCTGACCTAAACAAGGGGGGAGCTCTTGGACTCCAGACTGATGGCTGGGAGGTCATCACGTGACTGAATGTGGGTGTCAGTGAGGAGGCCTAGGCAATCTATGGGGCCTTAGGTATTAGGTCAGTATTTATCCTTGGCATACAAATGGACTTTAGGTGCCCCTCCCACAATGAGGGATGCTCTTTCAGCCTGGACTCTTGAGGGATGGCCTAGGCCCTCCCCTGAAAGAAATGACAGACACTGGAGATCCCCCATGGTGGGCCTTACCCTTCCTGGGTAATGGAGTGGAGGTTGGGTGGGGGGCTGGGAGGCCTGGTGGGGTGTCAGGTGAGGAGGGGAGGGAGAGGAAGCTGGGATTGACTTGTAAAGCAAGCTTGTTTCTAATTTAAACAATAAATCTGACTTGGGAAAAAAACAAAAAGAAAACAAAAAAATGTGGTGCATATACACTATGGGATACTATTCAGCTATAAAGAAAATGAACATATCTAGTGAATTGATGGAAGTATAAACTATTAAAGTGAGGTAACCCTTTCTCAATAAAAGATTTGTCATAAATTTTCTCTCATTTGTGGTTTCTACCATTGACCATGGTGTGTCCAGTCCTAATTCGTGCATGTAAAATATGATCTCTATATCTAAGCCTCAGTTCCCTATATTGACAGAGCAGCAGAAAGACTTTAAGAGCCAGAGGAGTAGCACATCTGCTGGAAGCTTGTGTTGCCTATGTATGATAGGAACTCTTTGCCCATGAACTCTCAACAATAATGACTGCCTTATCAAGACCTGGATAACTTCAAAAGCAGTTGACATTCCAATGTAGATGGGACGATCTCCCAAGGCTCCATGTCTAGATAAGGAACCAAAAGCAATTTATAACTTCCAACAGAGGGAGAATCAGTTTTTCTGGCACGAACCCCTAATTAGTTCTCCAAAACCAAGTTGTCAGGCAGACCTAAACACACACACACACACACACACACACACACACACACACACACACACACAATTTTCAAGGTCTGAGATTTAATTGAAGATAAATAGAAATTTCTAGTATGACATATTTGTCATTGTGTCTATTAGTATGCACAAATGAAATGATGCTTTTATTTAGCTTTATTTGATTTATTGATTAATTGCTTTGGTTTGTGATCAAAGAGTCAATGTGTTAGAAGCTTGGTGTTCAGTGTGGTAATGGTAGATGTTGGTAAACCTTTAAGAAATGGATAGTAGTGGGAGGACACACTACATGTGGCCTTAGATAGGATTAAGGAACCAAGTTCTAATTAATTTTGGAAGAGTGTTTTGTTCTCAGAGAAAACACAACTCTGGCATTGGTCTTTCTTAATTTTGTTTGGCAGACTGAACTCTGGTTTTCATGAGAATTCCAGCCATGATATGGTAGCCACTGTTAGGCGGGTGTCTGATGTTCCAGCTTCTCTCACATAAATTAAGTTTCTCTAATTCTACTGTCTTCCCTGAGTTTCCAGCCTTATGGTAGTAGCTGCAGCTCCTACCTTAGGGATGCAATGATGTGCTCTTTTGCCTTTTTAGTTTTCTAGTTCTCATATAACAATTCTTTTTATTACATGTTCTCTATTGAGATAATATATGTAGTTTCTATATTCTATCATAACTGTGGGTGAGAATATTATAGAATATGGGTAACTGGGGTAACTGGTAGATCTTCATATCACTTAATATCCTAAGTGTTTTATATATATATATATATAAATAAATGTATATGTTATACATTAACAACTTTTGAAAATATTTTCTTTATACCCCCTCTTTAAAGAACATCTCCTTCTACAGTGTACCAACACACAGTGATCTTCTGGATCATGTGACCCATACCATTACCACTGCCAGTTAGACCTGGTTACTTTATGGGAAACTCATGCCAGGATACTGAGATGTGAAAGCATGAGTGAAAGAGCTTTTCATAAAAATGGATGAACTGAGTCAACAGATTCTTTTCAAGATTTTGAACTAGTGGTCTCACTTCAAATTTGAACCGAAAGCAATTGAATGAGATCAATCGCAGATCATTACTGGCTCATGAAGTCCTGAAATGGAGTGTTTCAGAGACACTTGTCCTTTGAAAATCTTTTACCATCAAGCAACCCATTTCTATAATTAACGCTGGATTTATTATACAAGACAGAGATGTCCACAATTTGGCTGTTCAAGGAGAGAGCAGCTAACTGTCAAGTTTGTTTTTGAGATTTCTCCAATGCAAGCTTTTCATGCTAGAATACATGATGCATATGTTTGTTTTGGATCAGGTCAGGAGCCAGAGTATTAAAAAATATGAGTATATTCAAGTAGTTAACATTTAAAATAGCGGTAATGGTGGTAGAAAGATGGCTTATCAGGGAAAGCACTTGTGATTGCAAGCCTGAAGACTTGAGTTGGATATCCAGGGGAACCATGGTGAAGCACAGAGCTTACTTCTAGAAGATGTCCTATGACCTCTATCTAAGATGAATGAATGAACCCAAAATAGCAGACAGGTAGGTAGGTAGGCAGGTAGGCAGGTAGGCAGGTATGCACACCCCCCCCCCCACCACATGCCAGTGATAATGGTGGGAATCTCTTCCAACCAACACTGAAGATAGAGCAAATTTGTGAGGAGAAGGGCCTGATGACCATTCTGGCTAGCCATTGCTGAATGCTGATTTTAACACTCCATACCTCACAACTTTAATTTTATTTCATGACTTCATGGGATATGAGTTTGAACAGGTGTCTGCTAGGTTATATTTCTATGTCACCTGATGTTTTCTAGGGCCATTTGGTAATATTTAACTGGAGAATAAGTTCTTCTATGATAATTAAGTGACTTCTTTCATATACCTGGCATCTCGGTAGGAACAGTTGAGCCCATCTTTTTCTCTATTGTCTCAGCCATTCTGGTATTCCCAACAAGGGGCTTAACACATCATTAGCTTGTCTTGTATGTGGAATGAACTCTCATACACTGGAAGCAATTTTTAGGTAAGGTCTTGGAATTCTTCTGTTTATTATTGATTAAAGTCATCAGACTGTATTAGGGGGGAAGAAAATGAAGTCCCTCTTTCAGTGTTTTTACTTCATGATAATAACCTCTTAACTTATTGAAAGTCATCTCTTCATAGTGTGGTAAAGTTGCATACAAGATGCAGAGTTGCAATGTCTCAGAGCTCCATAAAACACTAAGCAGAGTGTAATTAACCAGCGACACATTTTATCCTCAACAGAGCATTTTTAATTTATCATAATTACTATTTTTAACTATTGAAAATATTTTTTCATATGATATATTATGATTATGGTTTCTTCTTCCCCAGTCCCTCCCAAATCCTTCCCATCTCCCCACTCATGCAACAAAATCTTCACCCTTTCCCTGTCACATTAGAAGACAACCAAGCATCTACAAATTAATAATAATCATAACAGAAATAAAGATAAAATAAAAAACAGAAAAAAAGAAAAAGCACAAGAAACACATACAAATGCTGACACAAACTCAGAGAGAAAGAGAGAGAGAGAGAATCTATAGAATCAAAATCAGAAGCCATACTATAAAAGATCTGTAAGGTTAAAAATGGGAGAAAAGGCCGGGCGGTGGTCGCGCACACCTTTAATCCCAGCACTCAGGAGGCAGAGGCAGGCAGATCTCTGTGAGTTCGAGGCTGGGCTGGACTGACAGCCTCCAAAACAACACAGAGAAACCTTGTCTCGTAAAAACCAAAAAAAAAATGGGAGAAAAGATTAAAAAAAACAAACAACCCCCAAACAACCAAACAAACAAAAAACTTTCCAAAAATGCCACCGAGGTTGTTTTGTATGGACCATCTACTGCTTGGCAGCTTTAGTTTGCTTCTAGTCAGAGTAAGAGGTAAGAGTACGATAAACTTTAATATATGTGTATTGGTAACTTTTAATTGAAAGTAGATGTTAGTTGTGGAATTGTTAACTACAAATAATGATAAAAATTGGTTTATTAATAAATCCTATCATAACTATCTCAAGTTAATATGTATATATATATATAGTGGTTATCTTTTAACTAAGGAAAAATGGGAACACATGTTTAATTAGAATTCCTTTTGATTTTAAAAAGATACCATAAAATATATTAAAAGGATGATATATTTTGCATGGAAAGCTGAACTGATTAGATGCATCCCACTCTAAGTGGAATATTCTGACTTGGCATTTCTTAAACTTAGAAAAAACTTATTTTTTGAAATATGAGATATTTTATGGTAAACTTGTTTTCATCTTATTTTGTTGTGAAATTACTTTCAAATTTCATTTGTGAGTTATGAAAATGTTGTTAGTGTTATTTACAGTTGAGAGCAGATTAAACATGTTTTTGTTTTGATTAATTATGAAATGGAGGCACTTGGGACTGCTATTTGGATTTGCTTTTCTTTTTATACATTTAATTTTTCCTCTTGGTAGATGTTGGTTATTACGTTGCTTCAAGCTGCTGAGTTGCTCATAAATGACATTGACTAGTCAATATCAAATATGCTGATTAGAATTAACAGCATGGAAGAGGGTTGCAATGAAAACATAACATTTAATAAATTAGTATGTGTAACAAACATGCTAAAATAGGTTTTATCAAAGTTTCTTAACTATGTGTTTTGTCGATTGGAGACCGTGACTTTAAATTCTATCAGTGATCTCACAAAACATCCCACTTAAATCCCACTGACACCTGCCCTGTTGTATCCTTGACCCCCATGTTCCATCTTCCTTGATTTCCCCTCAGGTGTAGCAGCTTTTGATTGTGCAGCTGCAGACTAACTAGTCCCTCAACTTATAAAACTGGAAAGCTACTTACCTTTTGTGATATATCAGTTACTTTTCTCATCACTGTAATCAAAGACCTGGCAACTTGAAATGTTTGTTGTTGCTCACTACATTTCATTGTGGAGAAGGCAGGTGACTGGAGCAGTTTGTCCCTGGCAGAGGGATCACACAGTGACTATGCTAATTGAAGCAGCAGAGAGAAAGCAGAGCCACCAGTACCAGAAGAAGCATAGCTGACCTATAGCCTTTGAAGGACCTTCTCTGATTAGCTAAGCAGCATGTCTAAAGGTTCATAAGTTTTCTGGAACAGTGCCACCAGCTGGGGACAAAGTGTTCAATCCTACAGGAGGCATTTATATTTAAACTACAACATATGAGAAAGTCATTTGTGTCCTCTATGTATTCTGAAGTGTAGGCTTCACGGACGCTGTAACAATAAGCGACACTTACTGAAAGTAAAACTAAGTATTTATTGTAGAAATTACTCACAAGATACAAAACAAGTAACCCAGACGATACAAGCCGTTTCCTCTGCCGAGCCGGAAGCCGAACTCCAGGAAAAGAGACCGAGACTTCCTGTGTGCTGTCTTTTATACCTTCCCCCGTAACGCCCCCTAGCCATGCCCAAAAGTGGGCCTGGCTAGTGACGTTGTTCCACCTACATACGTCTTTACGTCCAGCCGTATACGTCTTTAGTCCTGCCTAAAGTGGGTGTGGTTAGCGGTGTGGTAAACCGCCCTTTTATTACCTCATCTGTATGTACCTCTAATAAGTCACATGTTTAATGGCGGCATCAGACTTCCTCCTACAATTCCCCTTTTAGTCTAAAAAGGACAACTAACTTGTGTCCATGAACAAAATGTATCAAACATCTATTCTATCTACCTAAACTTATCTGAAAGAAATACCCAAATATGAACATCTCCTTCCAATCCCAACTCTAAAATAATTGAAAACTAACACTAACAGGTGTAACCTATCTTATAATATCAATAGTAGGGAGAGGGGGCGTGGAATTCTCAAAACTACTTCCTGCTGAGATGGGACGATGATAATCTCATGGGGACCTGTGAAAAGAAAATGTTAGTATAACAAAATCTCCGTAGATCAGACAGTCTCTGTATGGCAGGAGATGCTTGATTAAAGTTCCTGACTGGGATTCTAGTGTTGATTGAAGCTCTCATCTGAAGCTCTGGCCAGATTGTAGAAGATGTGCTGTTTCAGTTTCTTGATCCGGACTTGTGTAGAGTGATGTAGTTTCAAGCCACTTTCAGGATAGTGCTTGTCAGGTGGAGTCAATGATGTGGGGCAGTTCAGATGCCTCCAGTCGAATCAGGTGAAGTCAAGGAAGTGGATCCTCATTCTCTTTCTGAAGCAGTTGAAGATTTTTGTCAGGAAATCCCTTGTTCTCTGGAAAACTCAAACATTAATGTTAACAAAGAAATATTTTAACTTTCATATGTATGCATACAGAAGAGGTGACACTAGGGAAGATGGAAAACCTGGAGGAAATTAGACTGTTCAGAAAAAGAAATCCACAGATAACAGTCCCTCATTTTATTTCTTCTGTCTTATATCAATGGCTCTTTGATATAATACAGAAATTCTGAATCGTATTTAAATAATATGCTTGAGTTTAGAGTAGGAGAGCCAATCCAACTCCAAAGCCAGCTTCAGTTAAATGAATGGGGACTGAGGTATGTGAAGAAATAAAGATAAAAGGGTACTATGAAAAAACAATATAGAGAGATTTAGACTTTGATACCACACAGTGAGTTACTGTTTGTTTGATGGTCCTCAGAGTAGCTATTCATTCTTCTACAGGAATCCATATGTCCAGTATTCTTTGCTGAGTTTACCTGTGAAGACAAAAAACAAAACACTTCTCTTTCCTTTTAGGAGGTCACTTTACCCATGGTGGACTATGAATTTGTAGATGGGCTGTTATCTTCTTCCTCCTGAGATGTTTTCTGTTCTGATCGAATTTTAATTAATTTTGATGGAACCCAAACCTTTTCTTCTCCTGTGGAAACAAAAGCATAACCCCTTCCCCAACGTAACACATATCCTGGTTTCCAGACTGAGGTCATAACATCCTTAACATACACCGCCTACGTACGTATAAGTCTTTACGTCCAGCCGTATATGACTTTAGTCCTGCCTAAAGTGGGTGTGGTTAGTGGTGTGGTAAACCGCCCTTTTATTACCTCATCTGTATGTGCCTCTAATAAGTCACATGTTTAATGGCGGCATCAGACTTCCTCCTACATGAAGGTAGTGGACACTGTGCAGCTTTAAATCTTCTGAACATTCTTTGCATTTCTGATGCTACTACACAACCTGTTCTGTCCAGCTTTGTACAAGTTCATGGGGCACCTTGCTACTGCATCAGCTCTCAACTGAATGTATCTACATACTAGGTCTAGACTTTCTCTGCTACTACACCACTGATGACCTGTGAAACTGATGTCAAATTAATCCCCACACACCCTGGGAATGTGGGGCACAGAAGCTGATCAGAAAGCATCTTCCAGTGGACAGGTGGTTGGAGGCACATATCCTGACACTCTCAGATGATTTTTCAAGGATAGAGTCATCAGGTTCCCATGACAGTGAATAATATGTTTTTATTGGCTTTCTGTATTCAATTTATTGGGTCAATCTTGTGTCTTGTGTACACTGCCGCAATATGTTTACTTGCACGTGAATTCTTGTCTCAGATTAGTTTCTTGAAGGAATTATGAAACCTGTTTCTTGCACTTAAATAGCCAGTAATATGTTACAATATAATTGTAGCATGTTACTTCAAAATCGAGCTGAGTGCGCTCCAATATGTGAAACTTGTTTTCATCACAAAGTACCATCTATCTTTATCTTGTTTCAGGAATTTTTCCTCAGGTGTATCTATGGCCTTTGCACTTCTGGCATCATGACAAGAAATGTTAGGCTAGCATTGTGTACTACTCATGAACTTAGATGTTGGGCAAGAAATTTTGAGTATCAGAGACTTGAGATTTTTTTCATAAGAGCTTGTTAACTTTATTTTTCCTCCAAACAATTTATTGGTGTTAAACCTTTAGAAATCACACCTTGTCGTTTATTCTCATATATCACAAATATAGTGGTCATAACATAGCCATGAATTCATCCTTAGTAGTTTTCAATATCCACAAGCAACCATAACCCCTTATATCAAATGAGATATTCAAAAATATTTCGAATTTTAAATTAAGTGATGCTCTCAATAGAATGATAAAGAATGATATTACCACATTCTTTCTGCCCATAGATATAAATGATCTCTTTGAGTTCATATTGTATATGCTACCTTATCATAGGTACCTATAGGATACTTGGTAACTTTCTTGGTTTCAAGATTGACATTTATGTCTTGATGCTTGCTTTTAAGTAACTCTTATGCAAATATACAATATAGTAACTATATAACTCCCTTTTCTCAGTTCTCACTTCTCACTTCATATAATCGAGTAAGTAATGCACTATTTCCTCCCACCAATTGATTGTACGTGTGGTGAAACATACTATGAGAGACAATAGTCACATAACTTTAATAGTAATATTTACTCTCATTGTATTACTTTATTATTTTCATATTGAATATAATTTGCAAAATAAAATTATTTACACTATATATAATTTTGGTTTTATATATATGTATAAATGTATACACATATACTTTTGGTAATAGCTATAGCTTTAGGAATCTAATGGAGTTATTACAGCATGTTTCTGACAGATCAGAACAGTGCCACCAGCTGGGAACAAAGTGTTCAATCCTACAGGAGGCATTTATATTTAAACTACAACATATGAGAAAGTCATTTGTGTCCTCATACCTAATCTCATTTGAAATATGAAACTGAAACTGTCACGTAGGAAGTTATGCTTAAAAAACCTGAATATTTGGATTGCAATGACAAGAATCTGAAGTATTGTTTATGTTTAGATGTAATGGTTACTTAGGTCGTTAGCATAGTAAGTAGCAGGAAATGTTTAATAGAGACTGTGCCTAAGGACCCTGCATCACTAACTAACAGAAAGTTACCAAGTATCCTGAACTATTTAAGAGTTCAGTTCTTAGCCAGGTGGTGGCGGGGGCTTATGCCCAGTTCTGAGGAGGCTGATGCAGACAGTCTCAGAGAGTTCCAGGTAAGCCTGCTCCACAAAGAGAGTTCCAGGACAATCAGGACTGTTACATCAAGAAACCATCTTGATAAACCAAAACAACTAAAACCAAACCAAAAACAAAAACAACTTTAGTGGGTATTTTTGTTGTTGTTGTTGTTTTATTTGTGTTTTGAGACAGGGTTTCTCTGTGTAGCTTTGGAGCCTGTCCTGGAACTCACTCTGTAGACCAGGCTGACCTCTAAATCACAGAGGTCTGCCTGTCTCTGCCCACATCTTTAGTTCTTAAATGAGTGTGATTTCTACAAGTAATTTGTTCTTCTACTTTAAATATTCCTTCAATGAGAACCATTTTATATTTCCTGATGACTATTTATTTAAATTTTGATAACAGATGAACAAACTTAAATGATGTTTTTAATTCAGGGCATAAGTATGAAATATGAACTTTCTAATACAAACACATATAATGCAATTTAATGTATCAATATTTCCTTTTGTTTTCTAGCATCTAGCCTATTGCCTTTGCTTTCCTTTCTATAGCTCTCTTCCTTTTGGTTGAGAATTCTCTGTTTCAACATCCATAAGCATTAGAGATATGCAAATCAAAATGACTCTGGGATTCCATCTTACACTAGCCAGAATGGCTAAGATCCAAAACACTAATGACAGCTCATGCTGGAGAAGATGTGGAGTAAGGGAAACACTCCTCCATTGCTGATGGGAATGCAAACTTGTAAGGCCACTTTGAAACTTAATATGGCAGTGTCTCAGACAACTGGGAATCAATTTACCACAAGACCCAGTGATATCACTGTTGGGCATATACCCAAAGAATGCTCAATCATATTACAAGGAAACTTGATCAACTATGTTCCTAGGAGTGTCATTTGTAATAGACAAAACCTAGAAACAACCTAGATGTCCTTCAACTGAGGAATAGATAAAGAAAATGTACATTTACACAATGGAGTATTATTACTCAGCTGTTAAAAAACAAAGACACCTGGAAATTTGAAGGCAAATGAATGGAACAAGAAAAAAATTATCTTGCATAAAGTAATCCGGACAGAGAAACAAAAACATTGTAAGTATTCACTCATAAGTGGATATTACCTGTAAAAGAAAGGGTAACTATGTTGTAGATCACAGACAAAGAGAGACTAGGTTACACGTAGTATTCATGGTCAGGACAGCCAGATCTCCCCAGGAAGGGGAGATAGAAGAGATTTCATAAGTGGACTAAGGGTGAGTGGGGATAGGAACATGAGTGATGTAGTTGCGGGAGATTGGGAGAGTAGAAGAGTACTGAAAGATACTACTGGAACAAGATTTGGGGCAGTCAGGAAAAAAACCAGCACTAGGGAATCTCACAGTTATCTACAAGAATGATCCTAGCTAAGATTCCTAGCCATATTAGATACATAGCCTGAACTGGCCATCTCCTGCGATCAGATTGGTGTCTAGCTTAATTGTCAGCAGAGAGGCATCATCCAGCAATACAGTCAAAGAACAGGCTGATCTTGAGGAATCCTGCAACATAGGGGGAGGAAGTATTGTAGGAGTCAGAGGAGTCACCATTAGCAAACTAACAGAATCCACTCACCCGGACTCATAGGGGCTCAAAGAGACTGACCTGACAGCCAGGGAGCACGCACAGTACTGATCTAGGCACTCTACATATATGTTGCAATTGTGTAGCTTGGTGTTCTTGCAGGACTCCTAACAGTGGGAACAGGGGCTGCCTCTGTTGTTTGCAGGTTGTTGGGACACTACTCCTCATACTGTCCAACTTTAATACATGGGGAGGTGATTAGTCTTATTGCAATTTCATACATCATGTTTTGTTGAAGTCCATGGGAGACCTGCTATTTTGCTAAACATAAATGGAGAAGTGGATTGTAGGGGTAGGAAGAGAGAGGGATGGAGGAAGGGACAGTGAACAGAGAAGGAAGGGGAAACTGCAGCCTGGATGAAAAAACAAACAAAAAACAAACGAATGAATAAATTTAAAAAAATTTGTATTAATTATTTAAGAATTTCATGGGGTTTGAGAGAAGGCTCAGTAGTTAAGAGCACTGGCTGCTCTTGCAGAGGTCCCGAGTTCAATTCCCAGCAACCACATGGTGGCTCACAACCATCTATAATGAGATCTGGTGCCCTCTTCTGACATGCATGTGCAAATGCAGGAGGAACACTATACATATAATTAAAGAATTGCATAGAATATATTTTGTTCTTGTTCACGCCACTTCCACAACCTCTCTTACAGCATTCCCCCTCTACCCACCCATCTTTGAGTCTTTGTTTCTTCCACCTCTTCCTTCTTTCTTTTTCCTTTTCCAAAACTCTATCCAGTCCAGTTTATGTTGTCCAAGTATTCTTACAGTTCTACTCAGGACTGTGGTAAATCTACCAGGTATCACATTATAAAAATAAAACCAAACCGAACCAAACCAAAAAACTTGGCTGTCACTCCTCCAGTAGATACTAATGACAACAACTCCTCAGGTGTGATTTATCCTTTTTTAGCTTTCTGTTCTATATGCTTGTGTGCATCTGTGTTACTAAAAGTGTGGCATTATTCCTGAGGCATATATTCTGTATATATAAATAATATGCTGTAAGTCTCATCCTACTTATTTTTTCCTCTGTCAAAATGACAGCCCTGAAAAAGTGACTATGTAGTAAGTTGTACAGATGTAATTAATTTCCATTAATGACTTCTCTGTTCTTCAGCTTACATATACAGCAAACTAGTCAACATGTTTGATGCCAGTGAGTATTTCTTTGGTCACTGATATCCAGGAAAGGATTGCTCTGAAATGTTACATAATGCCTAACTGATCATTCTCCATCATGTGTGTGGACATTAATAATCCCATCAGCAGAGTTTCACAAATACTCATCATCAAGTGCTACTTAATATGCGATTTCCATTTAGATGAGGGAGTTAGTGGTATATTGTTGTCTCAATTTCCATTTCTCATATTAGTGATTTAAACATCATTTACATAACTGTTTAGCATTTGTTGTCCTTTTACTACACTGAGTACTTAAGCATTTTTTCAGCTTTCCCTTGAGATTTGTGGGTTTGCTTTTGATGGTTCATGGAGATGATGTGCATTACAAATTTGTTTGCTTACTTGCAAAGTCACAAGTGTGGGTATGCCCTGGAGAATTTTTCCTATGTAGATGCTTACACTGTCTATAATATCTACTGTTTGAGTCATGATTTCATAAAATCACCAAATGTAATTCCTTTTGATAATTCTAGTTCTTTTAACAAGATTCTGTCCCACATAAAAAATCCTACAAAGATTTAATGAATTTTCTTAGGATGTAGTCTCATCTCTGTTTTTCCCCTATATTTTATTTTTGTATGGTAAGAACTACAAATCTTTTCTCCACAAGATGGTCTAGTAGTCCTAGTAACACTTAATATTCCTTTTCTGCTGTGTATTCTCTACAAATTATTTATTTCAAATGTATTATTTCTCACTTAAATATTCATTTATTAGAACAGGGTCTTGCTGTGTATTCCAGGCTGGCCTGGTGCTTGTGACATTCTTAATTTCCAACTATAAATGATGGAATCAGAGTTGTAAGTTACTATACAGAGCTACAATCTCTACTTCCTATTAATTTTCATTACATATTTATCAGGTGGGTTGATGTTGCTCCGTGTTACTGAAACAGTGTATTTAATTCTCACCAAAGGCCTTCAATCAACCCATGGTAGGTGTTTTGCTAAGTTTATACTTACAAACATGGATGCTTTATTGTGAAGCAGATCTTAAATCCATTCAGAGAGCAATTGATTACTCTCATAACAGTGAGGCCACTAATGCTCAGTGGGCATACCTTACTTGATAGGTTTCTTTTGTGTATTGTAGGATTCACAGTTGGATAAGGCCATTGGTGACCTGTCTCCCTCAAAAACTCACATGCCAGCTTCTGGGACTAAGAAAGCACACCAGCGCAGGGAGTCTTACAGGTAAGCTCTATCTTGTTGGCTATATCCACATCTAAGATGTTTCCTGGCCTCAGCAGTAGCATCTTATTATTTGGCTCCTATGAAAAAACTAGATAAATGACAGAGTTTGTATCATCTGGTGACCTGTGTGTCCTCTTTGACGAGCAACTTGGAAGATCTTTCATCCCAGGAAGGATGGTTTCTCTTTAATAGCTCACAGATTTTAGGACACCTTTCTCTGACCAGATAAGGTAGTTCCTTTGGTTACAAAATAGCAGTTTTCATATTTCATACTCTGAAAACTGAAAATTTTCATTTTTCATGCCCTACCTGAATTGGTTAACACATTTCCTCATCTCTTTATTTTTCCTATATCCCCACAAATCCCTTGTTTGGATCTTTCCATCCCCAGTATTTTCCATTCTACTTTAATGCTATCTGCGTTATGCAATCCTCCTAATATAAGATATACACCCCTAAAAGTCTCTTTCTGGTTTCCTACTGGATATATGGACTCCAAGCTGATTTAGATCTTTAAAATGGTCTGATACTCACCATCTTCCAATTAGCTGTTCAGCAATTTCTCTTTTTCTACAAATTCACTTAAGTACACAGGGTCTTCTGATTTGTAGTCATGCATTTAATTTTGACTAAGTGCCAGAGGATGAAATAATAAATACATTCTGGTGTGCCCAAGAGGTCGAGAAAACAGTTTGGTACACACAGATAGCGTGCTTTGTCAGGGTCCTTTCAAGTCCATGCTTTACAGAAATTCTTCCTTCTGTTTGGAAAGGTCCATGGTTATAATCTTATCAACTATCTCATCCTCTACCATCATTCCTTATTATCTATTTTGGTTCTCCAGTAGAATGGAATGTGACACCCGTTTCTGTTTTCCAACATTTCTGTTTTTTTAATCTATTGGTTTAGTTTTCCTCCTGTATCTCTGTGTTCCTTGCATGCCTCTGAAACACCCTCCGGACCCTGTCTTCCAGCTGAGTAATGTAATTGTGGCTGTATTCTTTCTGTCCCACTCCCAGATTATTTAGGCCTTATCTCCATTCTAGAAATGCCTGCTCACCTTACCCTGCATTGTTTCCTTTTCCTGTGTTTATAGTACACTGTAAACAATAGATCACTGCACTACCCTACCTGAAATTAGTTGTAATCCATAGTATTTCCCTTGTCTCCTAAAGTAGATTTTGGACTAAAATCTTAAGTAGATCTTGTGTTATTTACCTCCTAAGTATTATCAATATATCCTTGAAATAAAGGGAACATGGGAATGGATTGAATTGACAATTTGGGATGAATTGAAAAGAAAGTACTGTTAAATTCCTGGGTGGTTGCTGACCACTCTTCTTTTCTCCATCACTAAGTACCCCCTGATCTCAATATCTGTAATTAGAACTGTTTTTGTAATGAAGTTTCTTCTTTTTGCAAGGCAGATGGCTGCCACAACCCATCCTAGGTCTGAATTAGTAAATGCAGAATGTTACTATTGCTCCAAGTGCAGTCTACAATCTCTAGTCAACACCCTGTGGGCAATTATTAGGTGAAAAGTATTTTCTGGGTAATACATGAAAATGAGTTAAATGTGCTGTTTTTAAAAGATTAACAAAATGTCTTTGTAATTGTGAAATAATAAAGTAGAATGAAAATACCCAAAGTTAAAGGACAAAACAGTCTCTGTCTATCTGTCCATTCATTCTTGAATCCCTACCCTAATGAATGGACTTTCATAATTTAGTAAATATTTATCTTATTTACATATTGCATATAACCTTTTTAGTTAATATGTACCTTCATGAATTTCTTAATTTAGTTACTATGTAAAGGATAGATTGTGGCCAAGTGCAATAGAACTTCAGGAGGTTGTAAAATAAAAAAGAACAAAAACAGAACAAGAGAACAAAAAATTTGATTTCAAAATATGGAAATAGGGAGAGGCAAATCTATGCTTAATTTTTTAGAGGGGGCAAGTGTGATGAATGCAAAGGAATCACATGATAGAATCTCAGTTGACGTCAAAACAGAACTGATCAAGGAGAATGTGGATGCATTTATTTAGCATTTCTACCACTTAACAACTGCAAAATTGTGCACAATATTTATTGTGGACTTTGAACAAGACTGTGTGTCTAAAGACCTATTTCATGACATCAAGCAGATACATGATAGCTACTAATAAGACATTATATAGTAAATAAATTATAAATTAAAATACTTCTATAGTTTACAACTAAATTTTCTGTTTACCATTTTGTTCACCTTTAGTTTCTTGGAAATTATTGATAGAGTAACAATAAATGCATAGATCGATTCACAGAGAGTTTGGTTTCTTATTTGGGTTTCTGTCATAGTCATATAGACAGTCACTTTCAAACATTACACTGGCAAGAAATAGTTTCTTTAAGGATCATTTAAATGAGATGTTTATGAATGAAACCTCCAATGAGAGGATGGATGAAAAGGTTGGGGCACTTCTCTCTGATATGAGAGAATAAAATACTGTTCTTTCTATCCTTTCTCTTCTTTCTCTATGAAATACAGTAAGAACATTTAGAATGCTTTAGTCATATAAACAATACAAATAAACTTCAGCCTTATTCAGGGTTGTTATCTGCATTCATATCTGAGTAATGATGATGAATACTCATTCTATCTATATACACTTCTACAGTCTTTGTCTACAGGAAAGCCACACATCTTATTATATTATACTTAACTGGAGTCATCTACTCCCTTGAGCATCTGTCATTAGTCAACAAATTGACTAGTCTGGAATTCCACTGACTTTAAAAGTTGGCAGTCAGAAGCCTACAATACAATGTGCACAGGAAATTTCCAAAGACATGCCCACAATATGTTGAGTGCAATGAATAACCATTTAGCATTATTCATTAATGGAATAGTACACATTATTTTAGGTGAACTCAAACTTTTAGTATATTTAGTCTCTTTGGAGTCAAATTACCCTTTCACAGGGGCCACATATCAGATATTTGACATTAAGATTCATAACAGTGGAAAATTACAGTTATGACATAAGCAATAAAAATAATTTTATGGTTAGGGGTCACCACAACAAAGGTCTGTGTTAAAGGGTTACAGCATAGGAAGGTTGAGCACTACTGTAGGGAAAGTAACAATGAAAAAGAAAAGCAAATTATTTAGGCTTTTGTCATATAGAAAAATTATTATACAGTATATTCTTCATTGAAAAGCTTAGGGAGGAAAACCATCTTATGGCAGAGGAAGTTCTTACTTTCAAGTTGGCTTGAAATACTTGGAAAAATCTTCACTGGTGATGATTGTCATTGTTTTAATGACACATTGTTTTTATAAACATTATCATTTATACCTTGAAATTTCAGGGCCTACCTGTTATGTACAGGAAAAGTAGCTGTCTCAACAAATATTTCTTGATATTTCCCATTTGTCATTTACTGCTGGCAGAAAGTAAGTACAGAAATCGTTAAGTACAAAGTGGAAATCCAGGCTAAGCACTTCACAAAGGGAAGCTGGTCATTATCTTCAGTAGTTACAAAATCCAGCCTGTCAAGTCACAAACTTGAAAACTCTTGATAAGTGAGATGAGTAGTTTGTGGAATGAAGCTTCTCCCCTTCCTCCTCAATAGAGTCAGTAACACTGCAAACAAGCTTGGTAGTTAGTACACTGTTTACTAGCCCATGGCTTGGAACCTAGACTATTTTCTCTGAGAATCTCACTGAAAGTTTGTACTATTGTGAGAAGCAGTTTAAGGGTTATTGAGTGCTACAACATCCAGCCTTACCTCAAAAATCCCACATTGTACAAAGACATTCTGCATAATTTATTCTCTCAATGTTTGCCAGAGCATATGATATCTTTCTTGTTCAAACATCATCAGTTCCAGTGAATGACAGTCCATGTCTGTTTTATCAGCCTCGAATGTACACAAGATGCCAGGAGGTCATGCCAGTCACCTTACACTTAATTCAAACTTTTGTTTAGCATTTTGTGAATTATCAGTTAGGATGACTCAAAATGAAATTGTCTCTTACAGTATGACTCTATTATATTTAAAGGAATTCTGTATGCTAACTGGAAAAGAATTTTTGGCAAGATTATGCCTACTCTGAAGTGTTTTAGGGAATTAGTTTGTATCATTGCTCTTTCTCTGTGACCCATTCTAACTTTGGCTCAGATGCCATTGGTGACTTCAGTAGAGGTAGCTGATGCATAATGGCTTATTAGGTCAGACCTTGAATAGTCATGAGTTGGGACCATTTCCAAAATAAACTGACTGAACTTTATCATCTTTATTTCTCAGTCAAATAGATTCCTATAAAATAAGTGATAGATCGTCAGAGTAACTTCAATTAATACAAAACAGGCACTTGGAACATTTGTTAGGCTGAAAGCTGTTATCTCATTCAGTGTACCTTTCCCATTATGGGCTGTGTGGTTTTAATTCCCTTGTCTACAAACATCAATAATAACCATCTCCAAATCACTGTACTTTACCCTTTACATCAATTAAATGAACAAACTTAAGGGGGTCTAACAATAAATATTAATGTGAATGGTATTAGTTAGTGCCTGGAATAGTCTATTAGTTCAAAGCTTCAGTTATTTTAAACAATGTTATCACTAGTATGATCATTAGTCTTTGACAGTAAATAAAACATTTAGGTTCTGGTATGTGTTTGATCATCAGAGGGAATTTTAGTCTAAACCTCTATTATTTCTTGGACCACATCTCAATTTTGGCGATGACAAAATTAATTGTTCTAAAGTAGGCATTTTGTGAGTGTACATTATTCTGAATGGTAATTTGAATTCGAAGTATAGTTGTGCTAGATATTATTACACATGGTGGTACTAAACATTAGCTGAGAGGAAGCAGGGACTCTGTTTTGTTTTCTCTTTTTTCTGGAATACTTTCTGTGGAGGATGTAAGTTCTACCTGTACCTTCTTCTGGCATATTTAGCAGACTTCCTCCCTCCTTCTGGTGTCAGTTCTTGGCTTTCAGCTTCCTGCCCAAAACTTTATCATGACATGTTCTTTTGATATCAACTGTCAAAGGCCTGTTCCAATTAGTCAAATTTTGGGAAATCCATCACTGGATTTAGAAACTCCACAAAGTGATGGGGATTCTTTTAGCATGGGTACCCAAAGAGAAACTGTGATGGATTCAGACTGTCTTGTCTGTGCATCATTGGCTGGAGTGACTGATGCTCCTTTACATCCTTTATCCTACTTCCTTGGTACATTCTTTGGTTCTGCTAGCTAGGTCATGTTTTAGCTTTTAATGACTGCTATTTTCCTTAGTTTTGTCAAAATTGGTTTCTATCACTCATTCCCTTAATGGGAATGGTGATAAAGACAGACTGCAAAAGTTGTGGTTCCAGGATTTTGTTGAATTAAGCCTTACAAACAGACAAGATGCTCAACCTGAATTTTGATAGAGAGTAGAAGTCACTGGGTTTCTTGGTTTTGGAATTTAATCCTGGCTGTAAGACCACAGGAAAAAAATGTTTCTGGGATAAAATAGAATATTAAAATATGAAAGCCTGGAAGCAAGCTCAAAGTATTTACTTACATGAGGCACCCCACAAAGTCCATATAAATGATTAAAGTATTTTCTTGTGCTATCTTGTTAGAGCAACATAGCCTGGGAGGGCATATGTTGGAGGAAATGGCTTGAAACATAGTAAGAGTGGTTGCATCAGATTAAATGAACAAGACAGCTAGCTTTTCCTTTTCAGGAGGAAAAGCAACAACAGGAAACAATGTTGACAGCAGCAAATAAAACTGCTCTTCTTCTGAGATTTTTTTCCCTCCATTTTTAAGGCTCTTTTTTGAGATAGAAAATAGTGAAAGCAACTGCTCATGAGATGTCAATTCAGAAAGTGTGAAGTGACAAAGCCATTCCCAGCTGCCCAGTAAGTTGGCTTCAAGCCCCAATTCTTCAAATTGATTATTAATAACAAGTACTATTAATACAACGCATTGTTCACATTAGTTTGGCATTTATTGATATCTGGGATGAGAGAAGAAATTGTTTCCTTTAGAGAATCGGTTGTTACGTATCATTTTCAAGTGAGACTCATTTGTAAATTTACTGTTCTCATCTGTTGATCCATAGTTTAACAAATAAATTTTTTCTATGGATAAGTGTGATATGAGAAGGCACAACAAATGCACACAGCTTTCTATTAGCATGCACTTAGAATTGACATGTGTTTTAAATAAATTTTACTTTTGAAGTAATAATTATCTTTTTTGGTTCACTTATTATTATTTTTTCTATTTTATATTTAAATTACAAACAAGCTTGCTTCATATGTCAATCCCAGCTCTCTATCACTGCCCTCCTCGCCTGCCCCCTCAACTAGCCCTCTCAGCCCTCCACCCAATTCCAACTCCTTTCCCCAGGTAGGGTGATGCCCTCAATGGGGGAACTCCAAAGTCTGTAATTTCATTCAGGGCAGGGACTAGGCCCACTCCCAAAAGTCTATGAAGAGAGAGCATCCCTCATTGCGGAATGGGCATCCAAAGTCCATTTGTATGCCAGGGATAAAAACTGATCTACTATCCATAGGCCTCCTCACTGACACCAACATTCAGGGGGTCTGGATAAGTCCCCTTCTCACTTCCCAACAAACAGTCTGGAGTCCAAGAGCTCCCTTGTTCAGGTCAGCTGTTTCTGTGGGTTTCACCAGCATGGTCTTCACCCTTTTGCTCATGACTCCTTCCTCACTGTCACTGGGTTCCAGTAGTTCAGTTCAGTGTTTAGCTATAGGTCTATGCCTCTGCTTCCATCAGTCACTGGATGAAGGTTCTAGGATGCTATATATAAGGTAGTCATCACACTCATTACCAGGGAGGGGCATTTAAGGTAGTTTCTCCACTATTGCTTAGTTTGACAGTTGGTGTCATTCTTGTAGAACTCTGAAAATCTCACTAGTGTCAGAACTCTCCTCAAACCTACAATGACTCCGTCTGTTTATTATGGTATCTCTCCTCTATTCTTTCCCCAACTCAACCTTCCTGCTCCTCCATGTCCTCCTCTACCCTCCTTTTCTCCCCCTATCTTTTTCATCTCCCTCTCACATCTCCCACCATACTCCCAATCTGCTCAGGAGATCTTGCCTCAATCCCCTTATCTGCGATACCATACATGTATCTCTTCTGGTCCTTCCTGTTTCCCAGACTCTCTGGCAGTGGGATTGTAGGCTGGCACACCACTGGTCTATGTCTAAAATCCATATATGAGTGAGTACATACCATGTTTGTCTTTTTATGACTGGGTTACCTCACTCAAGAGGGTTTCTTCTAGTGCCATTCACTTACCTGCAAAATTCAAGATTACATAATTTTTTTCTGCCGACTAGTACTCCACTGTGTAAATGTACCACATTTTCTCTATTCATTCTTCAGTTGAAGGGCATCTAGGTTGCATCCAGGTTCTGGCTATTACAAATAATGCTTCTATGAACATAGTGGAACAGATATCCTTGTTGCATGAATGTGCATCTTTTGGGTATATGTGTAAGAGTGGAATCAGTGGGTCTTGTGGTAGACTGATTCCCATTTTCCTAAGGAATCTCCACACTGATCCCCAACGTGGCTGTATGAATTGGCACTCCCACCAGCAGTGGAGGAGTGTTCCCCCTTCACCACAACCTCTCCAGCATAAACTGTCACTAGTGTTTTTTATTTTAGCCATTCTGATAGAAGTAAGATGGTATCTCAGAGTTGTTCTGATTTGCATTTCCCTGATGGCTATGGGGGTTGAACACTTCCTTAAGTGTCTTTCAGCCATTTTAGACTCCTCTATTGAGAATTCCCTATTTAGTTGTGTACCCTATTTTTTAATTAGATCCTTTGGTGTTTTGGAGACTAGCTTCTTAATTTTCTTTGTAAATTTTGGAGATCAGCCCTCAGTCAGAGGTGGTGTTAGTGATTATCTTTTCCCATTCTGTGGGCTGCCTTTTTGTCTTGTTGATTGTGTCCTTTGCCTTACAGAAGCTTCTCCGTTTCATCAGGTCCCATTTATTAATTGTCGATCTCAATATGTGTGCTACTGGTGTTATGTTCAGGAAGTGGTCTCTCCTCTACCAATTCATTCAAAGGTACCTCGCATTTTCTCTTCTAAGAGGTTCAGTGTGGCTGGATTTATGTTGAGGTCTTTGATCCATTTGAACTTAAGTTTTGTGCATGGTGATAGACATGGATCTATCTGCAATCTTGTACATGCCAGCATCAAATTATGCCCGCACCATTTGTTGAAGATGCTTTCTTTTTTCCATTGTATAATTTTGCTTCTTTGTAAAATATCAGGTGTTCATGTGTACATAGCTTAATGTTGGGGTGTTCAATTCGATTCCATTGCTCTACCTGTCTATTTTTGTGCCAATACCAAGCTGTTTTTAGGACTGTAGCTTTATAATACATCTTGAAGTCAGGGATGATGATACCCCTAGACATTGCTTTGTTGAACAGGGTTGCTTTGGCTATTCTGGGTCTTTTTTCCATAATTAATTGAGACTTGTTCTTTCAAAGTCTGTGATGAATTGTGTTGGGATTTTAATGGGGATTGCATTGAATCTGCAGATTGATTTTGCCAATATAGCCATTTTTTTCTATGTTGATCCTACCTATCCAAAAAAATGGAATTCATTCAATTTTCTGGTGTCTTCTTTAATTTATTTCTTTATAGACTCAAAGTTGTTGGAATACAGGCATTTCACTTGCTTGGTTGCCATTACCCCAAGGTATTCTATGCTGTTTGTGGCAATTGTAAAGGGTGATGTTTCTCTTTTTTTCTCAGCCCTTTTATTGTCTATATATAGTAGAGCTACTGATTTTCTTTAGTTGATCTTGTATCCTGCCACTTTTTTAAAGGTATCTATCAGTTGTAGGAGTTCCCTGGTAGATTTTTTGGATCATGTATGTAAACTATCATATCATCTTCAAATACTGAAAGTTAGTCTTCTCCTTTCCACTTTGTAAACCCTTGATCTAATTTTTGCCTTATTGCTCTAGCTCGACCTTCATGTACAATACTAAAGAGGTATGGAGAGAGTAAACAACCTTGTCTTGTTCCTGATTTTAGAGGAATTGCCTAGAGTTTCTGTCCATTTAGTTTGATGTTGGCTGTTGGTTTTCTGTATATAGCTTTTATTATGTTTAGGTATGTTCCTGTTGTCCCTGATCTCTCCAAGACTTTTATCTTAAAGGAGTGCTAGATTTTGTCAAAGGCTTTTTCAGCATCTAGTGAGATGATCATGTGGTATTTCTTTTTCAGTTTGTTTATATGGTGGATTGCAATGATGGATTTTCATTTGTTGAACCATCACTGAGTCCCTGGGATGTAACCTACTTGATCATGGTGGATGAGTTTTCTTATGTTCCTGGATCTGATTTACCAATATTTTATTGAGTATTTTTGCATCAATGTTCATGAGCGATATTGGTCTAAAGTTCTCTTTCTTAGTTGTGTCGTTGTGTGGCTTGGGTATCAAGTTTATTGAAACCTCATAAAAAGAGTTTGACAAAGACCATCCTGCTTCTATTGTGTGGCATATTTTTGGATAATTGGTATAAGCTGTTCTTTGAATTTCTGGTAGAATTCTGAACTGAGGCCATCTGGCCCTAAGCTTTTCTTGGTTGGAAGAATTTTGATGACTCTTTCTATTTCCTTAGGTGTTATAGGTCTATTTAAATTGTTTACCTGTTCTTGATTTAATTTTGGCAAGTAATATCTATCCAGAAAATTGTCCATTTCCTTTAAATTTTTGAATTTTGTGGAGTGCAGGCTTTCAAAGTATGACCTGATGATTCTCTGGATTTCCTCAGGGTCCGCTGTTATGCCCCCCTTTCCATTTCTGATTTTGTTAATTTGCATGTTCACATTCTGCCGTTTGGTGAATTTGGATAAAGGCTTGTCTATCTTGTTGGTTTTCTCAAAAAACCACCTCTGCGTTACATTGATTCTTGGTATTGTTTTCCTAGTTTCCACTTTATTGAATTCAGCCCTCAACTTGATTGTTTCCTGGTGTCTACTCTTTTGTGGTAAGTTTGATTCTTATTGTTCTAGAGCTTTACGTTGTGCTGTTAATTCTCTGGTGTGACTATCCTCCAGTTTCTTCATGTGGGCACTTAGTACTATAAACCTTTTTCTCAGCCCTGCTTTCAAAGAGTGTTACAAGTTTGGGTGTGTTGTGTCTTCATTCTCACTGAATTCTAGGAAGTCTTTAATTTCTTTTTTATTTCTTCTTTGACCCAGGTGTGGTGCAATTGCATATTATTAAATTTCCCTGAGTTTGTAGACTTTCTGCTATTTGAGTTGTTGTTGAATTCTAATTTTAAGGAATGGTGGTCTGACAAGATACATAGGGTTATTCAAATATTTTTGTACCTGTTTAGGTTTGCTATGTTGCCAAGTATGTGGTCGATTTTCAAGAAGGTTCCATGTAGCACTGAGAAGAAGGTGTATTCTTTTGTGTTTGGATAGAATGTTCTACAGATGTCTGTTAAACCCAATTGGGCCAAAAATTCTATTAGATCATTTGCTTCTTTGTTATGTTTCTGTCTGGTAGTCCTGTCTAGTGGTGAGAGTGGGGTGTTGAAGTCTCCCACTATAAGTGTGTGAGGTTTTATATGTGATTTGAGTTTTAGTAAAGTTTCTTTTACAAATGTGGATGCCTTTGTATTTGGGGCATAGATGTTCAGAATTGAGACTTCATCTTGGTCATTTTCTCCTGTGTTGAATATGAAATGACCTCTTTTGATTGATTATAGTTTAAAGTCTAATTTGTTAAATATTAGGATTGCTACCCTCTCTTGTTTCTTGGGTCCATTTGATAGGAAAGAATTTTCCCAATCCTTAACTCTTAGGTAACATCTGTCTTTGAAGATGAGGTGTGTTTCCTGTATGCAGCAGAATAATGGATTCTTTCTTCCAATCCATTCTCTTAGTCAGTGTCTTTTTATGGGCAAGTTAAGACCATTAATTGAGGGATATTAATGACCATTGTTTGCTCATTCTTGCTTGTTTTGGGATGGCTGTTGTTGTTGGAATTGTATGTGAATTTCTACCCTATTTTTTCTCTTGGCTGTTGATAAAATGAGATTATCCATTGCCTATGTTTTCTGCTTGTAATTAACTTCCTTGGGTTGGCGTTTTCCTTCCATTACTTTCTGTGTGCCTTGGTTAGTGGATACGTGCTTTTTAAATCTGGTTTTGTCATTGAATATCTTGTTTTCTCCATTTATAGTGATTGATAGCTTTGCTGGGTATAGTAGTCTGTGTTGGCATCTTAGTGTTTGTTGAATATCTATACAGGACCTTCTGGCTTTCAGAGTATCCACAGAGAAAGTCAGGGGTAATTCGGATAGGTTCACCTTTACCTGCTACTTGACATTTTTCCTTAGCTGCTCTTAATATTCCTTTTTATTCTGCATGTTTGGGGTCCTGATTATTATGTGGTAAAGGGGCTCTTTATGTGGTTCTTCCTATTTGGTGTTCTGTAAGCTTCTTGCACCTTCGATGGCATGTCTTTCTTTAGTTTGGGAAAGTTTTCTTCTGTGATTTTGTTGAATATCTTTTCTGCCCCTTTGCAGAGGTTTTCTTATCTTTCTTCAATACCTATTATTCTTAGGTTTGGTATTTCATGGTGTCCCATATTTCCTGGATATTTTGTGTTAGGGATTGGTTTGACTTCAGTGGCACCTCCCAGGCACAGGAATATCCCCATGAATTAGGCCCCAGTTTCTGTGGACCCATGTGTGGACAAGACGACCAGGATGGGATGTGTTTGCTCCCTCCAGGACGGGAGATTCAGTGGCAGTCTCCAGGCACAGGAACGCAAACCCAGTAATCATTGTCTTATTCCCCTTACTTTTCCTCATTCCAAACCCTTCCATATATCACCTTGCTCTTTCTCAAAGGTCTGAATCTTTGTGTGTGTGTCTGTGTGTGTGTGTGTGTGTGTGTGTGTGTGTGTATTTAATGTTTTGTTACAGAAGTTACAGGGGGACATTAATATAAGGCAGTCTCATTCATAGTTCAACATAGTTTAACCTCAAATCAAAACCATAGAAAGTCAACTTTGAATAAAATTTTTTTCAAATTTGTTTATTTATGCCTTTTTCAAATGCCATTTATTAATTAAAGTGTGAATTTCAAGAAATTTTTTTAGTTTGGGTAAAATAATTTTTAAGATACTTCTCTAAGAATTATTCTATACTCTCTTTTTGCCCTATTTTATTCTACCCTGTGCAATGTGACTATTCACATCGTTGAAGTAAAATGTATTTTGGAAAGAAAATTAAGTTAGAAAATGTAGCTCTGGAAGCTACTAATTTCGATGTTTTTTGTAACTGGATAGGTAGGAACTACAGAAAATCTTGCTATTTGCTCATAAGAATGTGTTCCATTTGTGCTCCATTTTTACAAGAATGCCTTGGCTGGCTAAATTTAAGGCAGAAGAACTATTGGGCCATCTTTGCTCTTTTTCCCCCTCAGTAATACTGCTACACTTCCAATATACTCTACTAACACAAGTCTTGTATTCCCAGGTTATAGACTAGAATGTCATCTACTGAAAACTGAATCTTCATATTGTCAATCAACTCTGTTTTGTCTTTTTTTTTCAAGACAGGATTTCTCTGTAATTTTGGAGGCTGTCCTGGAACTAGCTTTTGTAGACCAGGCTGGTCTCAAACTCACAAACATCTACCTGCCTCTGCATCCCGAGTGCTAGGATTAAAGGCCTTAGCCACCACCACTCAGGATCAATCAACTCTCATTAATATCATTCATAATGATTTATTTTTATTTGTATGGCATTCTCTGTGTTCAGTATGTGTTTGCCACATGGGTGCAGGTACCTTCAGAGGTCACAGAGTGCACTGGGTCCCAAGAGCTTGAGTTCCAGGCAGTTGTGATATGGGGTTCTGGGAACCAAACTCTGGTCACTTCTACAAGAAAAGCAAAAGCTTCTAGTTTCTGAGTCATCATTCCAACTCCAAGATATCATCTCTTGTAAACCAATCATTTCTCATAAACAATGGGATGAAATTAGAACTATGAAAAGGCTGAATGATCAGAGACTGGGACTCCTGGTCAGAATGTTTCCCTTTTTATTGACCTTATTGATAATAACATCTGAACTTTATGTCTCTCTTTAAGAAATGTAATAACCCAATAATACAAGACTCATCAAACCATAACTTTCTAAAGGTAATGGAAGGCTTATGTTCTTAAAAATCTGCTCTGCTTAACTTTTAAACTCAAATTTTGTATTATGACACTAGAAGGATGTTTACTATGAAGGTGTAAGTTGCCCCCACATCAACAATACCTAAGAAAATGTTTAGAAATATTTGTCTAACCCTTAAAATCTCATGTAAGGAACTGAAGGACATTCCTCAACTGAAAACTATATTCTGATTAATTTGTGCTTGACAGTTACATTAATTGAAGTCATCTTAGGGTATCTCTTAGGATTTCAGAGCTTACTTCCCCTCGTGTAATAGGTGTCACCAGAAATAGATATAAGCTGGAAATATCAATGAGAACTTCCTGAATTCACAATTTTTCTCATGCTTTTTGCTTGTCCACCTTTCTGACTGTGTACACAGTGTTCATATCAGGAGTTACATTCCTGTTCTGAAATTCTATAATTTCCCAGCATGTTCAGAATCATATTTTTTTTGTTGTTACAAAAGCCTCTTTGTACAACAGACTTTTTGGAGATAGAAAAGTCTTCATAATTTTAGCATATGGGGCTAGGCTTATAATTAAAAAATATAAAATGTAAATTTTCTTACTAGTTAAGAAAATAAGAATCTAGATTTTGTTTTTCTTTTCCTTTTTATATATATGATAGTTTTTTATTTAACTTATTACACATGTTACTCTCAGTTCCCTCTCCCGCCCCTCCTACCCCAGCCCCCGATTCCTCTCAATTCCCCTGCCCCACTCCATCTCCCCTCTGCTCCCCAGGGAGGGTTTTGTTTTTTGAGACATGGTTTCTCTGTATTGCTTTGGACCCTATCCTGGAACTCACTCTGTAGACCATGTTGCCTTCAAACTCATAGAGATCCGCCTGCCTCTGCCTCCTGAGTTTTGCGATTAAAGATATAAGCCAAAGAATCTAGATTTTTTTGTTTCTGTATTCAAATTCATTCTGATTTTATTTTCTTTTGTCAACAATATAATATTTACTAAATAAAATCACATTGAAATGATGAAATTGTTTATGGTTCAATTATACAACAAAATCATTTAGTTCTGTATATGTAAGTAGTGGCTTTTCTTCAACTCTCTTGTCCGAAAACTTGAACTAAAGTTTCTGAGTGTCCTCATGCAGAAGTAGGTGTCTCTGCATTGTAAAGAAAAATATAAAAAGATGAAAATGCATGTCAAAAGGAGGAGAGAGAAAGAATGCTTTCTTAGGATATATTTGTTTACATTAAATTTCTGAAAAATGTGTCAACCACTTTATAACATAAACAGACAACAGTTAAGGTCTAAAATAGTGAACTACTGTGATGTTAGTGAGAAGTTAACCCACCCAGATTGATTACAAGGATGATTCCTTTTGAATTACTGTGGACAGAGCTTTGTTTTGTCTGTTTTTGTTAACATGTGTTGCTTATGTCTTGAGAGGTTTAAGCACCGCCATCTGTCTACATGCTTATATTTAGCATCTTGTATCTAGGCTATGTATGCTTCTACTCTTCCTGATTTTACATTTGGAAAGCTGTCTGAAGATGGGGTAGCTGACTGGTGTTTAGTCCTAAGTTTTTCTCTGTTGTAGCCTAGCATGATAGTCTGTCCACTCAAATATTCACATGAGTTATTACAAAATATAGTATACAAATAAAATAAATCACCTAAAGTTCAACTATCAGTTTTGTAGCAGTAGTGCTATTATCTTTAATATGCTATCACAGAAAAATAGAGTCATGGGTACAATTCTCTGTGGTAGACCCCAGCTAGAAATATAAGTAAAGGGACTGACATTAATGGCAAGTTCCTGAGGACCTGCCATTAATTCAGCTGTGTTGTCATGAGTGAGTCGTTATGAATTGTTGCTTTTATGTTCCACAATGTTGTCCTTGTGTTGGTTTTGTTTGTTGTCCCTGGAATCATTTGTTCAGTTAGTTTAGGTACTCATATGATTTCTTGCAATGCTTACAGGGAATATTCAACTAAGCACTTTTGCTAGATAACACATGCATAAATGCATCTAAAAGTTGGAAGGAAGGATCTTTACTTTGGGTAATTAGTCTGTAAAAATCCTGACAGAAATCCTTTTTTTCTCAGACAGGTTAATGTTTATTTTGCTCCATGCTCCAAAGAATCTAAAAATTTCCAATTTTATATTATCTAATAAAATAGGAAATAATTGTATGTTTTCTCATTCATCATTCAGTTAGGATTTTATTTTGAAAAGCTATTTGTGTCACTCATAATGTTTTGTTTCAGGACATATAATAATCAAACTAAATGTATTTACTCTATTCATGGATGTCATAATCTGATGGTATAATTCTATATATAGGTGCCAACATAGTTTTGTATGAGTCACTAATGACAAAGCTATATCTTTTGTTATTTTGAAAAGTAGTTACATATTCCTTATAACTCAAATCACTCCTTATACATTGGTTGTGAAATTGGCAATATGCTAAAAATTCAACTTCCAATTGGTATGAAATAATGGAAAATATAGAGCATACAACATACAAATTCCCTACTCGTATCATCATTCTAATTACCCTAAACAATCACATTCTTTATTTTACTGTTTATAAATTAAAAATGAACTGAATGATTTCATTCTTATTACTTTTATTACTGCTTTCACCGGGGTTAATGTTCCTCTAACTTATGTCTACGGTTTGTTCTTTGTACTGAACTTCAGTCTCAGCTTGTAACTGATGATTTTTGTCTGTCTGGTCACTAAAGAGTAAACATTTCCAAATATCGTATTTAACCCCTTATTTATCTGGTCTTTTTTTCTAAAACCAACATTTCACTTTCTCTCACACTTGAAACATTATCAAGCACTGTCTACATTATGTCATTAACAGTGCTCATGTTCCCCCACTTCTCTCTACGTCACTCTTCATTACATGCATGGACCCCATCATCATTGGCATAGATAATTTACTTAGTCTCCTGATGGGTTGTGTTCTGTAGTACCATAATTAATTCTGTCTAACATAGATTCTACTTGAAAGACTGAATGACCTTACTGAACATCACAGTTCATTTTCTCTCTTCTAGGTGTGAACTTTTCTTCCTTCAAGATATAATCTACCTTTTTTTTAAAGGATAAACACATATTTCTTAAATCAAGTTAATAAATAGTTATGGTCAGTTATTATTTAACATCTATTACATAGTTTTTTAAGTTTATTTAAAATGTTGAGCTATTTTAAGCATTTTAACTCTTTCTTTTTTTATTTTCCAGTTTAAATTTAGATAAGAAACAAGGTTGCTTCACAAGATAGTTCCAGGTCCCTCTCCCTTTCCCTCCCCTCCTCCCGTGCCCTCCCTCCAACCCCCCCCCGTTATCCCCTCATTCCCCCAAGGATGGTGAGGCCCTCCATGGGGGTGTCCATAGTCTGCCATTTCATATAGGGCAGGGCCTAGACCCTTCCCCAAGAATTCAGGGTGAGAGTGCACCTCACATTGTTCTATGTGAGTCCAAAGTCCGTGTGTATACTTGGGATAGGTACTGATCTGCTGCCCAAGGCTCAATACATTACCTAGGCCTCCTCACTGACACCCACATTCAGGGGGTCTTGATCAGTACCATGCTGGATTCCCTTACGGCCATACCACCCTGAACGCACCTGATCTTGTCTGATCTCGGAAGATAATCTACCTTTTTAGCACAAGGTAGATCTTTCAGTTTGTAACTCTTTCACAATGAAAAGTATATTTTGCTATAAACTGTTAGTAGGTACTTGAATATTTTATACTATCTAGTCTCCAACAAATTGCTCTTAGTTGTTCGACAATATTTGTTATTTCCTTTTCTGTTAGATAGCTCTTTCAACTCTCATGTTAGATATCAAAATGCCAGAGATTTCTCCCTATACTCTTAGTATCCCTACCCTTATGATTTTGGCTTTTCAAATCTTTGCAATTTTTGTAATTGTCCCTTGTAAAACTCTCTGCCTTGAGTCCAGTGTAGCAGCTGTTCCTGTTCCTACGGCAGCATCAGGTACAACAAGCCCTGCTTCTGGGCCTGTCTACCAGTGCCTGGGGATCACCTGGGAACTGCACAGAGCTTCCAATCCCAATGGGAGCTAAGCACCCCAGAGTCCAGGATTTCTCTCCTACCAATGAGACCAGGAAACCAGAGGAGCCAGGGAGACCAGAGGAAGAGCTGTTCCAGCAGGATCAGGTACAACAGGATCCAGAAAAGGGTCCAGGGGACCAGGTGGGAGGCTACGCGCCCCAGATTCTTGTTCTTCTTCTCCACCCATGGGACCAGAATGAAGACAAGGAATAGAAAAACCACCAGATTATTGGACTTGCTAGCAACCACCAAAAGGGAACTCTGTTCCCCTAAACACCAGACCAGTAAGGGGCTCTTTCTCCACCCACTAGAAGAAGAGATGGGAAAGAGACAATACAAAAACACACTCAGCAACAGAAAAACAAACATGACACCACCAGATTCTAGAGACTCCACAACAACAAGACTCCAACATTCCAATGCTAACAAAACAGAAGAGAATGACCTTAAAACCACTTTCATGAAAAGGATAGAGGCCCTAAAAGAGGATATAGGAAAATCCCTCTAAGAAATGGAAGAAAAAACAAACCAAAAATGCAAGAATTGGAAGAAAAAACAAACCAAAAAAGGCAGAAAATGGAAGAAGAAATGAAGCAAAAATTGCAAGAAATGGAAGAAAAACAAAGCAAAAAATGAAAGAAATGGAAGAAGAAACAAAGCAAACAAATGCAAGAAATGGAAGAAAAAACAAAGCAAAAAATGAAAGAAATGGAAGAAGAAACAAACCAAAAAAGGCAGGAAATGGAAGAAGAAACAAAGCAAAAAATGCAAGAAATGGAAGAAAAAGCAAACCAAAAAATGCAAGAAATGGAAGAAAGAACAAACCAAAAAATTCATAAAAGGCAACAAATGCAAAAAAAGATAAACCAAAAATTGCAAGAAGCAATGCAAATACTGCAAGGGTTGAAAACTGAAATAGAGACAATAAAAAAACACAATCTGAAGAAAGGCAGGAAAAAGAAGAGCTGGGCAAACAGTCAGGTACTACTGATACAAGAATTACCAACAGAATAGAAGAGAGAATCTCAAGTACTGAAGATACACTAGGAGAAATGGATTCATCAACCAAAGAAAACCTTAAGTCCAACAAATCCTTAACACAAAACATCCAGGATATGGGACACCATGAAAAGACCAAACCTAAGAATAATAGGTATAGAAGAAGGAGAGGAAAACCACCTCACAGGGGCAGAAAACATATTCAACAAAATCATAGAAGAAAACTTTCCCATCCTTATGAAAGACATGCCAATGAAGGTACAAGAAGCTTACAGATCAACAAATAGTGTGGACCACAAAAAGTCCCCTCGCCACATAATAATCAAGACCCCATATATACAGAACAAAGAAAGAATATTAAGAGCAGCTAAGGAAAAAGTCCACGTAACATGTAAAGGCAGACCAATCAGAATTACACCTGACTTCTCCATGGAAACTCTAAAAGCCAGAAGGTCCTGGATAGATATTCTACCAACACTAAGGGACCATGGACACCAGCCCAGACTACTATACCCAGCAAAGCTCTCTATCACTATACATGAAGAAAACAAGATATTCCATGACAAAACAAGATTGAAAAAATATGTATCCACTAACCCAGCGCTACAGAAAGTTTTGGAAGGAAAACTCCAACCCAAGGAACTTAACTACAACCAGAAAAACATAGGCATTAGAGAATCACTCTCTACCAACAGCCAAAAGAACAAAGGGGTGAAATTCCACACATAATTTTACCAACAACAACCATTGCAAATCAAAGAAGTATGAGCAATCAATGGTCATTAATATCCCTCAACATTAATGGCCTTAACTCACCCATAAAAAGACACAGACTAGTAGAATGGGTTCGAAGACAGAACCCTTCCTTCTGCTGCATACAAGAAACACACCTCACCATCAAAGACAGATATTACCTGAGAGTTAAAGGTTGGGAAAAAAATTTCCAATCAAACGGACCCAAGAAACAAGCAGGGGTAGCAATCCTAATATCTAACAAACTAGACATTAAAATAAAATCAATCAAAAGATATGAAGGAGGTCATTACATACTCATCACAGCTGAAATCCACCAAGATGAATTGTCTATCCTGAACATCTATGCCCCAAATACAAAGGCATCCACATTCGTAAAAGAAATATAATTAGAACTTAAATCACATATAAAGCTCCACACAGTTATAGTGGGAAATTTCAACACACCACTCTCACCACTAGACAGGAATTCCAGACAGAAACTCAACAAAGAAGCAAAGGGTCTAATAGAAGTAATGACCCAACTGGGGTTAACAGACATCTATAGAACATTTCATCCACATAAAAAACAATATACCTTCTTCTCACCACCACATGGAACTTTCTCAAAAATCGACCACATACTTGACAACATATCAAACCTCAGCAGCTACAAAAAAATTGGAGTAACTCCATGCATCTTATCAGACTACCATGCTTTAAAATTAGAATTCAACAACACAAATTGCAGAAAACCTACAAACTCATGGAAATTGAACAATGCTCAACAGCACCATTACTGGATCAAAGAAAAAATGAAAAAAGAAATTAAAGACTTCCTTGAATTCAATGAGAATGAAGACACAACATACCCAAACCAATGGGATACTTCGAAAGCAGTGCTACGGGGGAAGTTCAAAGCACTAAGTGCCCACATGAAGAAACTGGAGAACAGTTATACTAGAGAATTAACAGCACAGCTGAAAGCTCTAGAACACAAAGAAGCAAAGTCCCCCAAGAGGAGTAGACACCAGGAAATAATCAAATTGAGGGCTGAAATCAATAAAGTAGAAACTAGGAAAACAATACAAAGAATAAATGCAACGAAGAGGTGGTTCTTTGAGAAAATCAACAAGATAGACAAACCTTTGTCAAAACTTATCAAACAGCCAAGAGTGAACATGCAAATTAACAAACTCAGAAATGAAAAGGGGGACATAAGAACAGATTCTGAGGAAATCCAGAGAATCATCAGTTCATACTTTGAAAACCTGTACTCCAGAAAATTTGAAAATTTAAAGGAAATGGACGACTTCCTGGATAGCTATCACTTGCCAAAACTAAATCAAGAACAGATAAGCAATTTAAATAGACCTATAACCCCTATGGAAATAGAAACAGTCATCAAAAGTCTCCCAAACAAAAAAAGCCCAGGCCCAGATGGCTTCAGTGCAGAATTCTACCAGAATTCAAAGAACAGCTTATACCAATTCTTCTCAAAGTATTCCACACAATAGAAGCAGAAGGGTCTTTGCCAAACTCGTTCTATGAGGCTTCAAAAACTTTGATCCCCAAGCCACACAAAGATATAACTAAGAAAGAGAATTTCAGACCAATATCCCTCATGAACATTGATGCAAAAATACTCAATAAAATACTGGCAAATCGGATCCAAGAACACATCAAAACAATGATTCACCACGATCAAGTAGCTTTCATCCCAGGGATGCAGGGATGGTTCAACATATGAAAATCCATCAATGTAATCCACCATATAAACAAACTGAAAAACAAAAATCACATGATCATCTCACTAGATGCTGAAAAAGCCTTTGACAAAATCCAACACCCCTTCATGATAAAGTTCTTGGAGAGATCTGGGATAACACGTACATACTTAAACATAATAAAAGCTATATACAGCCAACATCAAACTAAATGGACAGAAGCTCAACGCAATTCCTCTAAAATCAGGAACAAAACAAGGCTGTCCACTCTCTCCATACCTTTTCAACATGGTACTTGAAGTTCTAGCCATTGCCATACAACAACAAAGGGGCATTAAGGGGATACAAATTGGGAAGGGAGAGGTCAAACTTTCGCTGTTTGCAGATGATATGATAGTTTACATCAATGACCCAAATAACTATACCAGGGAACTCTTACAGTTGATTAACACCTTCAGGAAAGTGGCAGGCTACAAGATCAACTCAAGAAAATCAGTAGCCCTACTATATACAGATGATAAAAGGGCTGAGATAGAAATCAGAGAAACATCACCCTTTACAATTGCCACAAACAACATAAAATACCTTGGGGTAACGCTAACCAAACAAGTGAAAGCCCTGTATTGCAAGAACTTTGAATCTTTAAAGAAAGAAATTAAAGAAGCCCTTAGAAAATGGAAAGATCTCCCATGCTCTTGGATATAGTATAGTATATCAATATAGTAAAAATGGCAATCCTGCCAAAAGCAATATACAGATTCAATGCAATCCCCATTAAAATCCCAGCACAATTCTTCACAGACCTTGAAAGAACAATAATCAATTTTGTATGCAAATACAAAAGACCCAGGATAGCCAAAACAACCCTGTTCTACAAGGCAACGTCCAGAGGCATCACCATCCCTGACCTCAAGCTCTATTATAGAGATATAGTCCTGAAAACAGCTTGGTATTGGCAGAAAAATAGACAGGTAGACCAATGGAACCGAATTGAAAACCCGGATATTAACCCACACACACATATGAACATCTGATCTTTGACAAAGAAGCTAAAAATACACAATGGAAAAAAGAAAGCATCTTCAACAATGGTGCTGGCATAACTGGAGGCTGGCATGTAGAAGAATGCGGATCGATCCATGTTTATCGCCATGCACAAAACTTAAGTCCAAATGGATCAAAGACCTCAACATAAATCCAGCAACACTGAACCTCTTAGAAGAGAAAGTGGGTGGTACCCTTGAACGAACTGGTACAGGAGACACCTTCCTGAACATAACACCAGTAGCACAGACAGTGAGATCAATAATACCACTAGGACAGACAGTGAGATCAACAATTAATAAATGGGACCTCTTGATACTAAGAAGCTTTTGTAAGGCAAAGGACACAGTCAGCAAGACAAAAAGGCAGCCCACAGAATGGGAAAAATATTCACTAATCCCACATCTGACAGAAGGTTGATCTCCAAAGTTTACAAAGAACTCAAGAAGCAAGTCTCCAAAACACCAAAGGATCCAATTAAAAAGTGGGCTGCAGAACTAAATAGAGAATTTTCAATAGAGGAGTCTAAAATGGGTGAGAGGCATTTGAGAAAGTGCACAGCATCTTTATCCATCTGGGAAATGGAAATCAAAACAACTCTGAGATACCATCTCACTCATGTCAGAATGGTTAAAGTCAAAAACACCAAGGACAATTTATGCTGGAGAGGATGTGGTGCAAGGCGAGCACTCCTCCATTGCTGGTGGGAGTGCCAACTTGTTCAGCCACTTTGGAAAGCAGTATGGAGATTCCTCAGAAAAAATGGGAATAAACCTACCACAAGATCCAGCAACTCCACTCTTAGGCATATATCCAAAAGACGCCCATTCATACAACAGGGATGTCTGTTCCACTGTTTTCATAGCAGCATTATTTGTAATAGCCAGAACTTGGAAGCAACCTAGATGCCCCTCAACCGAAGACTGGATAGAGAAAATGTGGTATATCTACACAATGGAGTACTATTCAGCAGAAAAAAACAATGGAATCCTGAGATTTGCAGGCAAATGGATGACACTAGAAGAAACCATGCTGACTGAGGTAACCCAGTCACAAAAAGAGCAACATGGCATGTACTCTCTCATATATGGATTTTAGACATACATCTGGGGAGTGCCAGCCTACATTCCCATGGCCAGAGAGTCTGGGAAACAAAAACTTCATTCAGTGGCTGATGGAAGAAAAGGCAGACTCCCACGGTTAAATACTGAGCTGAACTCAAGGAAGCCAGTAACAGAGAGGGTGGATTGATGACCAAAGCGATTAAGACTGGGTTGGTTTAGCCCCCAGAAACAGCTGACCTGCCAAAGGTTAAATCTTGAATCCCAGGCATCAGCCTGGGAATCCAGCATGGGACTGATCAAGACCCCCTGAATGTGGGTGTCAGTGAGGAGGCCTAGGTAATCTATTGAGCCTTGGGCAGTAGATCAGTACTCATCCCGAGTATACACACGGACTTTGGACTCCCATCCAACAATGTGAGATGCACTCTCACCCTGAACTCTTGGGGGAGGGTCTAGGCCCTGCCCTGAATGAAATGACAGACTATGGACTCCCCCATGGAGGGCCTCACCCTTCCTGAGGAAATGAGGGGATAATGGGTGGGGGGTTAGGGGGGAGGACACGGCAGGAGGGGAGGGAAAGGGAGAGGAACAAAAAAATAGAAAAAAAGTTGCGTATGTGTGTATGTGAATACATATACACTTATATGACATATGTGTTATGTGTAATTTTAATAAATACAAGATATGGTATGGTCCCCATAGACTCATGTGTTTGAAGGGCCCATAGGGAGCTATACTATTAGGAGGTGTGGCGTTGTTGTAGTAGTTGTGGCCTTGTTGGAAGAAATGTGTCTCTGTGGAGGCAGGCTTTGAGGTCTCATATGCTCAGGCTACACCCAGTGTGACACATGTGTTTCCTTCTGCAGCCTATGGACCAAGATACAGACCTCTTAGATTCTTCTCCAGCACCATATCAGCCTGCATGTCTCCATGTCCCACCATGATGATTGGACCAAATCTCTGAAACTGTAAGCTACCTCCAATTAAATGTTTTCCTTTATAAGGAAAACAAAACAAAACAAAAAAACAAAAACAAAAAAACAAAAAAAGCTCTCTGCCTCTCTAATTTTGTGCTTTAGCTTCCAAATGTGGCTTGATCCCCACTGAGCAATATTATCCAAAGGTATTGTCCAAAGGAAGAAGGACTAAATCAGAGATGTTAAAATCTCATCTCCAGTAAACTATCTGTCAAGCAATAAAGACTTATATATTGATTGGCTAATGAGATAATGGAAAACAATTAAATATTAACTGAAATGCAGTGCCATTTAAATAACTATGCTAACACTGAATAATCTCTTTTAATTTTTGTTCTGTTCAATAATATTTGGTACAGCAAGATGTGTGAAATTCTTTGCTAAATTGAATTATTAAAATTTAGATTTCAAAACTAATCAATCATCTTTGCTGATTTCTTTTTGTTCCCTCAAGTCATGCTCCCCTGTAAATGAATCTGTGATTCTTCCCAAGTGAATGAGGAGATAAGAAGTAGTCACTCTTGTCTATTTCTCCACAGTGGATTTATATACTCAGTTCTACCTGACGTCGATTTCCTATGGTGCAGAAATGGTCCTGTGGCCCATCTTCTTATTGCTCTAATTCCAAATAAAATGTGACTCTCAGGTTTCTGGCAGGAAAGGAAGAGAAAACCAACAGAAGAGATATAGATAATGGTAATGGACTAAAAGCCAGCAGTGTTGAGTGTGAGACATTAGTTGATGGTATACTGCAGTATTTTCTTCTCTTAGATGTTTTTGACTAATTCATAAACAAATCCTTGTTTCAATATTTACTATCTGATCTGACTAAAGCTAGGGCATTCCTCATGGTCAAGATGAAAGTTTTGTGAATTAGATCATAGATTGGCTATGATAGGATTAGTATGAATATGGTTTTTGCTTTCTCAAGAACTGTAGACACATTGCCCATAACTGGCCATACAACTTCTTTTCTTCATATAACAAAATAAAGTGTAGGTCCTGATAGAAAAGTTGATGAGCACTTGTAACACAGGACACAATCCCAGCTCAAGATGGGTTATGGCAAGTTTTTTTTTGTTTCTGTGGGTTTCTCCAGCATGGTCTTGACCCCTTTGCTCATCCCTCTTCCCTCTTCTACAACTGGATTCCAGGAGTAGGCTCAGTGCTTAGCTGTGGGTGTCTACTTCTGCTTCTATCAGCTACTTGATGAAGACATGTTCCTAATCAAAGTTTCCACTTCCAAAATGACTCTAGCTTGTGTCAAGTTAAAATAAAACTATACAAAATAAAATATGATTAAAGAAACACAGGAGGATATATTCTATTCTATGCTCTCTGCATGTGGGTTACATTTACTGTTGTTTCTTCTGACATCAATTAAAGCATTGTCTTGAGAATTTACTCATAGAAAATAATTTTAAAAAGTTTACCCCTCATAAAAATAGTGTGAAAAGATATTATAAAGACATAAATTCTTTAGCATCAGGCACAGCTGTATCTAGTCTATTTTATAAGCCAATGTGCTGTTTATGATCAAACCATCCTAGAGCCCTTATGCATTTAGAAGTCTTGTTGGAAACAGGGTGGGATAAAATAGGCCCGGTGTAATTTCAGGTCCAGTGACAACTAAGATTTTATGTTCTGTTCTAACTAGCACTAATAAAGTATGCTGTAAACTTTTCTTTTTTACACATGTAATTACTATTCTGAAATAATATAAAATAATGTATGTGCCTTTGTCATCTTTGGAAAGGATATTTCTTATATATTTTTCCATATTCTGATTTAAGCAATCTGGAAGGAACATTGATATGCAACAAAAATTGAGAATTAGAGTGCCATTGTACTGGCAAACATAGTTTATTATAACTATTGGAGGTAAATGTGAATGGATAATTTTAAAGAAAAAATACAGAAAGCTGTTCTCTTTTTCTGTAAACTTTGGAAAGCACAGCTTTTCTTCATATTAGATTATAAATCACAGAGTTTGTTTCTATATTAAAGATTTTATTTGAATTGAAATAATCAGAGCCTTTCCTAATAAGCCATTAAACCAATTTGGCTACTACAAAAATCATTTTGAAACATCAGTATGTCTCATCATCATGGCTTTATGTGTTTTCACTGTCCCCAATATGCAAAATTGAAAACTACAAGTCTTCAAATTATTCTTTAACATTTTGGTAATACTGATTTATATTAAATTTGTTTTCTCTATCTTATATTTTGTTTTCTATTACAGCAAAATGTGATCTTCAGAATCTATGTCTCTCTTCACTTGCATATTATAACTGTGATAATGAGCTATTTTCAATGTTGCCCTCTTTCAAAATATATTTCAGTGATGTATATTTTGGAAACATAGGTATATATACTGGTAGTCTAGTTATTTTAAGATAATCTTGGATTTATGTCTTTTAATCTAAGGATTCAGTTTACATAGATGGACAAGTCATAGTATCAAGTGTCAAATCATTTGGGGAAGAAAACATATAAGAGAATGATTCAACTAAAGAACTAAATAACCAAACAACTTATTAGAGGAAATAAGGAGAATTCTCTAGGGAAAAAACAGGTGAACAACAAGTCTGCTGTGATGAACTATGAAAAGGCTGGGCTGCATACAGTAACATTGCACTCTGACAGCCACTTAAATAAATAAACTAATTTTAGAGCTGTGTGCAATGCAGCACAATTATATGAAGATTGCATGATACAGAGATAAGATAGGAGTTACACCATATTTGTGCTCAGAATTGTTATAATAAGAGGACACTGGGATCTGAGGGGCTATAAAATGATAAAATGATGTGATAAACTTGGACCTGGGTGAACCACAGTTGTCTTGGAGAATTTAAGGTTCAAGTTGTCAAACTGCTGATCAAATATAAAATGCTTACTGCACCAGCATGAGGACCTGAGTTTGTATCAATGCACATCTGTAACCCCAGGACTTGGGAAAGAGGTGGTGAAGAGAAAGGGGGATCCAGGGGCTTACAGTCAGGTAGCTAGTTGCAGTTTAAAAGACAGACATGTCTGAAAAATGGACAGAAAGTGATTGGAAAAAAAGCAAACAACAAAATGATGGTGACTCCTGATCTCCACTTGCACATACGTGGGTGATTGTGAGCACATACTTGATTGGAAATGCATACATCACACACACACACACGAGAGAGAGAGAGAGAGAGAGAGAGAGAGAGAGAGAGAGAGAGAGAGAGAGAGAGAGATTTCATGGGACTGTGATGGTAATTGAAGTTACATGCATATAAGTGATTATTTCACCTTTAGAATCAAGTATATATGTAGTTGTATTCAATTTGTACCTTCACTTACTATGCCACATTACTGAGATAAACTAAAAAACACAGCATTTCTTGCTATGAGAGACGAATCTGCTCCTATAATGATTTATATTTAACCAAATGGTAATTATCCCTGAAAATGTGGCAATTTTTTCTACCCTGATGATTTCAATGTTTTATCTTAGTGTTTATTTGTCAATGCATTCAGAGACATGATTGTCATTTCTGGGAATTAGGTTCTCATAAACTCAAAATACCTTTGCTTTGTTCTATATACATCTCCTGTGTGTTTATTATCTGTGCTGCCCTCTTGTCAACCCAAGGACATTGCAACAGGTATACATCCTTCTCTTACTGAAATAACCATTCTTCTTCACTCATTCAGCATATATATGATTTTCACTGGAATAATTTGTGCAAACATAACTAAGATTTTCATTTTAAATAAAAAACTCTTTCCATCCGGCTGCAGATTAATGTTGCCTAAAACAGAAATTTCCTTGACATTTTGAAGGTTAAAATTTCCAGGTCATTGGAAACAAATGTGGTGGCACATAGGTATCAGAAAGTCCCAGTGTTTCTTTGCTTCCTCGTGTGGCAGGAGAAGAATGCATATGTTTTGGTCTGTTCCAGCTTGCCTGCCTCTCTTCTCTTCTTGATGGTAACTGCTGGCCTAGGACCAGGTGAAGAACCTGAGGTTCCTTAGTCTTTAATCTTTCTTCATTATGGTTCCACGTGAATAGAAATTTCCATATTTTCTTTCAAGCTCTTGTTAACCAACAACACCAGTGTATCAGGAAGGGTGGTTAGTAATATCATTTTTCTTTTCAGCACCCTCTTTTGAAAGCTTATTGTTCTGGCATCTTCTTTAAATATTTAATCACATTTGTAAAGCCACTTATACTATTCCGTTAGTGGTTTTTTGCTTGAATCTTTGTTGATAAAACGGACTCTTTTGGTTCTAATCTTAACAGGGAATGATCTCAATTTCCTGACCATGTATCACCCCATTGAATTGCTTTCCTTTGAACTAACTCCCAACTTCATGATAGCATTGTTAACACTTGATATCCCCAACAGTTAATTCTTTCTTAACCTGCTCCGATGAAGCTATGATCACCCAGTGTCCATTACATGCACCCTTCCCTATATAATGTGTAAACAACTCCAACCTCCTTGCTATTCTGATAAATACATGTGGGTGCCTCCCAAATCTTACTTAATATTTCAAATGACTGGAAAACTGTGTCAATTAAATTTTTAAGACTACGTCTAGAATCAAGCACAAATTCCAAAGCTTAGCTTATTTGAGCAGTCTTCATTTCAACTAAATTTTAATATCCTTTTGATAACCCCCTGGCTTCCAAATTTGCCTTCCTGCATTCCTTATAGATGCTTCAGATATATGACCCTTTAATGACATTGAGACTGGGCATTCATTACTATGCTCAAATTTTGATTCATTATCTTTGACTGAAATGAAGCTGAAATTCTTCCATTGGTTTACAGGGCTCTAGTCAAACTCAGTCTCCTATCCTTTTCAGGTTACTGTCATTTCTATTCCTCTCTTAATTGCTGGAATTTTTCCTTCCTTGTTAGGCATTCAGGTGTCATTTGACCTTCTATTTCAGTGACACTGACATTTCTACCAATATGAACATGGCTAATTCCTTCAGCCCCCATCAAATATTAATCTAAATCCAATATTTTGAATAAAACAGTATTGAGGTGAACCTAGTATTATAAAAAATAAAAACCTTTGATCCTGGAAGCAACCTAGATGCCCCACAACTGAAGAGTAGATAGAGAAAATGTGGTACTTTTACACAATGGAGTACTGCTCAGTGGAAGAAAAAAAATGGAATCTTGAAATTCCCAGGCATATGGATGGCACTAGAAGAAACCATCCTGAGTGAGATAACCCAGTCACAAAAAACAAACATGGTATGTAGTCAGTCATATGGATTTTAGACATGGATCAGGGGAGTGTCAGCCTATAATCCCATTGCCGGTGAGTCTGGGTAACAGGGAAGGTTCCCAAGAGAGATATGAATGGTACCCCAGAGAAGTGGAATGAAGAAAGATCTCCTGAGCAGATTGGGAACATGGGGGGAGGGAAGAGGGAACCAGGAAAAAGAGAGGGGGATAAAAGAGGGGAGAAGAGGACTTAGGGGAACAGGAAGGTTGAGTTGAGGTAAGGATAGAGGAGAGCAGGGTGAGAAATACCATAATAGATGGAGTCATTGTAGTTTTGAGGAGAGAGCTGACACTAGTGAAATTTCCAGAGATCTACAAGGTTAACACCAACTGGCAAACTAAGCAATAGCAGAGAGACTATATTATTAGCTCGTTCTTGATAAGGTTGATGACTACCGTATATACCATTCTAGAACCTTCATCCAGTGACTGATGGAAGCAGAGGCAGATACCCACAGCTAAACACTGAATTGAACCCCTGGAACCCTTTGATCCTTAGTTTTACTCTATCCCTCCTCAAGTTAGTCTAGACTTAAGAAATATTTTTCAATTGCTACTAGCATGTGAGTTATTTATTCAATATACCCCTTAATTTTCTGCTTATCTACTGTAAATATTAAGTTCCATTTGGATAGATTCTTCACCTGCTTTTTTTTCTGAGTTTGTATAGTATATGTATATCATATGGTGTGTATGTTTGTGTGGTATAAGCTTGTATATTAATTTGTGTTTGTGGTATAGGTGTCTCAAGATGTGCCACAGCATGTGTGAAGAGGAAAGGGAAATTTCAGAAGTTGGCTCTCTTCTTCCACCATGTCAGTCCCAGGGACCAGCCAGAGGTCATTGCGCTTGGTAGTGACTGCTTTCACCCACTGAGGCATCTCACCATCCATATTTTCTATTTTGAGCATTGGAATCTGCCAAGTTCATAGCATGGTGCCTGATCTAGAGCAGGCCATTTATAAAGTATACTGTTAAGTTTTTACTAAGGTCATCCTCAATCACAGCAACTTATGAATACCATGTTATTTTTCTTGGTATGTAAGGTATAAAACAGCCATTTTTAAACCTGAGATCTTTTGCTTTATGAGTCAAAGTTGTCTTTTACATAATTTAGGAGTTGTTTGATATTACTTGTTTGTCACTACCTAAAATCCACAGCCATAAAAAATACAGGAACTGGAAATCCCCCTTGATGAGATAGAGCAATTTAGAATGTACAGTGTTGAAAGATAGCTTTTTACCACTACTCACCTTTCCTACGTATGGGTCACTGCAGAGTGGCATCATTTGTTTTCTCTGTTTTTTTTTCCCTTGCATTATTAGTCAAAGAGCTCTGCATTCTCCTTTTCTGTTTGTTTCTGGTATTTCAAACGTTATTGATATACAAGGCATTTTCTAGCCATTCTCTTGGCTGACATTCCTGAAATGGAATCTGGGATCTGGCCTAGCTCACTACGTTATGACCTCCTCTCCCTGTCGCATGCAACACACTTGTATTTTTGACTTCTGTCAGTGAATAACATTATCTGCTAATATCAGAAAGATGGTTTCATTTTTTATCTCTCTGTCACACACACTCTCTCTCTCCCTCTCTCTCTCTCTCTATGTGTGTGTGTGTGTGTATGTGTGTGTGTGTTGATGTATGTGTTCTGTACATGTGTATGTTTGCATAGAGGTCAGAATTAAATACTGAACTTCTTTCTAAATTATCTAAGTTACATTTTGAGATATTATTTATTTTATTTCACTGAATGTGGAGCTCACCAATTTGACTAGACTGACTGGTCAGTAACTCCTAGATATTGTCCTATCTGTGTCTCCATGCTGGGCTGGCCTTTTGTATGGGCTTTGTTGATGTGAACATGAGTACTCATGCTTGATCACAAGCATGCTATCTACTGTGTATCTCTGTTACTTTCGTATAGAAAGTGTGTAGCTGCTCATTCCTCTCAAACATTTGTGATCTGTTTTACACAAATCAAAACCACCTAGCCTGTCTTAATGTTTCTGGAGTTTCTGAAAGACAACAAAAATAATAGAAGAATATTTCTCAAGTATGAATTATCTGGCAAATATTTACTAAATGGTTGTTATGGGGTAGAAATAATAATCTTCGGAATGGAATTTTAAAATAGTACTAACAGCCAGGAGCAAAATTTGTGATGCTTTTGTGTTGGACAGTCAACTAGCTTCATGCTTTTAATAGACCACTTCCTCCCCAACCTAGCAGTGGCTGGGTGTTTTTCAGATTATCTAACTGTCACTCACCAAGTTCTTCTCACTTCCTCCAATATACTCAATATTTTCATGTTACATCTGCTTACCAATTCACACAGCGTCTGTGACTTTGAACATGCTGCCTTCAGTGTCTCTCCATTAGCACCTCCTTATCTCTGGAAGCTAAGGTTTTACTTTTATTTCCCTTCTCTTATTTGCACAGAGTGATCACATATTTCTTTGAAAGCTTCGCACATGGTTTACTTATGCAGAGAGTCTTTTCCCCCACTATATAAAATCGCATAAGGAAAGTATGAAAAACATTGTCTCACTGTGTTCAAAACAAAGCACATGCATCTTTTGTAGTTATTCAGGTAAAATTTCAGGTAACTGAAATGCTGATTAGACAGGGAATCTCTTAAAACCTAAAGAAAAGTAAGCTGTATAATTCAGGAATGCATCCATAAGATGTGACTGGAGAAAAAAAATGGCACTGGGTTTCTATCAAATTTATACAGTTGAGCAAAATGGATAATGGCATACTGAGATAAATTGAAACTCTCATTGAAAAAGAAAATAGAAAAACACACTTTTCATTAGTGTAGCCAGAGTTCTGAAAAGAACATGAAGATTTAACCAGATAAGCTCTGTGGATGTTTACTTTACAGGACACTAACTGGTTAGAAGCGACATTTCTAGTCCCTTACCATGATGAGTTCCTCCCTTAATAAGTTCATTCAAAGATTATTTTCTCAATACCAGAAAGACTAGAGGCTGAGTGCAAGTGTATCACTTACTGATATACTTAATCACGTTTTCCAAAAGCTTTAGAATCAGCAATGGGGCAAGAGAGTGGTAGAATTGTCTGTTCCTAGAAGCTCTCTCGGGTCTGACATGGTTGTGAAAGACGTTTCACGTTACATTTTTCCTTAGTTGAAACATCATCAGATATCAAACTTTAGTGCTACAGACCCATGATGGATAAATATCAGCTATCATCAATACATTTGATGTTCAGTTGACGGGTGAATCCTAGAAGGGAGCAATGGAGGCAAGAGACCTTCACCTACATTATTGTTAACCCAGGACTAATAAATACTATACATTTTAAAAAATGGGTAGAGATAGTCTCAATATAAAAGAAGAGTGGGAAATTTGCTAACAAAAGATAAGCAGAATATTTCCCTGAAGACTAGAGGGGAAAAGGCAAATATCTGAAAATGACTTTTTATGAGGAGCAGATGGAGACTTAAGGAGACATCTGCGTGGTGACATCTAAAATATGGAGTAGACAGGAGTCATGGATGATAAGGAACTTGAGCATCAGTATGTAAATCTTCTCTCTCTTTTCCAAATACCATCAAATGCACAAAAATTACAAAAACAGACGGGGAATTCAATACTTTTTGATGGCAAATATGGGAGAATGCCATCCATCTGCCAGAAACATCTAGGATGGAACAATATTACATGAAGGCACTGGGAAATCCCTTACAGTATCTTTCTAGAGAAAGAAAAGGTGTTTGTGAGAGTTTGTGCTGCCTTGAGTAATAATGGCTACTAAGAACGAGTTTGCTTGAATGTTGGATCCAATTAGTGCAACTGCTTGGGAAGGATTGGGAGGTGTGGTCTTATTGGAGAAGATGTGCCAAGGGGTGTGCACTTTGAGTCCATGCCAGGCCCAGCTACTGTCTCTGCTCCTGTGTACCAGAATGTAAACTCTTCCCTACTGTCCATTGTCATTGCTCCCTTCCTGAAGCCATGCTCCCTATCATGCTAACACTCTGGAACTGTAATGCAGCTCGCAATTAAATACTTATGGTTATTAGTTGCCTGGGTAATTCTGTGTCATCACAGCAGTAGAAGAGTAATTAAAATATAGATAAGCAAAGTTGCTCACAAGAGGACCTAAATATTTTCCCTATAGTGAAGACTAACTGTAAATACAATGTGGGACATTGGAAGAGAACTATATCATGAATTCTTTCCCATTAATGATCAGCTGATTCAAGCTGAGCTTCCTTAGAACAAACAAGGCTATGCATCTACAAAATGATTTTAAGTTATTTCCAGATGAGAAACAGTAGGAATCAGAAGGTTAGTCATTCCATACAGAAAATAAATAGAACAAAGAAAAGGAATTCCAGAAACTATGCTGTTGCATCACAGAAAATTCACTAGTCAAGCAGAACAAAGTAACCAGGATTATCCTGAATAAGGGAGGAAGGTGGACTTTCTAGAAAGGGGATAAAACACTGGGATAATATCATCAGGTTTCCAGTTTGTGAATAGAGGTTTCAGGAAAATACATTACTGGACTGAAAATTTTTAAGTGAAATTTCATGTTATGATCTAAATATAGTTAAAAAACATGAACTCTGTGTGACAAATGAGACCCCAGCCAAACAAAGTAAAAATTATAATCTGGTTAGGAACATACGAATGCAGAGGTAACAAAACAGAAGACTGAAATAGAAAGAACAATGCAAAGAAAACCAGAGTCATATGTGAGAATGTTTAGTGGTTCAGGGAAGATACAAGAGAGAGTAAGATTAAACAGTAAGTTAGAGGCTGGGGAATTGAAGATAAAAAATATTCAAAATATGAGTAGTGATTCTCAAAAATAGTCAAAAAAGATAAGTGATAAAGAAAAGATATGCTAAAAAAGTTCTAGATGTTAAAATGAGCAAAATGTAAGTATATGCACATAAAACCCTCATCCTGTGTGTTAGCAGCTCATTGTAGGCTTAAGGGGCATCATATGAAAAACAGATTCTCAAAAGTGCTTACATCTTGTACTATTTTATTAGGCATTCTTGATTTCTCAGTTTAAAGTTATCTATAATGTTCATCTGTTCATGAAAAGATATTATCATCAATTCAGAGATAGTCAGAGATACAGATTTGGTCCCCAAAACCATTTAAACGCTTCATGTAAGGAGAACTCTGTAAAAGAATGGTTCTATGAACAAAATGAAAAAAAAATGTAATTTAGATAGTAGAGCATAGGAGAATACTCAGATCAGGCAGGAGATATTCTTTGAAATAAGTGATGAAGGAACATTACCATCTTCTGAAAATCCAAATGAAGTATAGACTAATGAATTATTTGACTTGTTGAAATTGTGGTTATTCAAAGTGGGAAATGTATCAAAATAATTATGGAAAAGCAGTTTATGTAACAAAGAATAATTGCTTATCAAATGGCTTGAAATTCCATGTTTTATTCATACCCATTTGCAAAAAAAAATGAGGTAGAAAACCATGTGGACAGAGTTCAGATATAAGCCTCATGCATTTTGCTTATTTTCTTTTGAATCTAAGGTTTGTTTTATTGTGGTGATAAATGGAAAACACCTATTGCCGAATCTTTAATATATTAATGAAAAATTTATTTTAAAATTTAAAGTAAGACATGCACATTTGTATTTCAGGGAAAGAGGAGACGTGCTTTATCGACATTGGTATAAACTTTGCTCTTGTTTCCTGGACCTACCTCTCAGGGCCTCACAGCTGAACTACACAACTCCCATGCTTGCTGACAGTTTCCCCGCCACATGGCCCGTGTCTTACCTTTGCCTCCTATTGCCTCATACGCGAGGTAGTCTATGAGTTCTAAGGTATAGTACTCCCAGAGACAATCCTTAATCTTGAGGACTGAGAGTAGAAGAATCAATCCCTAGCCGCTCTCTTTCCTTAACACAACATTTCTAAGGCTTCTTTATCTTGCTTCTCAGAGGATTTTCAGTGAAACCGGGCCTAGTGCCTCCAAGTCTCTTTCATGTTCTCTTCTGTACTTCCTACAATAGGATCCCAAACAAATGATTCAAGGATACTTGAGCTCTGGAATCAGAAATGCAGCAAATAGTTAGCCGGAAGCTTCCACCTCTATGATATCACCTCACAGGCAGCTGGGCACAAAGATCAAAAACAAGTTAAGATTTCCAACACTGCACCTTTTAGCAAATTTATTTTCAAAATTTTAGCAACTCACATTCCTTTCTGCTGTTGTGCCAAAATACTCTAACAGAAAGCAACTTAGAAGGGAAAGGGTTTATTTTGTATTACAGTTCCAGAGGGATGGATTCCATCATAGCCAGGAAGACATGGCAAGAGTTAGGAAAGCCATGGTCACAGAGCATTTCATCTGCACTCAGAAAACAGGGAGATGACAAGAACTGGAACCAGACTAGGAGGTCTAAATGTTCTTTCCAAGTGGTGAACTTCTTCCAGCAAGTCTCCAACCCTTAAAGGTTCTGTAACCTTCTGAAACAGACCACCAAATGGGGACCAAGTGTTCAAATATATGACCCTCCTGGGAGATACTTTATAATCAAACTATAACATACTTTGCATGGAAATAAATCATAAAATATTAAGAAAAATGGTGCCACAATGTTTCTCAATGTTAAATATTGCTTACTAGAAAACAAATAAAAATAAGCCAAGACACTATTAAAATAGAAATAAAAATTAAATAGTGTTCACAGTAAAAACTGTGAAAGATAAATTTATGCACAGTAGCATAAAGCTGTATTTTTGTAAATGTGTTGCCAATGTAAGTTATATTAATAATGAGATACTTCAAATAAGCCTTCAGCACAGCACACCTGAAGTTATATTTTGGACATAGAAGCTGTTAGAAAAAAATGTCTTTATATAGTACATGCATTTTGAATTTATTTAAATCAAGATGGAATTCATTTTGGAACTTGAAGAATGATTATGTATGTACATTATTTCTAGACATATGAAAGATGTTGTTATACTTCTTTCTGTGAATTGCAGCATAATAGAAATATTATGATAGCATCATAAAATGTGTTATATTGATTAAAATCAGCATGCTGTAATTCTAATAGGGAAAATGACTAGAAGAGTTTAAATGGCGTCAACAGCACAGCAGTACTTTAAAATATACAGTGAGAGCAGTGACTTAAGATATTTTTAAAAAATAGGATCCTTCATCACTTGTTTTGGGAATCTTCTTGGTTTAAATCTGTACAGGCTAACAAATACAGTGAAGTAGGTGGGAACCAGCATCCCAAGGTCTCTGTATCACTTGGTTTATCAGGCTGAGCCACTCAGACACAGAGAAGAGAGGACTAGGAGCTTTCTTGTAAGTTTTATGGCAGCATTGATTTGAAGAACTGTTTTCATATACTTCTCTGGCATAGTTGACTTAAAGGATATTAATGAAATGGTTTTAATTATTTTTCTTTTTAATAATATTTTTATTTTGAAGATGATAATTACAACAGTTCATCCTTAAGTTTTCCTCTTCTATATTTGATCTACCATATACCCCTTCTTCTTTTGTTTTGGTTTTTCGAGAAAGATTTTCTCTTTATTTTGGAGGCTGTCCTGGCACTAGCTCTTGTAGACCAGGCTTGTCTCGAACTCAAAGAGATCCTCCTGCCTCTGTTTCACCCTCCCAAGCAGTTGGATAAAATATCAGGAAAACTAAACTATTAGAGAGTAGGTGTCAGTGAGAAAATGGCATCATTGTAGCACTTAAGCTCTAGGGGCTAAATATGTGGGTACTATCTTAACTAGACTCCATTTTCAGAGATGTGTGAGGAAGAAAAAGATTCTTTGGGAATCCATGTCTGATTTTTACTGTCAGGAGTCTTAAACAATTGAATAAAGAGCACAGCTAAAGGTTATTTAGTCCTTCCTGTCACATCAGTGGGTGGTACAGAATTCTAAGATGTCTCCAAATTTTTCATAAACAACATTTTAGTTATGGGCACCTTTACCCTTCTAATTAATTTTTTTAAATGTGGAGTAGTTACATTAAGATACAGAACCCACCGGTAACAATAAGATCTTACAGTGTTCTGTGAGGTGTCCAATACTGAGAACCTTGTTTATTCTTGGAGAAGGAGAAGTAACTGAGTGCTTCTAAGTTCACCGAGGGTGGAGAAACAGGAAGGAAGGAGTATTTGACACTGACTTTATGATATATTTATACATCACAGTGGTGACACAGTTACATTCTTCATGGGTAGAAATAAAAAAGAGAGGGACAAATAGTAGCATGGAGAACACAGAAGTCCAAGAAATAGGTTCTGAACATCTGACAGAAGCATCTTCAATACAAGTGTTGCAGGAGTGGGATTGCTGGCCTCAAACCAGTGACTTCTCAGCCAGCTGAAAGGGTCTGCTCTCTAGAGCTCTTTGTAACGAATAACAACATTTATTTGGAGATGCTATTCACCATGTGGCTCAAACTTGTAGAAAAAAATGGTCCTGGATCCTTGAAGTTGGAAATGAAATTAGTGAATGAAGCTTGGCTAATGATGAGATGTCCAAGAGTACTGACTGATCAGCCTCATAGCCTGACTCCTTCCAAGCAAAGCATACTGAATGAAAAGACAACATCAGCAAATCAGTATATTAGAATTACCTGGAACAGTTTCTAATCATTTCAGTACATGGGTCGATATCACGGTTAATCACCAATTAGTTACATTGCCTCACGAATGCCAATTCCTTCAAGGGATGTCTCCCATCCGTGCTGTGCATCCTGATAGAGTATTTTGTAGAACTACTTTGTAAACAGCTTGTACCACCACCGAACAGGGAAATTCTTAACAAACATGTACTGCTTAAGTGAATGCTAATGCCACTTTTTTTTCATTTTGTCAATGTAATACAGTATATTTAATGAATTCAGTGTAGGCTGTGGAAACTGAAACAGTTATCCTTTAGTGTCCCAGAAGTCTAATTACAAGGCTGCTAATTCTCTTTATCTATGTTCTGATAGCTTCTCCATTTGAATAAAGAAACTGTGTAATAGAATGACTTTTGACTGTATGTTTCAATGTTAATAAGCAGTTTAACTTGTTCTACAAGTTTTTCTCTTTCTCCTAATACTCTAGTTGAAATGAGTCAGAGGAGGGAAAAACAAAACAAAACGTTTTTTCTAAACTTAATATAGTGCCTCAGTACTTCTTGGTACCAAGGGCTAGACAGGAAATTTATTCCCAGTTCCCACCTTTGCTTTTTTTTCTAAAACAAATATTTCATGAACACTTACAATATTTCAGATACTTTTTTTTGTTTTTTTGAGACAGGGTTTCTCTGTATTTTTTGTAGGCTGTCCTGGAACTCACTCTGTAGACCAGGCTGGCCTAGAATTCACAGAGATCTGCCTGCCTTTGCCTCCTGAGGGCTGGGATTGAAGGCGTGTGACACAAAGCCTGGTCAATATGTCAGATACTTTTAAAAAAGCATTCAGCAATATTGAAAAAATTCTCTTCTTATTTTACCAATTAGGAAGTTCAGGCAAAAATTAAAACATATAATTGATCATATGATGAGAAATATTATAGCACACAAAAAGAAGAAAGGTAATTAGTTGGCATAGAGTTAACAAACTACATAGCAGGTTGGCTATATTTTAAAGCCTGACTAGCTGTTCACTGATGTTCAAAATTCTATGATTAATGATTAATGGTTACATATTCTTTTTCCTCATTGTTGAAATGAAGTTTTCTTTAATGGTCTCACCATGAAATGTACTATAACAGGTGAAAAGATACTTAGATTGTTTTCTGCTTTAATTTTCCTGCCCTTCACCTTTTTACTGGTCTTCTCTCTGAGCTGAGGTATCTACACCCTTAGCTTCTGAGGCAAAATTACCACAAATTCATGTTTTGCAGCATGAGAAATATTCTCCTGCCTTCTCCTCCACTATCCCATAGGGATCTCAAAATCAGTATATTCCCAAAAGTCACTGTCCTGCACTTGTATAGATACTGAAAATTCACCGTCCTTTCGGTACCTCCCTTTATCTTTCAAATCCATATAAAAACACTGCTAAAATCACCCAGGTTTCACTGTGAATTCAAAGCCACTGATCTCGAACAGCTTGGCTAACTGTCATTTTTTTTTTAGCATCTGGTACGCTTAAGGCACTGTGGTAAATCTTGAAAACAAAATGGAGTTGAGGTAGTCTTGGCGTCACTGTGCCAGATGACTAGTCTAGGGCTTTCATTATAGGAGGGCAGATGGAGATTACTAAAGTGTGTGGATATGGGGAAAAAGAAAGGCTGTGATGGGGAGGGGGGGTGCCTATCTCTGAACTCATGAAGCTTTCTTGTCAGTCCTGGATTTAGAAGGAAAGAGTGGAATCCTAGTAGGGTGTCAGGGTTCTCTATAGATGTGGAACCCTTTGAAGGCAATTTGCTTTGAGCTGTTAGTTGGCATGATAATGGAGGCCGAGAAGTCTGTAAGCCAGATATCCAGGAAACTTGGCAGTCCAATTCAAGAGGCTTGATAACCTAATTTAAGGGGTGGAGAAGATGAGATGATGTATTCTAGCTCAGGCAAGAAGGCATGAAACCAAAGTGAGCAAAAACTCCCTTCTATCTTTTGTTCTCGCTAAGTCCTTAAAATGTTGCAAGATGCCCACCTATACTGGGAAGCTTCCTCTATCTTAGCTCATTGTACTGATTTAAATGTTAATTCTCATTGTAAATCAATTTTATGGACATATTCAGTATTAATGTTTCATCTGGGCAATCCATTGCCAGTCAGAATAATACATAAAATTAACCATCACAGGCTTGTCAACTTTCTATTTATACTGTTCAAAATACATTTACTCTATAAGCAATGGCATGATACAGCTATCCTAGAAGCAATAAAAAGACACGAAACCCTTTCCCCAAAGAGATAAAGTTCTGAGAGGTATGCACATGTATGCCTCTCCATAACACCTTTCAACTCATGATTTAAAATAGTAATATACAAATATAGTGATATAAATCAGTACATTTTTAATTGATAAATTAGTGGGAGGAGGGTATGATGTCTACATAGAAAAATAGTCATAACATAAAAAAAGAAGAAATGCTCAAGGATGTCAACTGCAATTCTTGTTTCTGTAATTGGTTACAAAATTAATCAGACATCTATACTCCTTTGCTCTAATTAAGGATTTCAAAGGTTCTGGGCCATTTCTTATCCTCCTCCATAGAAGTTTTGTAATTTTCCATTTTACAAGTCATAATACTGTTAAGAAATGCCCTAGGGAATCCATAATTTGAAAGATATAACTCTTCATTGCTTCCATGATAGAACAGTAGTTCAATTTCCCATTAGATATCTAGAGTATGCTTGTTAGCTTTTATTGCCCACTTGACACAACCTAGAGTTACCTGAGAAGAGACAACCTTAATTGAAGAATTCTCTTTACCAGATTGGCCTGTGGTCATAGGAGCAGAGATATCTCTGGGTAGATGAGGGTTGTTTCAAAAAGCTAGCAGAGCCTGAGCCAGAGATTGAGCCTATAAAAGTGTTCTTCTTGCTTCCTGCTTATGTGAGTATATACCCTGTTTGAGTTCCTGTTGTGATTTCAGAGATCAAAGTGGCTGAGTTGCAGTCTTGTCTTTCACAACAGTGGAAATACTGATTGGATCTCATGATGAATGTCTTCTTCCCTCCTAGCCAAAAGAGCGTAATATATAAATAACAAGTACCAAGTTTTTCTTAAGATATTCTACCTACAAACAAACAGGGGAAAACATAAACAAAAAGAAAACAACAACAACAAAATCCCACTCCACTTCTCCATCTTTTCTGCCTCTCCTCCACCTCTTCTTTGTCTTGGTGGCAGTGACAGCTGCTGTGTGTCATGCAGTATGCCCTTTTGTCCAGACTGCTTTACTTGCAAATACTCATTGTGAAATGTGTTTTTGGTCAGGTTCAAGGGCTCTGGCTTGTGGTACACCATCACCAAAATTGCTCTCAGATATCCTGCTGTTTCTGAGTCATGGGGATCCCGCAGCTATGGTTCTATAGAACCAGTCCCTTTATGAGCACTAACAAGTCATAGATGTTGTAGATGATGGGTAGTGCTAACTCAAAGCCCTGGACATTTGCCAGGTGAGGGCAGAGGCAGCAATCCCATGGCTATGGCTAGATGTAGGTCCAGATTTCCCAAGTACAAGGAATTGGCAACTCTCCTATGAGTGGTGGCAACAATTCAGCATGGCCCTTGTACTTAACAAATGGTTGAACACATGGTTTGTATGGGCTCCCATGTTAACAAGGCTGGAAGGAACCTATTCCTTTAATCTCAGCACTCGTGAGGCAGAGTCAGGGGGACCGTCATGATTTTGAGGCAAGCCTGGTCTGCAAAGGGATTACCAGGACATCCAGAGATGTTACATAGAGAAACCCTGTTTGAAATTCATCGCCCCCACAAAAGAAAGCTAACCACAAAACCATAAATTTTAATCCAACTATTACCCAGAAAAACTATCTTAAAATTTAAGGGAAATTATATATAAATATTTTATAATAAATACAGATTAAAAGGGTTTATGACACCTAAGTTAGCTCTGCAGAAGATACCAGAAGGAAAACTTTGTAATGAAAAGAAGGATAAACACACTCAGGAGGTCACAGACATTAACTAAATAATTCCAGAACAGCTAACCAAAATATCTCTAAGAAACCATCTTAAAAGAACAGAAGATCAGGATATATATATATATATATATATATATATATATATATATATATATAGTCTAGGAAATTGGATTAGAACACAGGATCCATCTTTTTCTTTTCTTTCTTAGTTGTGTCTTTGTGTAGATTGGGTATCAAGGTAATTGTAGCCCCATGAAAAGAGTTTGACAGTGAGCCTCCTGCTTCTATTGTGTGGAATACTTTGAATTTCTGGTAGAATTCTGCACTGAAGTCATCTGGGCCTGGGCCTTTTTCAATTGGGAGACTTTTGATGACTGCTTCTATTTCATTAAGGGTTATAGGTCCATTTAGATTGTTTATCTGTTCTTGATTTAGTTTTGGCAAGTGATATCTATCCAGGAAATTGTCCATTTTCTTAAATTTTTTGAATTTTGTGGAGTACAGATTTTCAAAGTATGCCCTGATGATTCTCTAGATTTCCTCAGTGTCCATTGTTATGTCCCCCATTCCATTTCTGATTTTGTTAATTAGCATGCTCACTCTCTGTCTTGCGGTTAGTTTGGACAGAGGTTTGTCTATTTTGTTGATTTTCTCAAAAAACCAACTCTTTGTTTCATTGATTCTTTGTATTGTTTTACTAGATTCTACTTTATTGATTTCAACCCTCAATTTGATTATTTCCTGGTGTCTAATCTTCTTTGGTGAGTTTGATTCTTAATTGTTCTAGAACTTTAAGTTGTGCTGTTAATTCTCTGGTGTGACTATCCTCCAGTTTCTTCATGTGGACACTTAGTAATATGAACTTTTTTCTTAGCCATGCTTTCAAAGAGTCTTACAAGTTTGGGTATGTTGTGTCTTCATTTTCACTGAGTTCCAGGAAGTCTTTGATTTCTTTTTTATTTCTTCCTTTACCCAGGGATGGTGCAATTGTGCATTGTTCAATTTCCATGAGTTTCTAGGGTTCTGCAATTTGTGTTATTGTTGAATTCTAATTTTAATGCATTGTGGTCTGATAAGATACAGGGGGTTATTCCAATATTTTTTTGTATCTGTAGAGATTTGCTATTTTTCCTTTTATGTGGTCAATTTTAGAGAAGGTTCCATGTGGTGACAAGAAGTAGGTATATCCCTTTGTGTTTGGGTGGAATGTTCTATAGATGTCTATTAAGTCCAGTTACATCATAACTTCTATTAGTTTTTTTGTTTCTTTGTTAAGTTTCTGTCTGGAGGTCCTGTCTAGCAGGGAGAGGAGAGTGTTGAAGTCTCCTACTACTAGTGTGTGAGATTTCATGTGCGATTTGAGCTTTAGTAATATTTCTTTCACGAATGTGGGTGCATTTGTATTTGGGGCATAGATGTTCAAAATTGAGGCTTCATCTTGATGGACTTTTCCTTTGATAAATATGAAATGTCCTTCTTCATCTCTTTTGATTGATTTTAATTTGAAGTCTAGTTTGTTAGATATTAGGATTGCTACACCTGCTTGTTTCTTGGGTCTGTTTGATTGGAAAATCTATTCCCAACCCTTTTCTGAGGTAACGTCTGTCTTTGACGTTGAGATGTGTTTCTTGTATGCAGCAGAAGGATGGGTTCTGTGTTTGTATCCATTCTGCTAGTCTGTGTCTTTTTATAGGCAAGTTGAGACCAATGGCATTGAGGGACATTAATGACCATTGATTGATAATTCATGTTTGTGCTTGATTTATTGGTAGTGGAGTTTTTGTGTGTAGGTTCTCTTCCCTTTTTCTTTTGGTGTTTGGTAAAGTGGGATTATCTACTGCATGTGTCTTTGTGAGTGTAGTTGTCTTCGTTGGGTCTAGGTTTTCCTTCCATCACTTTCTGTAGAGCTGGATTCATGGATACATATTGTTTAAATCTGGCTTTGTCATGGAATATTTTGTTTTCTCCATCTATGGTAATTGAAAGTTTTGCTGGATATAGTAGTCTGTGCTGGAATCCTTGTTCCCTTAGTTTTGGAGGACATTTGTCCAGGATCTTCTGCTTTTCATAATTTTCATTGAGAAGTCAGGTGTAATTCGTATATGTCTGCCTTTATATGTTACTTGGCCTTTTTCTTTAGCTGCTCTTAATATTTTCTCTTTATTCTGTAGGTTTGATGTTTTGATAATTATATGGCGAGGTGACTTCTTTTTCTGGTTCAGCATATTTGGTGTTCTGTAAAGTTCTTGTATTTTCATAGGCATATCCTTCTTTAGGTTAGGAAGTTTTCTTCTATGATTTTGTTGAATATGTTTTCTGTACCTTTCAGCTGTATTTCTTCACCTTCTTCTAAACCTATTATTCTCAGGTTTGACTTCTTCATGGTGTCCCATATTTCCTGGATATTTTGTGTTAGGGATTTGTTGGTTTTGAGATTTTCTTTGGTTGATGACTGTATATCCTCTAATGAGTCTTCAACACCTGAGATTCTCTCTTCTATCTCTTGAATTCTATTGGTGATACTTGCATCTGTAGTTCCTGATGGTTTACCCAGCTTTCTATTTCCAGCATCCCCTCATTCTGTGTTTTCTTTATTGCTTCTATTTCAGCTTTCAATCCTTCAACTGTTTGAGTTGTTTCCTTCATTTGTTTTGTTGTTTTTTCTTGGTACTCTTTAGATTATTTGAGATATTTGTTTATTTCTTGAATTTTCTCCCCATTTCATGATTTTTCTGTTTGTTTTTTCTTCTATTTCTTTAAGAGATTTCCTCATTTCCTCTTTGACTGTCTCTATCATCTTCATAAAATAATTTTTTTAAGGTCTGTCTCCTCTGCTTCGTCTAAGTAGTGTTTTTCAGGTCTTGCTGGCATTGGTTCTGTAGATTCTGGCGGAGTCATGTTGGTCTTTCTATTGCTGAGTGAGCTCTTATTCTGTCTTCTTCCCATCTCTTCTTCCAGTGGGTGCAAGTGGGGTCTTCCCTTCTCCACTGGTCTCCTTTCCTGAAGCTAAAGCTGGGGATGCTGACACTGACTCTGAAGCTGAAGGTGAAGCTGGGGTCTCCGAAGGTTGGGGCATGGAAGGGCTGATACCTTTCCTGTGTGGGCAGGTCTTCTAAAGCTGGGGTCACTGGAGGTTGGGGCCTGGAAGGGCTGATGCCTTTCCTGTGTGGACAAGTCTTCTGGATCATGCTCAACATTATTAGTCATCAGGGAAATACAAATCAAAACGATGCTCAGATACCATCTTGCATCTGTCAGAATGGCTAAAATCAAAATCACCAATGACAGTTTATGCTGGAGAGGATGTGGAGAAAGGGAAACACTCCTCATCTGCTGGTGGGAGTGCCAACTCATACAGCCACCTTGGAAATCTGTATGGCAATTCCTCAGGAAAATGGAAATAAGTCTACCCCAAGATGTAGCAAATACAGTCTTAGGCATATACCCAAAAGATGCATACTCATACAACCAGGACATCTGTTCAACTATGTTCATAGCAACATTATTTGTAATAGCCAGAACCTAGAAGCAACCTAGATGCCCCTCAACGAAAGAGTGGATAGAGAAAATATGGTACATTTACACAATGGAGTAATATTCAGTGGAAAAATCAATAGAATCTTGAAATTTGCAGACAAATGGATAGAACTAGAAGAAACCATTTTGAGTGATGTAACCCAGTCACAAAAAGATAAACATGGTATGTACTCACTCATATATGGATTTTAGATATAGAGCAAAGGATTATCAGCCTTCAATTCATACTGCCAGAGAAGCTGGGAAGACAGAAGGACCCTAAGAGAGACATGCATGGTTCCCTGGAGAAGGGGAAAGGTGCAAGATTTCCTGAGATAATTGGGAGCATGGGGATGTGGAGAGGGTGTTAGAAGAAAGAGAAGGGGAGAAGAGGAGGGGATAGGGGGACATGATGGAGCAGGAGGGTTTAATCAGGGGAAGAATAGGAGAGATCAAGAAAAGGGATACTTTAATAGAGGAAGCCATTATAGGTTTAAAGAGAAACCTGCCACTAGGAAAATGTCCAGAGAGCTACAAGAATGACCCCAACTAAGAATCTAAGCAATACTGAGGAGAGAATACCTTAGATGCCCTTTTCTGATAGTAAGATTGCTGACTACCTTATACACCATCTTAGAGCCTTCATCTAAGTAGCTGATTGAAACAGAAGTAGACCCCACTACTAAACACTGAGCTGAACTCCTGGAATCCAGTTGCAGAGAGGGAGGAGTGGTGAGCATAGTGGTCAAGACTGGGCTGCTGAAACCACAGAAACAGCTAACTGACCTGAGCAAGGGGGAGCTCATGGACCCCAGACTGATAGCTGGGAAACCAGTGTAGAAATGCTCCAGACCCCCTGAATGTGGATGTCAGTATGGATTGCTGGGCAATCTATGGGGCTTCTGGCAGTGGATCAGTGTTTATCCCTAGTACATCAATGAACTTTGGGATCCCATTTCACATAAAGGGATACTCTCTCATCTTAGAAACATGGTAGAGGTTCTAGGCCTTGCTCCAATTGATATGACAGACTTTGAAGATCACCCATGGGGATCAGAGAGGGGATATATTAGGGGGTGTGTGGCAGAGAAGGAGGGGAGGGGAGAGAACTGGGATTAACAATTGAAACAAGCGAGTTTATAATTAAATTAAAAAGTGGGGATGGGGGCAGAAAGCAAGCAAGGTAGTGTATATCAGCTAGTAAGCAGTACCCTCCATGGTCTCTGCATTAGTTTAGGTCTACAGGTTATAGCCCTTCTTGAGTTCCTGTCCAGACTTCTTTAGGTGAGGAACAGCAATGTGGAAGCACAAGGCAATAAAACGTTACCTCTTCAACTGGAAAAAAGTATTCATTTTCACCAATGGTCAGATTATCTTATGCAAAAATAACCACTAAACAAGTATTTGAGATAAAAAATACTGTAAATTAACATGGGACATCCTGAAACCAAGAAGCTTCTGTAAGGCAAAGTACACCGTAAACAATACAAAAAGGTAGCGCACAGAATGGGAAAAGATTTTCACTAATCCCACATCTGACAGAGGGCTGATTTTCAAAATATACAAAGAACTCAAGAAGCAAGTCTCCAAAACCTCAAAGGATCCAATTAAAAAGTGGGGGTACAGAACTAAATAGAGAATTCTCTATAGAGGAGTCTAAAATGGCTAATAGACACTTAAGAAAGTGCTCAACATCCATAGTCATCAGGGAAATGCAAATCAAAACAACTCTGAGATATCATCTTACTCCTGTCAGAATGGCTAAAATCAAAAACAACAATGACAGTTTATGCTGGAGAGGATGTGGAGAAATGGGAACACTCCTCCACTGCTGGTACAAGTGCCACCTTGTACAGCCACTTTGAAAATCAGTATGGAGATTCCTCAGTAAAATGGGAATCGGTCTACCACAAGACCAGCAATTCCACTCTTAGGCACATTCCCAAAATAGGCCCATTCATACAACATTGTTTGTGGTGCCTGTGCCACCAGCATGTCTCATATATCAGGCAAAAGCCTGGAGATTTACCTGAAAGACAAGATATTTGGTCATTGTGCTAAGAGTTCTCTTCATATTCTGTAGAGAGGGAGCTGACTTATATACAGACTTACAGCATAGTGGAAAAACCCCAGGTGGAAGGGATCATGTGTCTTTTCACAATTAAATGTTGATGTCAGTAGGGCGGCACTGGGGCAGTAATCCAGGGCTAGAAAATAGGATGCCCCTGTAGGCTGACCAGTGACTCACATAGACCCTGTGGGGGCTGGGGTTCAGCAAAGATCATCTATGTTCATAGCAGCATTATTTGTAATAGCCAGAAACTGGAAGCAACCTAGATGCCCCTCAACTGAAGAGTGGATAGAGAAAATGTGGTACATTTACACAATGGAGTACAACTCTGCAGGAAAAACAATGGAATCCTGAAATTTTCAGGCAAATGGATGACACTAGAAGAAACCATCCTGAGTGAGGTAACACAGTCACAAAAATAAGACAAACATGGAATTACTCACTCATATATGGATTTTAGACATGAAGCAGGGGAGTGCCAGCCTACAATCCTACCACCAGAGAGTCTGGGAATAGGGAGGACCCTAAGAGAGATATGCCTGGTAACCCAGAGAAGGTGAATGGGACAGGAACTCCTGACCTGAATGGGAGAATGGGGAGAGGGGAGAGGGAGCTTGGAGAAGGAGAGGTGAAGAAAAGGAGGGAAGAGTAGGACATGGGGGAGCAAGAAGGGTGAGTCAGGGAATAAGAGAAGAAAGCAGGATGAGACATACCATTATAGAAGGAGTCATTATAAGTTTAAGGAGAGATCTGGCACTAGTGAAATTTCAGAGATCTACAAGGCTGACACCAACTGGCAATATAAACAGTAGTGGAGAGGCTACCTTAAATGCCCTTCTCCTATAATGAGATTGATGACTATCTTATATGCCATCCAAAAGCCTTCTTCCAGTGGCTGATGAAAGTAGAGACAGACACCCACAGCTAAACACTGAACTGAATTCCTGCAACCCAGTTGCAGAGAGGGAGGAGTTGATGCTACATCAATAAACAGCACACTTATTGAAAGTATACGTAAGTATTTATTGTAGACAAGAGACAAACAAGCAACCCAGATGAGCCGAGTATTTTTCCACCACTGAACTGGAAGCCGGAAAGAGGGTGAGACATTCTGCTAACAGTCTTTTATACCTTCCTCTGTACACGCCCCTAGCAATGCCCAAAAGTGGGTCTGGCTAGTGACATAGTTCACCACCTGCATCCGCATACATCTTTAGTCATGCCTAAAGTGGGTGTGGTTAGCGGTGCTGTAAAAAGCCCTTTTATTAACTCATCAGTATGTGCCTCTAATATGCCACATGGCTAATGGCAGAGCACTGTTTCCTCCTACAATTCCCCTTTTAGTCTAAAAATGATATTTAAACTTAAATCAACTAACTTTTGTCGATGAACAAAATGTATCAAACATCTATCCCATCTAAATCTAAACTTATCTGAAAGAAACACCCAAGTCTGAACACCTCTTTCCAATTCCAACTCTAAAATAATTGAAAACTAACACTAACAGGTTTAAACTATCCTATAATATCAATAGTAGGGAGAAGGGGTGTGGAATTCTCAAAACTACTTCCTGCTGAGATGGGATGATGACAATCTCATGGGGACCTGTGAAAAGAAAAATGTTAGTATAACAAAATCTTCAGTAGATCAGACAGTCTCTGTTTGGCAGGAAATGCTTGATCGAAGTTCCTTACTGGAGTTCTAGTGTTGATTGAAGTTCTTGTCTGAAGCTCTGGCCAGATTGTAGAAGGTGTGCTATTTCAGTTCCGTGGTCTGAAGTTGTGTCGAGTGATGTAGTTCCGAGCCAGTTTCAGGATAGTGCTTGTCAGGTCGAATTGATGATATGGGGCAGTTCAGATGAATCTAGTCGAATCAGGTAGAGTTAAGGAAGTGGATCCTCATTCTTTTTCTGAAGCAGTTGAAGATTGCTGTCAGGAAATCCCTTGTTCTCTGGAAAACTCAAATATTAATGCTGACGAAGAAATATTTTAACTTTTATATGTATGCATACTGGAAGAGGTGACAATAGGGAAGATGGTAAACATGAAGGAAATTAGACTTTTCAGAAAAAGAAATCCACAGATAAAAGTCCCTAATTTTATTTTCTTCTGTCTTATATCAATGGCTCTTTGAAATAATGCAGAAATTCTAAATTTTATTTAAATCATATGCTTGAATTTAGAGTAGGAGAACCAATCCGACTCCAAAGCCAGCTTCAGTTAAATGAATGGGGACTAAAGTATATGAAGAAATGAAGATAAAAGGGCATTATAGCCGGGCGGTGGTGGCGCACGCCTTTAATCCCAGCACTTGGGAGGCAGAGGCAGGTGGATCTCTGTGAGTTGGAGACCAAGCCTGGTCTACTGATCAAGTTGCAGGACAGGCTCCAAAACAATACAGAGAAATCCTGTCTCGAAAAAGAAAAACAAAAAAAGGGTATTATAAAAAATAATGTAGAGAGATTTAGACTTTGATACCACACGGTGAGTTATTGTTTGTTTGATGGTCCTCAGGGTAGCTATTCATTTTTCTTCAGGAATCTATTATTCTTTGCCAAGTTTGCCTGTGAAGACAAAAAACAAAACACTTCTCTTTCCTTTTATGAGGTCACTTTACCCATGGTAGAATATGATTTTGTAGATGAGCTGTTATCTTTCCTCCTCCTGAGATGTCTTCTGTTTTGATCGAATTTTAATTAATTTTGATGGAACCCAAAGTTTTTCTTCTCCTGTGGAAACAAAAGCAAAACACCTTCCCCAACGTAACACATATCCTGGTTTCCAGATTGAGGTCATAACACCCTTAAAATACACCAGTTGGTTCAGTTCAGAAGTCTTCTCTTTAGTCCAGTGTCTTTCTGCTGCAGTTTGTCCTTTTTCATCAGCATTAAGAAAATTCAACGTTAGTAAAGAATTATGTAACCTGTGTTTGGTGATCTTTGCTCCCCCTGGCTGTTTATGAAGCATCTCTTTTAAGGTTTGGTTATATCTTTCAACCACTGCTTTTCCTGTGGGATTGTAAGGTATACCAGTTACATGTTTTATATTATAATATTTGAAAAATTGTTCCAATTTACTGGAGACATATGCTGGAGCATTGTCAGTTTTCATTTTTTTAGGTATACCCATAACAGCCATCACCTCTAAGAGGTGTGTAATAAGACAATCAGCTTTTTCAGAGCTGAGGGCAGTAACCCATTGGAAGCCCGAGAACCTGTCTATGGTATGGTGTACATATTTCAAACTGCCAAATTCTGGGAAGTGAAATACATCTATTTGCAAAAGTTCATTTCTGTGAATACCTTTAGAATTACAACCTGTTGGTGACAGAGTTTGATGGTAGAATGAGCAAGTGGGGCAATTTCTTACTATGTCTTTGGCTTGTTGCCAGGTGATAGAAAAATCATTCTTTATACCTTTGTTGTTAACATGGTGTTATTTATGAAATTCTGAAGTTTCCAACACATTACCTATTAATACACGATCAATTTCATCATTGCCTTGTGCTAAAGGACCTGGCAGACCTGTATGGGATCTGATGTTTCATATATAGGATGAGTCCTGTTTCTGATGGTTTCCTGTAATTGTAAATATAATGAGGTTAATTCTGTATTATCAGGAACAAATTCTGCAGTCTCAATGTGCAAGACAACTCTTTCTGCATACTGACAATCTGTGACTATATTGAGAGGCTCTGTAAAGTCTTTAAGTACCATGAGAATGGCATATAACTCTGCCTTTTGTACAGAGTTGTAAGGGCTTTGAACTACTTTACTTATATTTCCTGATTTATACCCTGCCTTACCTGATTTGTTTGCATCCATGTAGAAGATAAGAACTCCAGAAATAGGTGTTTGTCTCATGATACATGGAAGGATCCAAATAGTTTTCTTTATGAATTTGATTCTCTCTGTTTTGGGATAGTTGTTACTGATAGTTCCCAAAAAGTCACTGCAAGCTATTGGCCAATACTAACTATCCTTCCATAAGGAGGAAATTTCCTCATTAATTAAAGGTACAATAATTTCAGCTGGGTCTTTTCCAGTCAGTTGATGAAGCCTTAACTTACCTTTTAATATCAAATTGGAGATCTTTTCTATATATGTTTTCAATTTTTTATTCTGTTTATGTGGCAGAAATACCCATTCTAGTATGATGTCCTCCCTCTGCATTAATATTCCTGAGTGGTATTCTCTAAATGGTAAAATAACCAGAATACAGTCCAGTTTTGGATCCACACGGTCCATGTGCTTCTAATATTCTCTTTTCTACCCATTCTAATTCTTTTTCAGCCTCAGCTGATAGTACTCATTAGCTATTTAGGTCTTTATCTCCTTTTAAAGCCATTTTAAGGTGTTAAATCATGACCTTTTACACCAATAATTGTCTGTAATTGAGAGATTTCTCCTAAAAGTTTTTGAAGATCATTAAGAGTCTGGTAACGATCTCTTCTGATCTTTACTTTCTGCAGTATAATTTTCTGAGATTCTATTTTATAACCTAAATAATTGATAGAATCTCCTCTTTATATTTTTTCTGGGGCAATTTGTAGTCCCCAGAGAGGCAAATTTTCCTTTACTGCTTCAAACATCTTTTCCAAAGTATCCCTATTTGAATCAGACAGTAATATGCCATACATTTTAACGAATATGGAAATTATTTATGAATTATTTCTAGAAGTTTAAGCACAAAATATTGACACAAAGTTGGGTTATTTAATACCTCGAGGCATCACTTTCCACTGGAATCTTTGTACCGGTTGGGAATTGTTCTAGGTTTGTACTGTTAAAGCGTTTTCTTGTAATAGTATAGTAGTGAAGAACCAACCTTTTAAGTCTATAACTATAGTTGGCCAATCCTTCAGTATTAGAGAAGGTAGTGGCATCCCAGGTTTTAGAGACTCCATAGGCTGAATTACCATGTTGATGGCTCTAAGATCCGTAACCATTCTCCATTTACGAGACTTCTTCTTGACAACAAAAACAGGTGAATTCCATGCACTAGTTGATTCCTCAATATTTCGAGCATCTAGCTGTTCCTGAACTAACTTCTCCAAAGCCTGTAACTTCTCAGATATCATAGGCCATTGACCCACCCAGACAGGTTCATCTGTTAGCCATTTTAAGGGTAGAGCTTTTGGTTGCTCTGTAGGTTTGGCACTGTCATCCTGTTTCTGTACAGCCTGTAAGCTTGGCATCTGTTTCCTGTACTGCCTTACTATATTCTTTCTGCCACCAAGAGCTTGTCTATAATTCCTATCTGATACAGGAGGCATGCTAATCTGCATATTCCATTGCTGTAAAAGACCCCAGAGGTTTATAGCAGTGTCTGCAACATATGGCTTTAATCTTCCTCTCTGTCCTTCTGACTTTAGTCTATCCATCTAATGCTCTGTTTAACTTGAGATAGGGTTCCAATCCCTAAGAATTGAATGTTAACCACTTTTAAAGGCCAAATTGGGGGCCAAGACTTCTGATTTATGATGGTGACATCATATCTAGTGTCTAAAATGCTATTAATCACCGTATTATTTACTTTCACTGGTAACTTGGGTCTATAATATTGTATAGACGTTTGCCAAAATATATGTTTTATATTTCCTCCTGATATAATTGATTCATCCCCTGGAGCTAATGTATTGTCCAGTGCTGTATTAGTTACAATGGGCAGTGGATCTTCTACTTGTCCTGGTAGAGGCTGCCCTCCACTGTCACTGACCAGACTATCTTGGGTTTTAGGGCCTTCGTGAAACCCCTGTACAAGTTTCCCGGCTATAAAGGTCTACCTTGTCTATCTGTAGTCGAACAGCATTCCATGGTCCAATGTTTGCCCTTTACACACCTCCTGCAGAGACCAGAAGGGTGAGGCCTTCTGTCTGAAGCATTCCTGGTAGAAGCATTATTTCTAGGAATGCATGTCTGTTGAAATTTTTGGAGCTTGCCTCCCATACCCATTCCTCTATATTGTCACAGGTAGGGTATTTGGCATCCTGGTGCCTCCTCAAACCTGTAGAAATCACTTCACCTACCCAAGCTCCCGTATACTTACTTTTACATTCAAGGTTAGCTGTATATAGGACCCATTCCTTCAATGGCACTTATCTCATTTTTAATGGCCAAAGTACCTGCTTGCATTGTAGATTTGCATTCTCATATGCCAAAGATTCTATAAGGAGTTGCCTAGATTCTGGATTTGTTACTTGTACTTCTATTGCTCTGGAAAATCTCTCTAAAAATTCACTGAACCTTTCCCTTGGACCCTGTACTACTTTGGTATAGGGTTGCATTATCTCTCCCGTTTCACAAACCTTATCCAAAGTATTCAAAGCAACTGTACGGCATAAAGACAACATGTGCTCGTCATATGCGGACTGAACCTGCAGGTCAGCGTAAGCACCTTCCCCAAGAATCTTGTCTTGGGGCGCTTCATAACCATTCTTTAATCCCTGAATCTCTAGGGCTTTTGCCTCTTGCTTCCATAAAGCTCTCCATTGAATTTGACATGAATTTTCGAGTACTGCTGAGGCTAATTGGGCCCAGTCTCTTGGGGTTACTCTATTTGCAGTGGCCCATGAGGTAATGAGCTCTCTAACATAGGGAGAATGAAGACCATATGAAACAATGGCTTCCTTGATTCCCTATATAGGTTCTCATTGATAAGCAACAAAACCATTTGGGTCCTTTTTCGTTGCTGGTTTTTCAGTTACAGATACTGAGAAAACCATAGATGAGGGCATAACAACCTTAGGGAGATCTTTCTGGCATTGGAGAGTTGTAGGGAAACCCCTTTCCTGACCTGTTGCCTGTATGACTGATTCAGAAGTATCAGATTGGACATCTTCTAATACCTGCAATCTATTTATCATTGTTTTTCTGAACTCTTGAAGTTCTTGGTTCAAATGATTTTCTAAGGACGTCATGGAATTGTTCATTTTTTTTGCATTCATCATTTACACATGATTCCAAATATTTAATATTTTCATCCTTAGAAAATATCTGTATAGCATGTAAAGTGCCTTCCAGAAATAATGTTCTATCAGCTAGTTTGTCATTGCTCTCAGACACGGAACAAATCTTTTCTGTTATCACTTAAATCTTATGTTCCAGTCTTTGTAGTTTGCTGGTGAAATCATCAAACATGAAACAGTTTTGTTGGTTAAACATTTCAACATTATGTTTCACTTTTTCTATTCTGTCTGTTGAATCGATAGATATGGAACACATTTTTCCTGAAAGTAATTCAATTTTATGTTCTGTCTCTTTAAACCTGTTTGTCAGATCTACATTATTATTTTTAATGTCCTGAATATTTTTTACCAATCCTTCTTTACTATCCTGCAAGGAATTTTCCATTTCCTGAATTCTTTGTACTAGGATTTCATAACCATCCTGCGATGACCGTATGACCTGTTTAAGTTTGTCAGATTTTGCCCTATTTTTGAACCATTTCTTTAGCAAAATTATATGGATTATGAAACTAATAATCATCATTGTGGGTAGGAAGTACCTTTCAGGTAGGTCCTCATCCCTTTCTAATATCCCATCCATACAATAAATAAGAAAGTTCTTAACATCCTGCATTGTAATGTTAGTTGACATTGTATAAAGCAGTTAAGTTTGTTACCAGTGAAGTTTTATTCAGGCTGAATTCAGCAGGCTGCCAGTGAAAGAGCGCGTGGCTGCGAGAAAAATCTCAGAAGACCAACTTAACCTTATTGGCAGGTAGAAGGTGATGGTTCCCGGCAGCAGGAATCATGCCTTGCTGAGTGAAGTGGTTGGGAACTTAGCAAAAGGAGAATTCAAGTGTGCCTGGGGCTGGCAGTGGTCAGGCCGAGGAGCAGCTGCTTTCAGGGTGCCTGAATCCAGGGTCCAGAACTTCTGACACTAAAATGATGCTTCAATGATAAACAGCACATTTATTGAAAGTATAAATAAGTATTTATTTTAGAAATTACTCACAAGAGAAAAACAAGCAACCCAGATGAGCCGAGTATTTTTCTGCTGCTGAACTGGAGCAGGAAAGAGGGTGAGACTTTCTGCTAACAGTCTTTTATACCTTCCTCCATACAGGTCCCTAGCCATGCCCAAAAGTGGTTAGCAGTGTGGTAAACAGCCCTTTTATTAACCCATCTGTATGTGCCTCTAATATGCCACATGGCTAATGGCGGCACACTGTTTCCTTCTACAGAGGAGTGGTGAGCAAAGGCGTCAAGACCAGGCTGGTGAAACCTACAGAAACAGATTACCTGAACAAGTGGGAGCTCATGGACCCCATTCTGGTTACTGAGAGGTCAGCATTTGACTGATCCAGACCCCCTGAACTTAGGTGTCAGTGAGGAAGCCTCTGCAGTCTATGGGGCCTGCAGTAGTAGATAAGTATTTATCCCTGCAATATGAGTGGACTTTGGGAGCCCATTCCACATGGAGGGATGATCTCTCAGCCTGGACACCTGGGGGAGGGTCCAGGCCCTGCCCAGTATGATATGACAGGCTGGAGATCCCCCATGCAGAGCCTCACCATCCTTAGGGATGGAAGTGGGTATTGGGTGGGGGGTTAGGACTGCTGGTGGAGGATGGGGCAGAGAGAAGTGAAGGGAGAGGGAGCTGGTATTGACATGTGAAGCAAGCTTGTTTGTAATTTAAATAAAAATATTGTAAATTAAATGAGCCTAACACACATCTTGAGAACATCCCAGTCAAATGCTAAAAAAATACACATAATTCTTAGCAGCTCAAGGAATTTTCCCTAAAATTTAGTATAAACAAGGTCACAAAGCAAGATTCAACAAATATTGGAAACCTGAAATATCACCCTGCATTCTGTCTGACCACAACAGGATGAAGCTAATTTTCAATGACATTAGAAGCTACAGAAAGTACATAAAACCATGGAGAATAAGCAACACAGTAGTCCATGGCAATTGGGTCAAGGATGAAATAAAAATCTTGACCCCCCTCAAACACAAACTTTGTTCATATAATCCCACTTGTTTTCTTTCTGCCTGGACTCCTAGAGCTTGGTCCAGTGCCTGCCTATGGATCTTTGCATCTTCTTCAGCCAGTTACTGGATGAAGGCTCTTTGATGACAATTAGGTTAGTCATCAGTCTGACTACAGGGGAAGACCACATCAGGCACCCTCTTTACTATTGCTAGGAGTTTTAGCTGGAGTCATTCTTCTTATTTTTTAATGCAGACATTTCTACCTGCTCTCTGCATTCTATTTGTATTTAAGAGTTCTTATGTTCGCTATCTTGGAAGGCTTAGTAACACCTGTTTCTGGTGCCTCAACCATAATTGGAATATTAACGCCATGTGGGATTTCTCACGTGAGGGCTATAGAGGAGATAAATGATATGGAGTCAACATGAAGAGAAGACAGGCCCTGGTCCACAGGAATCTACTATTCAGGTTCATTAGGGCTGTTATCTGGGAAGCCTTGGATCTAGCCATTGAAAAGTTCTCTAACATTCCTGAGACTTACATTTTGCACCAAATAAACACAAACAATAATACTTAGCTTATAATAATAGTCAACCTCGGTCTCATTCTTAAAGACTAGTGCCTTCATTGCCCATTGTATGCATTATTCATACCCTTGGATTGCATGGAGACTATATTGCTTGTGTATAAACTGTTCCGAAGGATTTATCTCATGACATAAGAGAACACATTCTTGTATGGGAGTCCGTGCCTTTCTAAGGTTGCTGTGGTGGTACATACACATAGTAAAGACACTCTAATTCACTAACCACCCTTTCATATCTAAATCAGCCTTAACAGTCAGAAGAGAGCATACTGTTTTTACTCATGATTTATTGCATCTCCTGTCCTAATATTGCTCCACTGAGCTAGGCAAGAACCACATTTCTCACGAGGAAACGTTTAGTAGTTTATACATGCCTCTCTGTCCCACAAAATTACCAGAATGCTCACCTTATCCACAGTTCCTAGAAAAACCCTTACTGAGATGATATTCATGGAGAGAAGTACAAATTTCTTGAGACAGCAAGACCCGATGTAGAATTCTAAGTATTCACCAGTTTAGAGTCAGTAGTGATGACAATGAACTCTTCTTGACCAGAATAAAGAGAGTAAATATCTTATATTATTATTTGAAAGCTTTCAGTGGGGGGAAATCTTGTATTGCTATTTGGATGTGGCTTCATTCTGCCAAGGGTAATCTCTTCAGGCAGAGATGATAGAGACAGTGCTACTGTGTTTGCAGATGCTGGCACCAATGAATACCAGCATGCATTGTTCATGGGGGTTGGGAAGCTGCTTATACTTGGTTTTAAAATGCTGTGAACAAGGAAAACTTCCATGGCATAAAAGACTTCATGCAGATATTCAGTGTCTCCAGTGTTGTCACAGAAACACAGTCACAATTCCCACTTAAGGCACCTAAGGTATTTTGTTTGTTTTGCACATTAACAGCATAAACCTTTGAGTCAGTGAGTCCATATTGTGTGGTAATTTAACTAGACATGGGATGAATGCTGTACTGGAGTCTTAGCCACTTCAGCTCTAAAGCATAAGGAAAAGAAATTGTTGTAAAAACTTCAAAGATGAGTTTTGTCAAGATTTTGTAAGTCATAACATATGGGATAAATCTGAGATAATAATACATATTAATTCTACTAACATAAAGTCAAGAAGAAAATTTGGGACTTCATGACCCCTGCAATGATGTTTTGGCATCTAGGCATGACAATTCTCTCTAGGGCTGAATGTAGGAATATTTTGTAAGTATAATAATGACAATGTATCAGGACAGACAATACAATAGTCTGTTTCTCCTCATAGAGGTTGGAATTAAAATCTCTTTATTCTAATGCAAATTATTAATACCCTTAGAAAACTTAAGACTTAAGGAACCAGGCAAGGTTATTAGTGGGAAAACCCACATTCTTTTTATATCACGGAGATGCAGGTTCAGTTTTCATCTTCTTTTTTTATTGTTCTGCAATCTGAAAATTTTTCATGTGTCTTTTTAAGTATTTCTTGTTTCAGTGCAGTCCATGGTATATTGCTGAAAATATATACAAACAGATGCAGACTTTCCAACTCTCACAGCAGTTCCTTTATCAAAACTCCTAAAGATACATAGAATAGGGGTGGGGGGAGTGGGACCTGGGAAGAAGAGAGGGGGAGAAGAGGAAGAGAGAGTAGGTCATGGGGGAACAGGAAGGTTGAGTGGGGGGGGTAGGATAGGGGGAAAAGGGATTCATAGGTTAGAAGACAGATCAGGCACCACTATGACCTCTAGTGATCTAAAGGGATGACACCAATTGGCAAGCTAAGCAATAGTGGAGAGAATGCCCATTCCTGATAATGAACTTGATGGGAACTAGGTAGAATTCATTGTTTCTGAAAGACCCAAAATGAATTCAGATAAAATTGATTGTCAGCTTCAGATTTTAATGTTTATTACCTATTATGATATTTGTAAATACCACCTTATAACGTATATGAAGTTAATTTATGAAATATTTTCACAAAAATGAATGTATTGATTGCTGATATTAATGAGAACCACAATGTCTTTCACAGAAGGTTGCTTTTTTATCCCATCCATGAGGGAGAAGAGATGCATTTGGCATTGTTAGAACTATTTCAAGAAAACATTTCCATCTTCAGTGACACTTTAGGGGCAGGAATCGAAAGATAGCAACAGAAAAATGTTAAATGTCTATACCGTTGCCATCATGCTCTGAGAGTTGGCGCATATATCTAAGGCCTAACATATCAGGGTTACTAATGGTACCATTAGTTTCATCTGTGATGTTGGCTGAGAATTTTCCCAGAGTACATCATTTACAGCTAGTAAAGTAAACACATGATGTTATCTTCTTTTGAATCTAAAAGAACATTATTTCTGTTTATGTTTCAATGATGGGTTAATGGAAAATAAGATTCAGAATACTCTACACATAAAAGTATATACTACATTATCTTTCTGTAAAAAGTAGAATTTAAGTTTTGGCTAAAGTATTCTTTTGTTTTAATTTCTGTTACTGTTTAAAAAAATCCAAACTACCAGAGCAAAGTAACAATTGCAAGTATAAGAATAAAAGTATAAACTCTGGAAAATTGTCCATGCCCTCGAAGTTTTGTAAATTATTTGTTCATATATCTGCAAACAAAATGATATCTGGCGTTCATGGCTGGATGGATTGGTTTTTGGAAATACAGTCTCCATAAATCCTTTTGCTAATCTGAACTTTGTGCAGGACTTTTTGTTTAGTCAATGCTCATATTTATTTCTAGCTGTCCATTTAAAAACTAATATTGTGAAACTTTTGATATAATACAGTACAATAATTTAATACTCAAAGTGTTTAATAATAGTTTAAATATTATAAGTTAAATTAAAGGCCTTGTGTACACTAATTAAATGACATGCCATTGTGTTTTATCTCCAGCTCACTTTTTACTCCACTTTTATTCTTTGGTTTTGCTTTATTATGTTTGGTTATATGTTCTCACTAAGTTGCCCAACCTTCCTTTAATCCACTGTGTTGCCCTAGAAGGCCCCAAAATTGTAATCCTCCTACCTCATCGTCATAAGTATCTGGGACTGCAGTCATGCACTGTCAGGCACTTTTATTAGTTTATTAATATGTGGTCAGTCCATGTGAAGTCATCTGCATGCATTTTTGTATTATATTTGGAGTGTTGATACCATTCAGACATTCAGTCTACACTAATTTTAAGAATCTTAAAGTTACAGATAATCAGTTGTCCAAAATGATATATGGAAAGTTGATAGCTGCAGATATTTCTACATAATCACAGTCTTTTTTGCCTTCTTATTTTAATATTTTTTATTTTTAATATTTTAATTTAATTTAGAAACAAGTTTGCTTCACACATCAATCCTAGCTCCCTCTCCCTCCGCTCCTCTCCCGCCCCCACTTCAACTCTCACCCAACCACTTCCCAACTCCCACTCCACTCTCCAAGGAGGGTGAGTCCCTTGTTGGGGATCTCAAAAGTCTGTCATAGGATCTGGGACAGGGCCTATATGTCCAGGTAGAGATAGCATCCCTCCAAGTGGAATGGGCTCCCAAAGTCCGACAGGCCTAAATGCTGCTTTATTGGAGGCCCCAAAGAAATCACAGTCTTATTTCTTGTGTTGAGAACAGTCTAAAATATTGTGAAGGCCATAGACTGAAAGATTCGGAGTTTCATTGTGTGTCTCCTTAGGACCATGGAAAAGATTTTACTTCATCTTTCTTCTTCTAAGTGGTAGCAACTTTAAAAGCTGTGTATTATTGCATAGTATAGTTGAGAATTAAGATTAAGTTTATGTAACTGATTTAGGACAGTGCTTTATTAAAAGCAAAGTCCCTTAAATACATCAAGTTGTATCAAGATATTTATTACAAAATTAGAAACGGTGTTATAAGAAAGGAATGTAAAGTAATGACTTTGTAAATCAGATCCCGAATTGAAAATGGAATCCTTTTTACAAATGAAGTACATAGACAAAGTTTAGATTGAGCTTGGCCTTAAGGGAACTTACCTCAACCATCTGGTTAAAACTCAGAGTCCATTGCTCCCAGGAAGATACATGCTGGTCCATCTGAATTGACATCTGTGTGCATGCTGAAGTCCCAGAGGATAATTAACAGAGAAAACTCCAACAGCATTACTGACATAAGCCTGGGGAACTAAGCCATAAAATTCTCTATATAAACAAGTGGCCTATATAACTACAGAACTATAAATTCTGGTCTTGCCCCAGGGGCACCTGAAATGGCCAGATGCTCAAATAAAAGTAAACTAATTTCTGAAGTGCATGGCAAACAGCATTTTAAACTCACACCTATTTTCTGAACCTGTATTCACCAAGAGGCAGGTGAATTCATGAACCTTTTTCATTGGCTGTGCATGACATCTCATGAGCAAAATATGGAGTAGATTGCTCTTCCTCATCACATAGCTTCTGTTTTCTATTTAGATAAATATTTGATTGAAGAGTTACACATATGATATACATGAAGAAAGGCTGTTGAATTTTGCCAGAAGCTTTCATTGCCTGACCCTCTAGAAATAGTGGTGTGGTTCTCAATTTAGATTCAATAGAATGATATGTTTATTGACTTGATTTGTTGATCTATCCTTGCATTCATTTAAGGATAGTTACTCATGATTTTTTAAATGTGTTTTGATCAAGTAGAATGTATCAGTGAATCCATTGCACCTTCAGATTCTCTTTGTTGTCAAAACTTACTATTTTCTTTTAAATCTTGTTTCTCGTTCCCTGTCTGTTTCAGGTTTTGTTTAGCTGGAGAGTTCAGGGGAAACCACTGTCTCTATCTTGCTAGCATTGTAATTATAAGCACTCATCAACATGCCTTGCTTTGTAATGAGGATGCCAAGGCTTGAACTCAAGTACTCATTCTTGTAAGGACTGAGCTATCTTCCATTCCCCAGTGAGTCTAATTTTTAATTAAATCCCACAACTTGTACTCATTTATATTTGGCATCTTTCATTCAACTGTGAAACACATTTGTATTATTTTACTTACTAGAATATATCTTAGTTTGTCCCTTTTGTTAGATGGACTTAGGAAATGATATCATGAATGATGTGAAATGTTTTTAGGTGTATTTAATTAGTTTTTATTGGTATTTCTACATTTGGCACTTGTGATGATACATTTTAGCTGTTTGTACATACAACTTTAGTCTAGACTTAAAATGAATTTTTCCAAAAATTTTAGCATTCTTTATCATTAAAAAAGTTTAGTGAAGGAAATCATAGATATTTAGTGAAAATTCAAAGACATATAGTTAAGGAGAATGTCAAATATGTACATCTATATAAACCCAAACTCTAATTAATACATAGGACTTCTTTATCAATTTCATGTTTTCTCATTCCCTTTACATTTATTCTTAACATAGACAATCACTATGATGATTTTCAGTAAAGTGGATTCATTTGGGTTGCTTTTAAATCTTCATGTAAATAAAATGAGATCATTTGTCTCTCTTTTTTGAGATAAATAATGTTTTGGAAATTTTTGTGGAGTTAGATGGATAGGACATTTTTTGATTGGTTCCTCCCAGAATATACTACATTGTTTGATTATGCAATAATTTGATATTCAATTTAATCTTGATTAATTTATGGGATTGTTTCAAGTTGGGGACATAATATAAGTAAGTTTGCTATGAGAATTCTGGTTTTATGATTTTTATAATTTTAATATAAATATTTAGGGGGCAATTTACTTAGTTATAAGGTAAATAAATGATTGGCTATTTAATAAACTTACTAATAATTATGAAAATTAAATGAACCATTCTCAAACCTCATCAGCCACTATGAAATCTTCCTTCTACACAACCTTGTCAATATTTGTTCTTGTATGTCTTGTTTATCATAGCCATTCTCATGATATAAAATAGTCAGTTTGTGTTTTTGTTGATATTTCCTCTGATGAAAGATACACTGAATTCCTTTTCACTAGAAATTGACCAAGTCTTGGTGGAATTTTTGCTCAAAATGCTATTTTAAATTAAGTGTGCATTTTTGTAATATTGATTTGTAGGAAAATGTAGGTTCTAGATAGGAACATTTTATTGTATATATTGGGGCTACCTATGTTTCTTCTCATCTGTAGACTCCTTTACCTAACTCTATCAGTTTCTTTCCAGACAAAGTTTTAAATTTTAAGTAGTCCAGTTTAAACATTTTGTTTATTTTATTTTTGGCTTTTTGCTCTCTTTCTAAGAAATCTCTGCCTACCAAGTGTTTGTAAAACAAACAAACAAAAAATACCTGCATATTTTTAATGTATGTTTGTGTGTATGTATGAATATGTTTTGTGTATTTAGGTATGTGTGTGTGTGAATAAAAATTTATGTGTATATGTATACATGTAAGTCAAAGGATAACATAAACTGTTGTTCCACAGGGATTATCTAATGTTTGCTGTTTGTTTGAGTTGGGGCACTCTGTGTCCTGAAACTTGTCAAGTAGTCTGTGCTGAATGACCAGTGAACTCCTGATATTGTTCTCTCTCCTGAAACTTAGCACCTGGATTAAAACTGTATAGCACGCACCATGCCTTCCATTTTAGGATAAGTTCTGAGGATGAAATCAGGTTCCACGGTTATGGGAAAGCATTTGACTGACTCACTTATTGCCCTTGCCCCATGTAAGCATTTTTAAGGATTTATTCTTTGGATTTTCATATCTGGTACTATCACTCATCTAGCCTAAGAAGGCTTATTTTTCTTTTGTGTATTCATCATGTTAATACAGTATCATTAAAAATAGTTATTTTGTCTTTGAATATCTCCAGACAATTTGTTGACAATTTGTTGAATATTTTGTATGTTTTCTATAAACTCTCACTGATTCAGAGTTTTAGTTTTATTTTTTTCATTTTTAATTTAAATTAGAAACCAGCTATCTTCACATGTGAATCCCAGCTCCTTCTCCCTTCCCTCCTCCCCTGTCCCCCACCTATCCCATCCCACTTTCGATCCCCAGGAGGGTGAGAACTTCCATGCAGGATCTTCAAAGTCTGTCATATCATCCTAAGCAGAGTATAGGCCCTCCCTAATTTGTCCAGGCTGAGAGAGCATCCCTCCATGTGGAATGGGCTCCTAAAGTACCTTTTTATGCCAGGGATAAATACTGATCTAATTTCTGAGGCCCCATAGATTGCTGAGGCCTCCTCACTGACACCCAGGTACAGGGGTCCTGGATAAGTCCCATGCTGGTCTCTCAGTCACCAGTCTGCGGTCCATGAAAAACCCCTAGTTCAGGTAACTGTCTCTGTGGGTTTCACCAGCCCAGTCTTGACCCTTTTGGTCATCACTCTTCCCTCTCTGCAATTGGATTCCAGGAGTTCAGTTCAGTGTTTAGCTGTGGGTATCTGCCTCTGCTTCTATCAGCCATTGGATGAAGGCTCTAGTATGGCATATAAGGTCATCATCAATCAAATTATTGGGGGAGGGCATTTAAGGTAGCCTAGGTGCCAGTTGATATCAATCTTGTGTATCTCTGAAAATCTCACTAGTGCCAGATCTCTCCTCAAATCTATAATCGCTCCCTCTAATATAGTAACTCTCATCCTACTCTTCTCTATTCTTCCTCTGACTCAACTTTCCTGCTCCTCCATATCCTTCTCTCCCCTCCTCTTCTCCTGCTCTCTTTCTCCCGGCTCCCTCTCCCCTCTCCCCATGCTACTAATCCCCTCAGGTGATCCTGTTCCATGCCCCTTCTCCAGGGTACCATGCATATCTCTCTTAAGGTCTTCCCTGTATCCCAGACTCTCTCTGGCAGTGGGATTGCAGGCTGGCAATCTTCTGCTCCATGTCTAAAATACATATATGAGTGAGTACATAACGTGTTTGTCTTTTTGAGACTGGGTCACCTCACTCAGGATGGTTTCTTCTATTGCCATCCATATGCCTGGGAATTTCAAGATTCTCTTGTTTTTTTTTTCTGCTGAGTAGTATTCCATTGTGTAAATGTACCACATTTTCTATATCTACTCTTCAGTTGAGGGGTATCTGTGTTGCTTCCAGATTCTTGCTATTACAAATTATGCTGCAATGAACATAGTTGAACAGATGTCCTTAGTGTGTGGATATGCATTTTTTAGGTATATGCCTGAGTGGAATTGCTGTATCTTGTGGTAGATTGATTTCCATTTTCCTAAGGAATATGATCTCCAAAGTGGCTGTAAGAGTTGGCACTCCCACCAGTAGTGGAGGTGTACTCTCCTTTCTCCACATCCTCTCTAGCATAAACTGTCAGTGGTGATTTTCATTTTAGCCATTGTGACAGGAGTGAGATTGTATCTAAAATTTGTTTTGATTTGCATTTCCCTGATCCTAAGGATGTTTAGCATTTTCTCAAGTGTCTATTAGCCATTTTAGACTCATTTGTTGAGAATTCTCTATTTAGTTTTGTGCACAACCACTTTTATTTGGATTATTTGTTGTTTTGGAGACTAGCTTCTTGAGTTCTTTGTAAATTTTGGAGATCAGCCCTCTGTCAGATGAGGGTTTGGTGAATACTTTTTCCCATTCTGTGGGCTGCCATGTAATCTTGTTGACTGTGTTCTTTGCCTTACAGAAGCTTCTCAGTTTCAGGAGGTCCCACATTGTTTGTGCTACTAGTGTTATGTTCATGAAATAGTTTCCTGTACCAACTCGTTCAAGGGTATTTCCCACTTTCTCTTCTAAGAGGTTCAGTGCAGCTGGGTTATTTTTATGTTAATGCATTGCCTCAGTGTCTGCATGCTTATAGTAGATACCATGAATTATGATTATCCTTGTTTTCTTTGTTAGGAAATGAGTTTATTTGAGCCAAAACCTGATTTGTTTTCTTTGCTCAAGTTAGAATTAGCTTACCTATTTCTACAAAACAAGCTGCTATTTTTGATTGATATTAGACTCTATCTAGGCACAATTATGAGGGAGAATTGACATCTCCATATTATGTCTCTTCTAACCTATAAGACTCTTTTAATTTAATTAGATGTTCTTTAATTGTTTACAGTTAATAGTTTTGTGGAGTTTTTCACTTTAAGTATTTATATATTTATATTTACATATATTTATATGACTTAAGAGGTCATAAACCTTAAGAGGGAACTTACTATTATTTTGCTATGTTGATATAGTATCTAACTCTTAAAAATGCTTATTCTTATCATCATAGATTAGCATACCTCTCACATCTTATCAGAGAAACTTCATCTTGCAGCTGACAGAGGTTAGCAGAGACAACAACTAGTCATGGCGTAGAGAATTTATTAAGCACTTCCATTGTCTTACAGCCATGGCAGGGATGTCACACTAATGGCTTCTGAACAGTTGTGTAAGATTATACCTATGCATAATTAGTCAGCATTCCAGTATAGATAGCAGAAGAACTCATGGCCCCATTCTAGTTGAAGAACTACTGACAATCTAAGGCTGCAGGGTGGGTCAAGGGTCAATTATCTTCAGGTATGTGGCCAGTCTTAGACTTCACATGGTCTAATAAACTATGCATGGATGGGCAGCACTAATTTTATTTGTTGAGTTTATTATATTAAGAAATGATGGCATGAACTTAGGAAGGGTATATATGTAGGGGAACCTTGGAAAAGTTAAAGGGAAAGTATGATGGATAGGTAACATCAAAATACATTATATTCATGTATGAAATTCTCAAAAATAAATAAATAATAGATTTATTTTAAAGAGTGTTTATCACATATTATTATATAAATGGGACTTTGTGAATTATTTATTTTGTACTTATTTGATATAACAATATTGAATAAAACTTAACAGTTGATATATTGACCTTGTATCCTATAACATATATAAATTTACTTAATTTTTTGGCAGTTGTGTAGTTCATATAAAATAGTCTATATTATATATAAAATAATATATTTTTCATTCTGATACCTTTGATTTATTTTCCTTGGTTTAATGCACTCAAAAGGAACAACAAAATAAAGTTGAAAAAAATAAATGAGTATGACTTTTTGCCTTGCCCCCAATTTCAGGTGGAAAGCCTCCAGTCCTTCACTATTTTTCATGGCTACCCTTTTTAGCAGAGTTTGTATTATATGTTTGTATTGTGTAGACACTGTGATTTGTCAAGTGCTTTTTATATATTGAAATTATTTGTTGTTTTTATTTTTCTACTATGATTAAATGGTATTGACTTACTTTTAGGGATGTTAAACTATGTTGCATCCTGATATAAATGCCAGTTAGTAGTGTACGTTTTATATGTTGTTTCATTTAATCTGCTATTTGATATGCAGTGTCTCAATGTTCAAAAATATTGGTGAGTAATTTTCCTTTCCTACATTGCTTTTTTCAGTTTTTTGTCAGAAATATCTCTGAAATTAGCTTGAATTTTTTCCTTCTATTTAGTTTTCTGGATTTCTATATAGGTTGTTTTCATTTTTTTTTGTTCAGTTGACTTCTTCAGTTAAATCACATATGATTTGCTTGCTGCTTATAATTGTATATTTCTTATTCAACAAGTTTTTTTTTCATACAATTCTCAGGAAGCTGGGAATAGAATCAAGATCCAGTTACACAATTCTTGGGCATATTCTTTAAGGACTCTACATCCTCCTGCAGAGATACTTGATCATTAATGCTTTTAGGTCTTCTACTCATAATAGCTAGAAATTGGAAACAGCCTAAATGAGTGGAATATTATTTACCTACTAAGAAAAAATGAAATTATGACCTGAGCAGAAAAACCGGTGGAACTAGAAAATAACATTCTGAGAAAGGTAACTTAGTCCCAAGAAGACAAATATTGTTTTCTCTTATATGTTGATATAAGCTTTTATGTCTTCAATATAGATACTACAGTGCATATAGCTACATTGTAGAACATATCAAGCTTTATTTATCCATCCCACAGTCATTTCATGTGGATATTAAAGATAATAATGTGTTAAATATACTCCAAGCTGTGTCTTTGGCAGACATAAAAGATGTGTAAATATAGAATTTACAAGTCCTGCATATTTTCACTTGTGGGTGACATGGTTAGATAATATGCCTGATAGGAAACAAATACTATCATTGAAAGGAAAGCTAGTATCACTGCTAATGATTAGGAAATTAACCATATCCTTAATACACAATTCTTTTAAAAAAGCTTCATTTACTTTCGTGCTACTGTGAGTAATTTTCTACTACAACAACATGCATATTTACTATCATCAGGGAAATACAGGTCTATGCTACATATTAATTAATTAATAATTAATCCGATCCTGTCAAATCTTGTTATAGTGCTGTGGCAGGTAGTTGCAATTTTGAAATGAGATGTAATTGTTATCTGTCTTACTTCTTTCCTTTGAAATGACAGAGATGTTACATATAGCATTCTTGTATCTCATTTGTATCATTAAATGTGTCATTCAGCAAAAATAGACAAACTCGATTATTTCACTTATAGTGGGCAATCTGTATGTTGGCTGCTTACCATGGTGCTCTTTTCCTCCCTCCCTTCCTCCTTCTCTCCCTTCCTTTCCCCTCTCCATCTCCATCTCTCTCTCTCTCTTTCTCTAAGGGTCTGATGAGGCAGCAGTCACATATATCATAGTGGCTGTTTCATTTGGTATTTAGTAAATGCTGGCATGTTGGGATGAATGGATCTTAATAGTAGAGTCAACAGCTGGATTTCATTTCTGTCCCTCACTTTGTAGGTTTAGTCAAGTCATTTAATAATTTAGGACTTCATTTGTCTTTCTGTTTAATAAGGATTATAATACTTTATACCATAAAGTTTCTGAGAATGAAATAACATAATGGTCTTCAATAAATGATAATTTCCAACTCAATGAATTTCTTTCTGATAGAAAGCTAGGTAATCTAACATATCCTTGCTAGAGATCCAAATTTCTGTTTATATGTCATTATATTACACAGAAATGAAAAATACTTTTCAACAAGCATAAACTATCTTTAAGGCATGTTTCCAACCTCAAAGATCATAACTTTTTTTAAGGCTATTAAACTGTCTCTTATGGATACTCTAAACACAAGATCTGACTTCGTAAGCCATTCAACAACCAGATAGTAATCAATTTTTAATATTTATCAGTGTATCATGGGCTTGAAAATCAAGGGATATTTGGTAAATCTTGACATTACTATTTACTTCCTACACAGACAGATTTTATGGCCTGTTCGAGTTTATGTTTTTAATCTTTTCAAAGAGGTATTGTAGGTATGGTATTACTCATCCAATATCCAATGAACACTATATCAATTGCGCATCAATCATTTTTCTATTTTTTTTGCATTTTCACATGCATTGTGTGTGGAAGTCAGAGACCAACATATGTTCCTTCATCTCTATCTATTGGCTTTTGAGTCAGGTATAACCTGGAATATGTTGTTACAGTTATATTAGCTGAATATGTGATCCCCTGTGCCTCTTCTTGACACATCTGCCTCTCGCTGATATGTCTGCTTCTTCCTGACATATTTGGCTTTTCCAGACATTGAAATTATAGGCCCATGCCTCTCACCAGGCATCTTACATGGGTACTGGAATGTCAAATTCAGAGTGTCATATGGGTGTGGTAAGCTAGTTAAGTCATACACTCATTCCCAATAGTCATTTCTAATTAGAATTTTCTTTGACTTTCTCTTTTCAGAGCATACTTGATATAAGTAAAGCTTTTTTTAGCTAAAGAGAAAAATATTCTTGCCAAACTTTAAAGATAGGGGCCATATTAATAATCTCTGGGTCTTGCTCTCACTAGCAGGAGTGTCTGTGTTCTTCTTCTTAAGTTCCCTTTTATAGCTCTATAACAAAACTTCTTTCTGAAAATCAAGACAGTTTTCTCTTTGAAAATTAACAATCTCAGTATTCATTTTAGTCACTCTTCCTCCTCTGTGCATAGAAACATGAGAGTGTTCATGTTGATTCTGGAGTCAGGCAGACTAGAGTCAGAAGGACTAGGGAAGACTCATTAGGAACAAAAACATCTTGTTAGAGTTTTAAGAATTAAGTCTGTTTTTCATTTTTTACTAGAAGATTCATGTTTTTGTGTCACATAGTATAGAACACAAAAATACCACTGGTTTGCTGGGATATTTCACTTGGCATCAAGTCTGATGTCATGAGTTTGAGCCCCACCCACATGGTAGAAGGAGAAATACAAATCCCACTATTGTACTCTGACTTGCTCATACACTATGTCATGTCTAAACCATTGAGCATAAGTAAACTATTTTAACAAAAAATAGCATGTCATTAACATTATTTGCAGGAGCCTTGTATGCTGTCACATTTAGAACCTGATCGTGTCTCTTCAGGGTCTCACCCTTTAAACTGTGTATTGTGTTTCACAATGGACATATTGGAGGTGGTATGTTTAGTGACTGGCAATAGTAGATGGTGACTTGGTGACGCTACTCTTTCTTTGACCCTTCCATGTTGCCAATTTGACATTTCAAATTTGGTAAGTAAAACATTTTAAAAAAACCTCAAGAGAAGTCAGAGTGTTCATTTGAGTACTTCTCACTGTTTCTCCAGTCTTTCTCACAATGAGTGTGCCAGGAACGGTGCACAGGGAAGCTGTGTCTGGATGTAGGAGCATCAGCTTGTTGCCTGTAGCCTGAGAGATCCTTCTTTGGCAGCTCAGTCACTGTAGAGGGTGGCAATAGTGTTGTGAGTCATGGCTGTCTCATTTCAGTTTCACTCTTAAACTGTTGCCTGATTTAATTTGAATGACAATTGGCCAAATCCTTCCATGTTCAAACAGCACAAACCCCATCTTTCTTAATATTTATGCTTAAGAGGAGCCAGGGAGACCAGAGGAACAGCTGTTCTGGTGGCAGGATCAGGTACAACAGGCCCTGCTTTTGGGCCTGTGTTCCAGTGTCTGGGGATTGCCTGCCTGGGAACTGCATAGAGCTTCCAATCCTGGTGGGAGCCAAGCACCCCAGATTCTAGGTTTTTTCTCCCACCAACGAGACCAGGAAACGAGCTGATCCAGGGAGACCAGGGGACCAGATGTTCCGGAGGGTCCAGGAACCAGAGGAGCCAGGGAGACAAGGGGAACAGCTGTTCTGGTGGGATCAGGTATAACAGACCTACTCCTGGGCCTGTCTGTGTTCCAGTGCCTGGGGATCGACTGGGAACTGCACAGTGCTTCCAATCCTGGTGAGAGCCAAACACCCCAGACTCCAGGACTTCTCTCCTACCAATGAGACCAGGAAACCAGAGGAGCCAGGGAGACCAGAGGAACAGCTGTTCCGGCAGGATCAGGTACAACAGGATTCAGCAAAGGGTCCAGGGGACCAGGTGGGAGGCTATGCACCCCAGATTCCTGTTCTTCTTCTCCACCCATGGGACCAGAATGAGGACAAGGAATAGAAGAACTAACAGATTATTGGACTTGCTAGCACCCACCAAAAGGGAACTCTGGTCCCCTAACCACCAGACCAGTAAGGGGCTCTGTCTGCACCCACTAGAAGAAGAGATGGGAAAGAGACAATACAAAAACACACTCAGCAACAGAAAAACAAATATGACACCACCAGATTCTAAAGACTCCACAGCAACAAGACTCCAATATTCCAATGCAAACAAAGCAGAAGACAATGATCTTAAAACCAATCTCATGAAAATGATAGAGGCCCTAAAAGAGGATATAGGAAAATCCCTCAAAGAAATGGAAGAAAAAAACAATCCAAAAATGCAAGAAATGAAAGAAAAAACAAACCAAAAAATGCAAGAAATGGAAGAAAAAACAAAGCAAAAAATGAAAGAAATGGAAGAAGAAACATACCAAAAAAGGCAGGAAATGGAAGAAGAAACAAACCAAAAAGGCAGGAAATGGAAAAGAAACAAAGCAAAAAATGCAAGAAATGGAAGAAAAAGCAAACCAAAAAAATGCAAGAAATGGAAGAAAGAACAAACTAAAAAATTCATAAAAGGGAACAAATGGACGAAGAGATAAACAGAAAATTGCAAGAAACAATGCAAACACTGGAAGAGTTGAAAACTGAAATAGAGACAATAAAAAAACACAATCTGAAGAAAGGCAGGAAATAGAAAAGCTGGGCAAACAGTCAGGTACTACCAATACAAGCATTATCAACAGAATAGAAGAGATGGAAGAGAGAATCTCAAGTGTTGAAGATACATTAGGTGAAATAGATTCATCAACCAAAGAAAACTTTAAGTCCAAAAAATCCTTAACATAAAACATCCAGGAAATATGGGAGACCATGAAAAGACCAAACCTAAGAATAATAGGTATAGAAGAAGGAGAAGAAAACCACCTCAAAGGGGCAGAAAACATATTCAACAAAATCATAGAAGAAAACTTTCCCAACCTTAAGAAAGACATGTCAATGAAGGTACAAGAAGCTTACAGAACACCAAATAGAGTGGACCACAAAAAAGTCCCCTCGCCACATAATAATCAAGAACCCAAATATACAGAACAAAGAAAGAATATTAAGAGCAGCTAAGGAAAAAGCCAAGTAACATATAAAAGCAGACCTATCAGAATTACACCTGATTTCTCCATGGAAACTCTGAAAGTCTGAAGGTCCTGGATAGATATTCTACCAACACTAAGAGACCATGGTTGCCAGCACAGCAACATGGCAAAGCTCTCAATCACTATAGATGGAGAAAACAAGATATTCCATGACAAAACTAGATTCAAGCAATACGTATCCACTAACCCAGTCATACAGAAAGTTTTGGAAGGAAAACTCCAACCCAAGGAACTTAACTACAACCAGAAAAACATAGGAATTAGAGAATCCCTCTCTACCAACATCGAAAAGAACAAATGGTGAAATTCCACACATAATTCCACCAACAACAACCTTTGCAAATCAAAGAAGGATGAGCAAACAATGGTCATTAATATTCCTCAACATTAATGGCCTTAACTCACCCATAAAAAGACACAGGCTAGCAAAATGGATTCGAAGACAGAACTCTTCCTTCTGCTGCATACAAGAAACACACCTCACCCTCAAAGACAGACATTACCAGAGAGTTAAAGATTGGGAAAAAATTTTTCAATGAAATGGACCCAAGAAACAAGCAGGGGTCGCAATCCTAATATCTAACAAACTACACTTTAAAATAAAATCAATCAAAAGAGATGAAGGAGGTCATTACGTACTCATCACAGTTGAAATCCACCAAGATGAAGTGTCTATCCTGAACATCTATGCCCCAAATACAAAGGCATCCACATTCATAAAAGAAACATTACTAAAACATAAATCACATATAAAGTCCCACACACTTATAGTGGGAGATTTCAACACACCACTCTCACTACTAGACAGGAATTCCAGACAGAAATTCAACAAAGAAACAAAGGGTTTAAAAGAAGTAATGACCCAACTGCAATTAACAGACATCTATAGAACATTTCATCCACATAAAAAACAATATACCTTCTTCTCACCACCACTTGGAACCTTCTCAAAAATCGACCACATAGTTGGCAACATATCAAACCTCAGCAGCTACAAGAAATTGGAATAACTCCATGCATCTTATCAGACCACCCGGCTTTAAAATTAGAATTCAACAACAACACAAATTGCAGAAAACCTACAAACTCATGGAAATTAAATAATGCACAACTGCACCATTCCTGGGTCAAAGAAGAAATAAAAAAAGAAATTAAAAACTTCCTTGAATTCAATGAGAATGAAGACACAACACACCCAACATACTTTGAAAGAAGTTCTACAGGGGAAGTTCATAGCACTAAGGGCCCACATGAAGAAACTGGAGAATAATTATACTAGAGAATTAACAGCACAGCTGAAAGCTATAGAACACAAAGAAACAAAGTCTGCCAGGAGGAGTAAACGCCAGGAAATAATGAAATTGAGGGCTGAAGTCAATAAAGTAGAAACTAGGAAAACAATACAAAGAATCAATGCAACAAAGAGTTGGTTCATTGAGAAAATCAGCAAGATAGACAAACCTTTGTCCAAACTTACCAAACAGCGGAGAGTGAACATGCAAATTAGCAAAATCAGAAATGAAAAGGGGGACATAACAATGGACTCTGTGGAAATCCAGAGCATCATCAGGGCATACTTTGAAAACCTGTACTGCACAAGTTTCAAAAATGTAAAGGAAATGGACGCCTTCCTGGATAGCTATCACTTGCCAAAACTAAATCAAGAACAGATAAGCAATTTAAATAGACCTGTAACCCCTATGGAAATAGAAGCTCTCATCAAATTCTCCCAACCAAAAAAAGTCCAGGTCCAGATGGCCTCAGTGCAGAATTCTACCAGTAATTCAAAGAACAGCTTATACCAATTCTTCTCAAAGTATTCCACACAATAGAATCAGAAGGGTCTTTGCCAAACTCTTTCTATGAGGCTTCAATAACCTTGATATCCAAGCCACACAAAGACACAACTAAGAAAGAGAACTTCAGACCAATATTCCTCATGAACATTGATGCAAAAATACTCAATAAAATACTGGCAAATCGGATCCAAGAACACATCAAAACAATCATTCTACCATTTCTTGCATTTTTTGCTTTGTTTCTTCTTCCATTTCCTGCCTTTTTTGGTATGATTCTTCTTCCAATTCTTGCATTTTTTGCTTCATTTCTTCTTCCATTTTCTGCCTTTTTTGGTTTGTTTTTTCTTCCAGTTCTTGCATTTTTTGGTTTGTTTTTTCTTCCATTTGAGGGATTTTCCAATATCCTCTTTTAGGGCCTCTATCATTTTCATGAAAGTGCTTTTAAGGTCGTTCTCTTCTGCTTCATCCGCATTGGAATGTTGGGGTCTTGCTGGTGTGGAGTCTCTAGAATCTGGCGGTGTCATATTTGTTTTTCTGTTGCTGACTGTGTTTTTGTATTGTCTCTTTCCCATCTCTTCTTCTAGTGGGTACAGAAAGAGCCCCTTACTGGTCTGGGGACCAGCGTTCCCTTTTGGTGGGTGCTAGCAAGTCCAATACTCTGGTGGTTCTTCTATTCCTTGTCCGAATGCTGGTCCCGTGGGTGGAGAAGAACAGGAATCTGGGGCGCTTATCCTCTTACCTGGTCCCCTGGACCGTATGCTGGGTCCTGTTGTACTTGATCCAGAACAGCTACTCCCCTGGTCTCCCTGGGTCCTCTGGTTTCCTGGTATCGTTGGTGGGAGAGAAGACCTGGGGTCTGGGTGCTTGGCTCCCGCCGGGATTGGGAGCTCTGTGCAGTTCCCAGGGGATCTGCAGGCACTGGAGCACAGGCCGGGAAGCCGGCCTGTTTACCTGATGCTGCTGGAAGAACCGCCGCTTCGCTGGTCTCCCAGCCTCCTCTCCTTTCCTGGTCTCGTTGGTGTGAGCGAAGATCCGGAGTCTGGGGTGCTTGGCTCCCGCCGGGATTGGGAGCTCTGTGCAGGTCCCAGGGGATCTGCCGGCACTGGAGCACAGGCCGGGAAGCCGGCCTGTTTACCAGATGCTGCTGGAAGAACCCCCGCTTCCCTGGACTCCCAGCCTCCTCTCCTGCCACAAACAACATAAAATACCTTGGGGTAATGCTAACCAAACAAGTGAAAGACATGTATCATAAGAACTTTGAATCTTTAAAGAAAGAAATTAAAGAAGCCCTCAGAAAATGGAAAGATCTCCCATGCTCTTGGATAGGTAGGATCAATGTAGTAAAAATGGCAATCCTGCCAAAAGCAATCTACAGATTCAATGCAATCCCCATTAAAATCCCAGCACAGTTCTTCACAGACCTTGAAAGAACAATAATCAATTTTGTATGGAAAAACAAAAGACCCAGGATAGCCAAAACAACCCTGTTCAACAAGGCAACGTCCGGAGGCATCACCATCCCTGACCTCAAGCTCTATTATAGAGCTATAGTCCTGAAAACAGCTTGGTATTGGCACAAAAATAGACAGGTAGACCAATGGAATCGAATTGAAAACCCGGGTATTAACCCACACACGTACGAACATCTGATCTTTGACAAAGAAGCTAAAAATATACAATGGAATAAAGAAAGCATCTTCAACAAATGGTGCTGGCATAATTGGAGACTGGCATGTAGAAGAATGCAGATTGATCCATGTCTATCGCCATGCACAAAACTTAAGTCCAAATGGATCAAAGACCTCAACATAAATCCAGCCACACTGAACCTCTTAGAAGAGAAAGTGGGTGGTACCCTTGAACGAATTGGTACAGGAGACAGCTTCCTGAACATAACACCAGTAGCACAGGCAGTAAGATCAACAATTAATAAATGGGACCTACTGAAACTGAGAAGCTTCTGTAAGGCAAAGGACACAGTCAGCAAGAAAAAAAGGCAGGCCACAGAATGGGAAAAAATATTCACTAATCCCACATCTGACAGAGGGTTGATCTCCAAAATTTACAAAGAACTCAAGAAGCAAGTCTCCAAAACACCAAAGGACCCAATTAAAAAGTGGGCTGCAGAACAAAATAGAGAGTTTTCAATAAAGGAGTCTAAAATGGCTGAGAGGCACTTGAGAAAGTGCTCAACATCCTTAGCCATCCAGGAAATGCAAATCAAAACAACTCTCAGATACCATCTCACCCCTGTCAGAATGGCTAAAATCAAAAACACCAATGACAATTTATGCTGGAGAGGATGTGGTGAAAGGGGGACACTCCTCCATTGCTGGTGGGAGTGCCAACTGGTTCAGCCACTTTGGAAATCAGTGTGGAGATTCCTCAGAAAAAAGGGAATAAACCTACCACAAGACCCAGCAACTCCACTCTTAGGCATATATACAAAAGATGCCCATTCATACAACAAAGAGGTCTGTTCCACTATGTTCATAGCAGCTTTATTTGTAATTGCCAGAACGTGGAAGCAACCTAGATGTCCCTCACCTGAAGTGTGGTTAGAGAAAATGTGGTACATCTACACAATGTTGTACTATTCAGCAGAAAAAAATAATGGAATCATGAGATTCGCAGGCAAATGGATGACACTAGAAGAAACCATCCTGAGTGAGGTAACCCAGTCACAAAAAGAGAAACATGGCATGTACTCTCTCATATATGGATTTTAGACATAGATCTGGGGAGTGCCAGCCTACAATCCTATGGCCAGAGAGTCTGGGAAACAGAAACTTTATTTAGTGGCTGATCGAAGAAGAGGCAGACTCCCTTGGTTAAGTACTGAGCTGAACTCAAGAAAGCCAGTAACAGAGAGAGGACTGATGATCAAATGGATTAAGACTGGGCTGGTTTAACCCCCAGAAACAGCTGACCAGACAAAGGTTAACTCTTGAATCCCAGGCATTAGCCTGGGAAGCCAACATGGGACTGATCAAGACCCCCTGAATCTGGGTGTCAGTGAAGAGGCCTAGGGAATCTATTGAGCCTTGGGCAGCAGATCAGTACCCATCCCAAGTATACACACGGACTTTGGACTCCAATAGAACAATGTGAGGTGCACTCTCACCCAGAACTCTTGGGAAAGGGTCTAGGCCCTGCCCTATATGAAATGACACACTATGGACACCCCCATGGAGGGCCTCACCCTCCCTGGAGAAATGAGAGGATAACGGGGGGGGGGAGGGCACGGGAGGAAGGGAGGGAATGGGAGAGGGACCTGGAACTGACTTGTGAAGCAACCTTGATTCTTATCTAAATTTAAACTGGAAAATAAAATTAAAAAAAAAAAAAACAATCATTCACCAAGATCAAGTAGGTTTCATCCCAGGGATGCAAGGATGGTTCAACATACGAAAATCCATCAACGTAATCCACTATATAAACAAGCTGAAAAACAAAAATCACATGATCATCTCACTAGATGCTGAAAAAGCCTTTGACAAAATCCAACACCCCTTCATGATAAAGGTCTTGGAGAGATCTGGGATAACAGGGACATACTTAAACATAATAAAAATTATATACAGTAAACCAACAGCTAACATCAAGCTAAATGGACAGAAACTCAATGCAATTCCTCTAAAATCAGGAACAAAACAAGGCTGTCCACTCTCTCCATACCTTTTCAACATGGTACTTGAAGTTCTAGCCATTGCCATACGAAAACAAAGGGTGATCAAGGGGATACAAATTGGGAAGGAAGAGGTCAAACTTTCACTGTTTGCAGATGATATGATAGTTTACATCAATGACCCAAATAACTCTACCAGGGAAATCTTACAGTTGATTAACACCTTCCCCAAAGTGGCAGGCTACAAGATCAACTCAAGAAAATCAGTAGCCCTACTATATACAGATAATAAAAGGGCTGAGAAAGAAATCAGAGAAACATCACCCTTTACAATTGTCACAAACAACATAAAATACCTTGGGATAACGTTAACCAAACAAGTGAAAGACCTGTATACCAAGAACTTTGAATCTTTAAAGAAAGAAATTAAAGATGCCCTCAGAAAATGGAAAGATCTCCCATGGTCTTGGATAGGTAGGATCAATGTAGTAAAAATGGCAATCCTGCCAAAAGCCATCTACAGACTCAATGCATTCCCCATTAAAATCTCAGCACAATTCTTCACAGACCTCGAAAGAACAATAATCAATTTTGTATGGAAATCAAAAGACCCAGGATAGCCAAAACAACCCTGTTCAACAAGGCAACGTCCGGAGGCATCACCATCCCTGACCTCAAGCTCTATCTTAGAGCTATAGTCCTGAAAACAGCTTGGTATTGGCACAAAAATAGACAGGTAGACCAATGGAATCGAAATGAAAACCCTGATATACAATGGAATAAAGAAAGCATCTTCAACATATGGTGCTGGCATAACTGGAGGCATGTTTATCGCCATGCACAAAACTTAAGTCCAAATGGATCAAAGAACTCAACATAAATCCAGCCACACTGAACCTCTTAGAAGAGAAAGTGGGTGGTACCCTTGAATGAATTGGTACAGGAGATAGCTTCCTAAACATAACACCACTAGCACAGACAGTGAGATCAACAATTAATAAATGGGACCTCCTGAAACTGAGAAGCTTCTGTAAGGCAAAGGACACTGTAAGACAAAAAGGCAGGCCACAGAATGGGAAAAAATATTCACTAATCCCACATCTGACAGAGGGTTGATCTCCAAAATTTACAAAGAACTCAAGAAGCAAGTCTCCAAAACACCAAAGGACCCAATTAAAAAGTGCGCTGCAAAACTAAATAGAGAATTTTTAATAGAGGAGTCTAAAATGGCTGAGAGAAACTTGAGAAAGTGCTCATCATCCTTAGCCATCCGGTAAATGCAAATCAAAGCAACTCTGAGATACCATCTCACTCCTGTCAGCATGGCTAATATCAAAAACACCAACGACAATTTATGCTGGAGAGGATGTGGTGAAAGGGGAACACTCCTCCATTGCTGTTGGGAGTGCCAACTTGTTAAGCCACTTTGGAAATCAGTATGGAGATTCCTCAGAAAAATTGGAATAAACCTACCACAAGACCCAGCAACTCCACTCTTAGGCATATATCCAAAAGATGCCCATTCATACAAGGATGTCTGTTCCACTATGTTCATAGCAGCATTATTTGTAATAGCCAGAACTTGGAAGCAACCTAGATGCCCCTCAACCGAAGAGTGGATAGAGAAAATGTGGTATATTTATACAATGGAGTACATTCAGCAGAAAAACACAATGGAATTCTGAGATTTGCAGGTAAATGGATGACACCAGTAGAAACCATCCTGAGTGAGGTAATACAGTCACAAAAAGAGAAACATGGCATGTACTCTCTCATATATGGATTTTAGGCATAGATCTGGGGTGTGTCAGCCTACAATCCCATGGCCAGGGAGTCTGGGAAATAGAAACTTCATTCAGTCTCTGATGGAAGAAGAGGCACACTCCCATGGCCAAGCACTGAGCTGAACTCAAGAAAGCCAGTAACAGAGAGGGAGGACTGATGACCAAAGGGATTAAGACTGGGCAGGTTTAACCCCCAGAAACAGCTAACCTGACAAAGGTTAAGTTTTGAATCCCAGGCATGCGCCTGGGAATCCAGCATGGGACTGATCAAGCCCCCCTGAATGTGGGTGTCAGTGAGAAGGCCTAGGTAATCTACTGAGGCTTGGGCAGTTGATCAGTACTCATCCGGAGTATACACACGGACTTTGGACTCCCATCCAACAATTTGACATGCACTCTCACCCTGAACTCTTGGGGGAGGGTCTAGGCCCTGCCCTGGATGAAATGACAGTCTATGGACACCCCCATGGAGGGCCTTACCCTCCCTGGGGAAATGAGGGGATAATGGGGGATTGCGGGCAGGGCATGCGAGGAGGGAAGGGAAAGGGAGAGGGTCCAGGAACTGACTTGTGAAGCAAATTTTTTCTAATCTAAATTTAAACTTAAAAATAAATAATAATTAAAAAAGAGTTATGTTTAACAGTCCCTCACCCTGTGCATCTTCAGATATGTGAACTCTTGTCTCTTTGGAGGGTATGGGGAACTATTGTTTGTGGGAGCCAATTGATTAAGTAGCAGTGTACTGTGTAATACCAGTAGAAGAAATCACACTGATGGAGAAGCTGCCTTGCTGTTTTGTCTAGTGCCTGTCATACAATAAATAGATAATTAATTTCAAATGTGTCTCCAATCGTCTATCAAAACCAAACTCAGAGGTTTATGTACAGTAGATAGGAAAACAAAACCAAACTAAACCTGTACAATGAGAAATTTCCCTAATTGGAGAGATAATAATTAAACTAATTATTTCTGGCTTTTCTTTGTCCCCTACCTTGCTCAGTGAAAACTGTTTTGTTTCATTGTGACATGATGAGAAAGCACTATGATTACACACCTTGGAGTATGCATGTCTACTGGATAAGTGTGTTCTAACCCACAAACTTATCACCACTGGTAGTCAGAGGAGAGTAGTGTGCCTAACTCACACCCCAGGTTCAGGGCATGAGCAGCAAGGCTGTTGTTGAGCTGCCTTCATCCAGACGCCTGTATTTTTTCCTGAATTGAGGCTGAACTTGGAGGAAGAGCACTAAGTGATTTATTGGTTTCCTCATCCCTCAGCTTCAATGTCATAAATATATTTTTCCAGTAGACATATTAAGAGATTACCAGAGAACTCTCTGCTGCCTATGAAAGCTGAGCTGCTGCAATGAATGGAGTCGGCCATTTATACACTGCAGGAATTACGGGGCAGAGTGATCAGAGCTGCTGGCTGTACTGGATGCAGGATCAGTGGGGAGAGCTCAATAAATCTCCCCTTCTTACAGGAGAGCGAGAGCTATTGATTGCCAGTGGCTCCATTAGCTCCATATGACTTCACTGAAATTAAAATCTTTAGGGCTTGATCCTCCCCTCAGATGGCTATATGTACACAGGGCCTAATCTAACCTTATACAAAGTAGTGAGAGTTCTTTTTTTTTTCCTTTTTCTCCTTCCTTACTCTCCATCATGATTCTGGAGAGAAATAGGCTGCTTCCTGCAGAATTTTAATAGGCCTCTCTGTCTAAAGTTGTATCTGTGACCTTTATGAAATTAAGGAGCATTGCTCCTAAGACATAGCATCACTTCCATGCAGGTGAGTCCCTTTTGTACATGTCTGTAATTTTCCCAAGGATGACAACCCTTCACAAAGGTACCTGCAAAGCTTAAGATTCAACTGAAATGTCAAAATCAGGCACATCTGATCTTAGTAAATATGATACATGAAGGCAAAAAGATGCAATTAGATAGTTTATCACCCTGGTATATACCTTGTGGCCTTGTTATATTAATGACAGGCTCTAAAATGTGTACTTCACTTTTCTCTTGATCCATGATTCCATCGGTAGATGCATATTTCAAGAGCTTCTTATTCCATGAAACAAAACAGAAGCATAAAGCCAAAACAAGTTCTCTCTCTAATTCCATATTATCTTACTATTAGCCAAAACAGGATATACAGGTATTAAAGCAGCGTTTTTTCCAGTTTTCACTGTCTAGTGAGTCAAAGATTTAAAATAAGGGTTTCTGACAAATGTGTCTCTGTATCACAGGGATTATCTAGTGGAAAACAGGAAAGCTATGCCAGTGTGAGGAAACTCAGAGAGATAAGATATCATGACAATTAATGGCTGGCTTTTAAAAATGTAACCCACAAATTCATGGGAGGTATATTGACAAGCATACTGTCTACACATGCTGAAAGGTCTCTTGCATTTTAAAAAAGATTTTAAAAGGAGATTAGAGCCTACTTGTTATCAGTGTTCAATTTATGTTAGCACAAAAATAAACTAAAGGTAATAAAATTCTGTCTTTATATTGTTTCATATCTGATGGAATAAATAGTCCTTGAATTTCTTTTTAACCTCAAGATTACAGAAAATCAGTTTTGGAAACAAAGTTAAGGATCTAGAATATTAACTTGTCAAAACATAACTCCTTAACTGCATCTTGGCCACTGATGTTATTAGGATTATTGAATAGACTATGCTATCCTAAGACCTAAGAATAATTTCAGTATCAATTGAGAATACAGTTTACATGGTTTATAGTGTTGTTTTAACAAAAAGGAGAGTCAATATCACTTACAGGTAGATACATTCTATTTTGTTAATTGTGTAGTCTTATGGGAAAGATAAGATTTAAAAAACTACTCTGTATCTCAAATAAACAACACATGGGCACCACACACACAGACACACAGACACACAGACACACAGATACACACACACACACATACACACACTTCCATGTAAGTGTGTTCATGGAAACTATCATTCACCAGAGTGTTAGAATTCTGTATCTGTGGAGATGATTTATATTAATCAGTTACAACTTAATGCATTAAGGACTAGAAGAAGAATATCATGCCTTGCAGTGTGGAAATGAATGATGAGTTTTACAGGAGATGCTGAAATTCTTTTCCATTAGAAATAGGTCTGATCTAAATCTGCAGGTGACTACATGTGGCAGATTTGAAAGCATTACTGCTACATTTCTCCTCGGGATAAAAAGAGATAAAATGGTGTATCTTGAAAAAGAGGAAGGGATAAGCCAAGACTTCATGATTTAATTCTCCCTTTGAGGGAGAGCATTCTAAGAAGTGAACTATACCCCTTCCTCATATGTCCAAGAAATAAGCTCTGGCTTTATAATTTAGTAGATGGGAGCCTGTTGTTTCACATTCCAGATCAAAGCTCCATTCCTTGTTCAGCACTAAATGCCTGTTTCTTGATGGGTAAGTCATTTAACCTTTGTGTGTTGTATTCTTTTCATCTACAAATAGAGATGATAATGCTCACTGGGGATGTACTGCAAAGATTAGGCAATCTATGACTGTGAAGAGCAATATATATGCTAAATAACAATAGTAATGCTGTCTATTGGAGAATTTGGAGAAGAGCTGGGCAGTTCTGTCAATGGCATCTCCCGCAGAGCGAGGCTTGAACAAATGATTACCTGGTTCTTAGAACTCATGTTTTATGACAGAGATTATCCCCTTTCTAGCCCTAACCCTTCCCCCATTTAACTCTTAAGGAATTAATTTAATATAAAACCATCTTATAAACAAAATGTCCTGCAAGAATCTTTCCAGCCAGTTCTACTGACAGTATATCTGCTTGATTGTTTTTTCACCAGCATCCTAAATTTTTTTCTCAGACTTCCCTAGAATTTGTGGTGTAGTGACCAAAATCCTCTCTGTCTCAGGGTTATCCATTTGTTGAAGCTCTAATCTCCAGATTTCCATTTTCTCCATTTCTATTGAGAACTTCGTTAGTCATGGTTCACTTTCTATCTCAAGTCATGGGAACCCACTGCACTTGCTCATATCTTAACAAGGTTAAAACTGGCACAGTCATTAGGAATCACTGCTACTCTTCACATCTGCAGCAGAGACAAGCATTTTGTTAAGGGCGGGAAGGACACTACAATATTTTTCTCTTCCCAGCTGGCTGCAGTGGACTGATATGAATTGAAAATCATAGGGTCATAACAAGAAGCATGTATTACCCCCCCAAGTATGGATCTCATTAGAAAAGGAGATGGGGGAAAGCACTTCAGCTGAGTTTTATAAATGGTAGCTGGAAAACATGGTGGTGAGAGAAGGAAGGATAAACAGGGCCACTTAGATTCAAAGGTGAGTTTTCATCCCTTCCTCAAATAGCATCATGGTAAATTATGTTCCACATACTAGAGCATTGCACCCATCACGTGATTTATGACTTCCCTGTGCTTGAACATTACCACACCACTATGGAGAATAATAAACACTGGTGTTTTTATTCCCATTTTATTGTAGTGTAAACTGCCTCTCTAAAAGACGTATGTTGCAAGTCTCCAAGTCTCAGGTAGATAAGAGGGGCTGTAGATAAACTCTTTGAAAATAAATGCATTCCAAAGAGCACATTTCATTGTAAGTATAGTCATTTATTCAGGTGTTTATTTGTGAATCTCATCCCAAAGAATTATGGAGTTACTAAAATGCAGTTTTAATTTTAACCTCTGAATGAGTTTTGCAATAAATGCGGGGATTATTTCAGATGATTAAGAGGGGATGACTTGATCTCAGGGCTATGAGAAATTTTACTTCTTTTATACTTATTAACCATACAACATGCTCATCTTCACCTTGTATTCCATCACAGAAAAGGCTTAAAACAAAACCTCCAGATGGGGCTGAGACTGTCTGAGATTCCTCACAGACTCTAGGTCAGATTTTTTTCATAAAACCATGTTACTGAAGAAAGATATGAGGACTTACAGAAGTTTTACCATTTAGGGAAGGAAAAACAAAGAAGTCCACCCAGGTAATGTGGACTTAACTTCACTTAGATTACATTTTTACTTCCAATATCCTGTGCACAAATTGTCTGTTTGACTAGAGCCCATGCTGTGTCAATGGAATGCCCTTCCTTGGACGTTCCAATTGCTACATATGCTGGAACATTTGGCAACCCTTGGGGGCCCCCACTCTGTTATATGGCCAGTGACAGCATAGGCAGCACAGATGGGCAGAACTTAAAATCAAAGTAAACAAAACATTTCCCTCTTACCTGGGATCTATGAATCGATTTGCTTGGACAACTTTTTCAGGTGACACTGAAGATGAATAACTTGTAATTTCCCCCACTAGACTTGCCTTCTTCTAGGTTAGGTGTATATGGCAATGATATTTATGACCTGATTGTAATGTATCAGGATGAATCTGATCATGAAATAATTCTTAATTGTGGAAGGCAGGCTGTGACAGCCATCTGCTTAAGTAGCCACATTCTTCTCTCATTCAGACTTACTAAAATTAAAATATTGATAAGGATAATTTCACAGTGTATGGAAATTAATAGAGGTATTACAGTTGTTTTTTTTAATTCAAACCAAACACCTGATTTTGTCAATAAGCATCAACTCAAACTTTTTTTGAAATTTTTGTTATAATTAGCATGTATAAACCACACAAAATGATAGTATTTGTTATTTTCTTTTTGACATTTTTGTTTATAATTTTGGTAAAGTATTTTTTCTGTAGTAAGGTGATGTTTCTGTATAAAATAAAAACAATGCAGAAAAACTCTCTTTCAAAATTCTTACATATATAATCTACAATGATATGTTACATTTTGGTGTATATACTCTTCATATTTGTTGATGTCAATATTATTATGAGCAAATGCATTTTTTTCTCCTAATAAATCTGGTAATGTTTTCATATTAAATATTTTTAAACTTCTAAAAATAATAGCAATTCTACAAAATCACATTGGGTGTTTATTAATAGACACATTATATTCTTTTGAACTATGTTCCTATTGTAGAATATTTAAGTTGCTTCAAATTTTAGTATATGTATTTCATGTATTTTCTCTTGTATATTTCATGTTATTTAACTGAAAACACAGGTCTGTATTCTTCACATTAGAGAACAAAACTAATTCTTGACAGAACATTTTCTAAGAAAATAGAGTAACAATTTAGTCATGTTAAACTGAATAAATGAATTAATATACATTTGGTCATGGATTGTTAGAGTTGTAGCTGCTGCCAGGCATCTAGTAAGAAATTGGACTCCCAGGTGTTCTTTTCTGATTCTAACATGCATTTTATCTGGAATGGTTGTCTCTTCCTTGGCAATTCTTTGGAGCAATTGTCATGTGCTGGGATCAGTCATATGACCGATAGGACCAATTCAGTGTCTGAATCTCCTGATGAGTTTATAGTACGCTCTATAACAGCAGTACAGGTGATATACAAGTGCATCAAAAAGGACATCCTGTACTGATTTGGAACTAATTCCAGGAGATGGAAGTGGGAATTAACAGGTACCTAAATTCTACAGGATGTAGGAATACTTATCATTTTGGCTTCAACAATTCTACTCAAACTAAGCATAAGTTCAGAAACTCTTTTAAATTTTGTCATTCAAGGCTGAGCCAAAACTAAATCATCTATTTTATTTGATTCATGACTATATTTACACATTTTATGCATCTTGTTTTATAGAGAGCTATTGAAGAGCCAGGATGGACTGCAAACTCTGTGTGCATGTGGCTAGTTAAAAGTCAAGCACAAATATACATCTAATTGAAAATTGATTTCTTTAGAAAAAAAGGTATTCATCTCCCAACTCAATCTACCTGATCCCTCATATTCTCCTCCCCCTCTTCTTCTCCTCCCTCTTTCTCCTCCCTCCATCTCCCTCCCCCCCCATGCTCCCAATTTGTTCAGGGTCTCTTGTCCCTTTCCCCTTCACTGGGAGACCCTGTATGTCTCACTTAAGGTTCTCCTTGTTTCCTAGCTTCTTTGGAGGTGTGGATTGTAGGCTGGTCATCCTTTGCCTTATGTATAATATGCATATATGAGTGAGTACATACTATGTTTGTCATTATGAGACTGGGTTACTTGTAGTTCCATCCATTTGCCTGCAAGTTTCAAGATTCCACTATTTTTTCAGCTGAGTAGTACTCCATTGCATAAATATACCACATTTTCTTTATCCATTCTTCAGGTGAGGGGCATCTAGGTTTCTTCCAAGTTCTGGCTATTACAAATAATGCTGCTATGAACATAGTGGAACAGACATCCTTGTTGTATGAATGGGCATCTTTTGGATTGCTAAGGATTTTAAGCATTTTTAAGTGTCTTCCAGCCATTTAGATTGCTCTATTGAGAAATCTTTGTTTAGTTCTGTACTCCTCTTTTTAATTGAGTTATTTGATGTTTTTGTGACTAGCTTCTTGAGTTCTTTGTATAGATCAATAGAGGAGAGCAAGAAAAAAGACACATCAGTAGAGGGAGCTACTATGGGTTCAAAGAGAAACTTGTTACTAGGGAATTCTACAGAGATCCACAAGGATGACCCCAACTAGGAATCTAAGCAATAGTGGAGAGGCTATCTTAAATATAATGAGAATGATGACTGCTTTAAATGTTATCCTAGAGCCTTCATCCAGTAGCTGATGGAAACAGAAGCAGAGATCCACAGCTAAGTACTGAGCCAAATTCCTGGAATCCAGTTTCAGTGAGGAAGAAGTGATAAACAAAGGAGTCAAGACCATGCTGAGAAAACACACCGAAACAGCTGACCTGAGCAAGTGGGAACTCATGGACCCTAGTCTGACAGCTGGGGAACCAAAATAGACCAAACCAGGCCCCCTGAATGTGGGTGTCAGCTAGGAGCACTGGGCAGTGTATGGGGCCTCTGGCAGTGGAACCAGAATCTCTAGTGCCCATTTCTAAGATACTCTCTTAGCCTAGATATACAGGAGAGGATCTAAATCCTGCCCCAAATGACTTGGTAGATTTTGATGCTCCCTCAAGGAAGGCCTCACCCTTCCTGGGGAGTGGATGGGGGATGGGAATCAATGAGGAGCATGAGAGGATGGGGAGGGGGAGGGAGCTGGAATTGATATGCAAAATAGAGTTGTTTCTAATTTAAATAAAATGTATTTAAAAAGGCATCTTTTACATCAAACCAAATCAAATGACACTATTACCAGCTTTACATGTCTCATTTCTTTATCTAAGTCATAACCATATTTCATAAAATTTCCTCATATTTTACTTTAAATTATTTGCTATATTCCAGTGACAGTGATTTTTGCTTTATTTTCATATTTAATCAACACATCACCAGGAATATAGCTGATTGCTATTATTGTTTTTAATATTTTATTAATTCATTTAGAATTTCATACAATGTATTCTGAACATATGTACTCCTTTCAAATTCTGACACTACCACACTCTCAATCTTCTCATCTCTTCCCACTCAACCTTGAGATTGTTTCATCTTTGATGGTGATATTCATTTCTTTTGGGAATATTTTCCTAATCAATGAGAAGTTTTATTTCATTTTTATGTCTTTATTCAAAGACGTTAAGATAACAAGTAATCTTGTTTTTAATTTTGAAGTATGGATAAATGTAAAAATAAAATACTAATATCTATAAGTTTCTCTTTATAACTTAGTGGAGAGATATATGAAAGTGATTCTAATGAACAAATTTTTTCCATGATAGTTATTCACTTGAAATATCTAATGTTCTGTTTGGTGTCGGTATTATGGGAATGATCTGAGGAATAAGCCAAATGCGTTCTTGAACATCTGTCAAGTGTACCAAGATATCAAATCTTCTGGGTGATGTTGATAGCTAGGGCATTAGGCTTGGAGAGAATTCTTGGATAATAACTTGAGGACAAAATGTTACCAAAAAAAAGAATGTTTTAGTAACAAATCTCTAGCTACAGAGGGAAGAAGCATAGCTTCTAGATATTTTAGTGTGTAAGTCAGCCTACATTTGTAAGTAGAAACCAATATGAATTTCACTTATTTTTTATTATTTCTTTTAGCAATGTAATTGAACCTCACCCTTTATGTATCTGGTTGACTGACACCATATTGTGTAAAACAGAGTATATCCACAGAAGTTCTGTAGGTACATTATTAAATTGAAGGACTACTTGTTTCCACCACAATCAAATAGTCAAGAAAAGAATGGGAACTTACTGGTTCCTAACTCTGATTTTAATCAACATCAATTGTTGGGAATTGAATCTATGCTTAATTACTACCCATCTCTATGACCAGAAAATACCTTATGCTGTATCAGCCTATTTTTTAATTTAAAAATATAAACTTTTATAATGAATATAAAAAGAGGATTTCTGTTATAGTAGTAGTGAATCAACTTATTATTTTCCAGATATAAGTCATTATTGATGTTCCCCAAGATGAATTGTTTATACCAGATTTTTAGGAACAGAAAAGAATAATAACAGAATTGACAAGTATGCCTTTTATTTTGCCTTATGAATAGTTGCTGAGTGTCACATATTTCAGACTGTTTTATCATCTGAATAAAATATAGAGAACAATGTTTGCAAGTGGGTTTGGGTTATTCAGATCCCCTTTGAAAGGTTCCTCTTTATGCATCAAGCTATATTTTGCCACCTCTTGACAAATTAGCTTTAATTGTTGACTGGACATACCCTAGATTCATCTGAGAAGAAAGTGTCAGAGGAGAGACTGTCTAGATCATATTAGACTGTATGCTTATCTGTAGAAGATTAACTGATTAATAATTGAGTCATCAGGGCTTAGTCCATTGTGGATGGTATCATTCCATTGGCTGTATAAGTAACCTAACTGTAAATGGAGGCTTCCCTCATGCCCTCCAGTTCCCAAATAAACACTCATAATCTTAATTATAATTGCTTGGCCAATCAGTCACATTACTGACTAGCTCTCTCAATTAAATTAACCAAGTTTTAGTAATCTGTGTATCACCATGTGGCCAAAGCTTACTGGTAAAGTTCTGGCATCTCTACCCCTTTGGTAGCTACAAGGCATGTCTCTGACTCCACCTACTATCTCTCCATATCTCTGTTTGGATTTCCAGCCTAGCTATATTCTGCCCTTCTATAAGCTAAAACAGTTTTATTCATCAACCAATAAAAGTAACACATATTCACAGCATACAGAAGGATATCCTACATCACCTAACTGAGCATGAATCTGCAATTCAGGGAGTAATCAGAATTCCTGTACAGTTTCTGCTTCACATTTCTGCTTAAGTTCCTTCCCTAACTTCCCTCAGTGATGGACTGTGGTCTGTCAATGTCAGTAAAATAAATCCCCTTTTTCCCCTAGCTGGTTTCGGGTAGAATGCTTTGTCACAGCAACAAAAATCAAAGTGGAACATTTACAGCTATAACTTTGCATTTCATAAATTTAACATCTTCATGTGACTCACTATCCTTGAAATTTTGGAGCAATATGTCTTTAGATATGTGTCTATATACATATCTACTAATGTTATCATAAAATATAGTTCCTATACATAAGAGAAAAATATATGCATTTTTGATGCTATCTTTATGAGTGCTACTACATGCCATGAAAACAAATCAAGAGTAACAAAATGGCACACAGCATGTGAAACAGCAATTCCTGGCCTGGGTGCTCTCATTAGTTAATCAACTCACTTCTGCATACATAAGAATGTTATGCTAGATTTAACATTTTCCTGAGAGAAAGGAGACATCTCCAGTGATTTTGAAGCTTCAGGTTGAACAGTTTACACACAGCTGCAAGCACTTAAAGAATCACAAAACTTGAGTTTAATATTTTAGTGTCAATCAAATGGGGCTGATTTGCACAGGCCAGTTTGAGAGAAAAGACTTTTGTATTCTTTCACATTCTCTTGCAAGTAAACTAAAGACCAGTGAACCGTTTTTCAGCTAATGAACATGTAGTGAGTGAGTGACTCAGTGTCTCAGGGTTAGGCCAACAGGTCTGAAGAACTGCCTTCTATACTAATACCTGTTGTGCAATCTTTAAATGTGTGTGTGTGTGTGTGTGTGTGTGTGTGTAGCACACTACACAAAACTCATAGATAAAACAGTGTGCTACTGATACTACTGTATCAGTCGTTTTTAGGAATTGCTTAAACTCTTATCTAGACCAAACAAATGGACATGTATCTGTCAGTGTTAACTCAGCATTATTATCTTACTTTTCTGCTTTTAGATTTCCAGTTTAGAATTTGTTTGTTGATCCCTCTCTTGTGTTTCAAACCAAATCATGCTTGTTGGTAGTACATCTCAGAATAAGCCCTCCTGTGAAGCAAGTGCAGGAAAGTGAATAGGTATTCTCTAGGATTTCAGGTTTTAAAGACCTTTCTCTAGTTTGTGTTTGGAGATATAATTATTTTTGTTTGGATTTCTTACAATTCCTACTGTGCTATGGTGGAAGTTCAGAAAACACATGATCCTGAGAAGGCAAATAAGTTTCCTTTTTGTGTTTATTTTTAAAAATTAATGTTTAATTTTTTACACAAAATAGTTGATTGCATTATGACATTTAGTGATTATGTATCACTTGACTTTGTCTTTAAATGTTCTCCTCATCCACAGTCTCTTACCGACCAAGTCTAATTTATTCAGGAACACTTGATCCCCACAATTGGACCCTTGTTCCACTTTCATGAATTTGATCACCATTTCTATCCTTCCTCATTCCTCATGATTTCTTTGCCCTCTTTCATGTTTCATGACAGAAACAGATACACACACAGAGTCACACAGATACACACACACACAATTCTGTATACAAAAGAAAATGTCAGCACTTATAATGACTTCTACTTCTACAAATGACTTCATTCATTTACTGAAAGAGTCATAATTTCATTGCTCTATGGCTAGATTTAATTCCACTATTTATATGTGCCAGGTTTTCTTTTTTCATTCATTTATTGGTGGTTTCTAGATGGGTTTTGTTTCCTGGTCATTGTCAGTGTTGAATAAAAAAAATGTGAGTTCATTTGTACCTGGCAGTATATTTATCCCTAGTCCTAGGGATGATACAGTTGTATAATATGTTAGTACTGTTTTTAGTTTATTGATGAACTTCCATATTAATTTATGTAGTCATTACACAGGCTTATGCTTCTATAAGAAAATCCCCCTACTTAAAACCGCAGTAGAGTTTGCTACTATGGTGGTAGCCAATATGATCTCAGTGAGATGAAATCCAAAAATTTCAGTTTTCTTTTCCCTAGTAGAAAAGGGTATTGACCTCAAAAAGTACTAATTGAACAACTACTTCTCGAATTTATCATTCCATTTATTGATGTATTATTTGTGATTTTTGAGTACCCAACGTTGATATGTTTTTAAGGCACCTTGATAATGTCAGGGAATTTACAACTTCTTCCTGAGATTACATCATTAATACTAAGAGATTTATAAAAGAACATCATGATTATCACTGGGTAATATGTCAAAAAATCCCACTACCAAAATCATAAAAATAAAGCATACATGTTGAGGACTCATCCAGAGGAGAATTCTACACCATCTGTTTCTGGCTCTGCAGAATGGGACTAGACAATAGTATTTACCTGCCTCACACCAACTCCTAAGAAGAATTTGATTTCCTGAAGAGGAGATAAATGAGCTGAATTTTAAGTTACATATTCAGAATGAGTTCAATATTAAAGATATTTCAAAACAACAGGCTCAGTTTCATTAAATCTTATTTTACCTATTCTTCAAAATTCATGGGCAGTTAAAACCTTTCATTGAATATACTGTTCATTTTTATTAAAAAATATTTGAGTTTTTAAGTTTATGTTTATATACATGTGGGCATGGGTATATATATATGCAGATGCCTATAAAGGCCAGAGGACAGTACTGTGACCTCTAGGAGCTGGAATTAGAAGTGATTGTTTGCTGCCTGATGTGGGTGAAGGGAACTGAATTCTGTTCTCTTGGAAGAGCAGCAATCACTCTTAGCCATCTCTTCATCTATTCATGGCTCTCATTCAGCATACATTATTAAACATTTTAAATTATGTTTATAACACACTCCTCAATTTTTCCACCTCTAGCAAATTCCTTTTTTTCTCATAGTGTAAAGGACTATTCCTTTTCACATAAATGTCTGCTCCCAGGTTTTTTTAATTTAGGTCAAATACCTTTTGTATGAAACTTAGTTTCATTCCAATGTTTTCATTTTACAAATTTTGTCTATTTCATTATTTCAAAATATACAGAGAAGTCTTACTGCTAAAGTGAAAGGTAACAAATGCCATCATTGTGTGAACTTTTGTATTTTCTAAGAAAATTGCCTCAATTTGTTTCCATCAGTTTTTCAAGTGCCTAAAGCATCAATAAAAACAGAACCATTAATTGCCAAATAAATAATTTTCACATGACCACAGTCTGGTTACATACATTCATTTGTGCATTTACTATGTGTGCCCATATTTACCAACCTAAGCTTAGTTATCAAGTGACATATATGTTTCTCTAAGGAACTGGCATCAGAATCAAACAAATTTTCTATACAAATCACAGTGTCATTTGTGGACATTGTTGAAGAAGCAAAATGAAAATGCTCACAGAGAGACGTTGTTAGAAAGCAAATGTGGGATGAACATGAAAGCCTTTCCCAGTACTGTTTGAAATATGGTGTTTTCACTTGTTTACTTGATACGATAGTTTTTTGTTCTCTCACTGAGAGATGAGTTTAACTTATTGAGTTTTTTGTTTTAATTAAAGTACTTACTTTATACTATCTTTTGGAGCTGTTCTAACAAACAAACAAATTGAAACTTGAAAATGGACAAATAGCAGTAAATAACAGTTCACTATGTGCAGTGAACAACAGCCAATATCAGCCACATGTTACTAAAAGATCTTAGGAATATGACATTGTATATTGTATATTTGTGTTAGAAGTGTTCAAGTATAGTCAGACTACTTAGATATAGGATTACTTTCTTTATTTCTAGTAACTAGAACTATATATTGGCCAGCTTCTTCACAGTGCCCCCACCACGTGGCTTTACCATCATTATTTATTTGTGATTCTCCTCCATTATATTATTTTTTTCAGGTTGTGCTTATATAAATAGATGACTTGAGGACTCTTCAGAATCTGAAGGGTAGATTTTGGACTTCACAGACTATATCTGATCCAATCTCATTGTATCTGCTTGGCTCATTGCCCTGAACAAAGTAGAGGGATATATAAATGAATACTTGTCGAATGCATAAATAATAAAATAGTTACAAAAACATGCATTATTTAGAATTATGTAGAAATAAAGCTGATAAAAGAAGAGCCCTTTTTTTTCCTCTTTCTTCCCTGGTCTGCTTTTAGGCAAGGCAGAAATCCTTCCATTGATTATTTGAATCTTCATTTGTCAAACAGCAGCTATGCATCAGATGCAAAAGGAAGTGTTATGCCAGATTTGAGCTGCTTAGAATTCATGTATGCAGAATTATGATACAGACCAAAATATGTTGGTTTATCTTAGGCACAACACAATTTCCTAGCTGCTAGGCAAATAAAGAAGTTTGGGAAACTATGAGACACTTATAAAGGACTCAGCAGTCTAGAATTTCTTAAATTTTTTGATTTCTCTTATTATCATTCTGCTTCTCATTGGAGTTTATAGAAAATTCTTTTCTGGCTGTGTTTCAAAGGACCAGGTCTGGGGAGATAGGTATATTTGGGAGCTTGGCTTTTGTGAAATGTAAATAATAAATGCAAGTGAGTCACCTATTCCTAATCGCTTGCTGTGTACAAGATTAAGTCTCTGTCATGTGAAGGAAGAGATATCTACCAGGTAAATTGTGCTTTAACAGAAAAAATCAGTATATTACCAGATAACAGTGGAAACTAGATATCATAAATCACAGAGAAAACAGTATAAAAGAGAAGTAAGGTACATAGAAACGATTGGGGCACCAGTATGGAAAAATTTTCAGTTTCCTGACCTGTTTTTATAATGCCAAGAATTTGGATCTCCCCATTCATAATGCCATTTTTTAATTTAAATTTCTTGTCCTGACACAACCTTCCTGCTCCCCCAAGTCCTCCTCTCCTCCTCTCTTTTACCTGGTTCCCTCTCCCCCTCCCCCCATGCTCTTAATCTGATCAGGAGATCTTGCCTCATTCCCCTTCTCTGGGGTACCATGCATATATCTCTTAGGGTCCTTCCTGTTACCAGACTCTCTGGCAGTGGAATTGTGGCTGTCACTCCCCTGCTCCATGTCTAAAATCTATGTATGAGTGAGTACATATCATGTTTGTCTTATTGTGACTGGGTTACCACACTCAGGATGGTTTCTTCTAGTGCTGTACATTTGCCTGGAAATTTCAAGATTCCATTGCTTTTTTTCAGCTGAGTAGTACTCCTTTGTGTAAATGTACCACATTTTCTCTATCCACTCTTCAGTTGTGGGGGATCTAGGTCAATTCCCTGTTGTGGCTATTTACACTGAGATCTACAATTAATAAATGAGACCTCCTGAAACTGAGAAACTTCTGTAAGGCAAAGGACACAGTCAACAAGATAAAAAGGCAGTCCACAGAATTGGAAAAGGTATTCACTAACTCCACATCTGACAGAGGGCTGATCGCCAAAATTTAAAAAGAACTCAAGAAGCAACTCTACAAAACACCAAAAGATCCAATTAAAAAGTGGGCTACAGAAGTAAACAGAGAATTCTCCTTAGATGAGTTTAAAATGACTGAGAGACACTTCAGAAAGTGCTCAACATCCCTAGCCATCAGGGAAATGCAAATCAAAACAACTCTGAGATACCATCTCACTCCTGACAGAATGGCTAAAATCAAAAACACCAATGACAGTTTATGCTGGAGAGGATGTGGAGAAATGGGAACACTCCTCCACTGCTGGTGGGAGTGGCAACTTGCCCTGCCATTTTGGAAATCAATATGGAGATTCCTCAGGAAAATGGGAATCAGTCTACCACAAGACCCAGCAATTCCACTCTTAGGCATATATCCAAAAGATACCAATTCATACAAGGATGTCTGTTCCATGTTCCACTATGGTCATAGCAGAAATATTTGTAATAGTCATGATACCATTTTTAAGCATCCCCAATGAAATTGCATTGTGTAACATATCACAGCAGTACTATTACAATTTTTATAAATCTTTTAAAACTGTATTATATGCCTTTGAAGCCAAGCTCTCTTGTTGAACTAATCCTGTTTTTCCATTTTGGGCCACCAACCAGCTCCCAAATCATGTCACAGAGACTTCTTATTAGTTATGAATGGTCAGCCAAACTTAGACTCATTTCTGGCTAGCTCTTTTAACTTGAATTAACTTGTTTATCTTTATTTACCTTTTGCCTTGGAGCTTTTTACTTTTCTTTCCTTTTGTATGTCCTATTCCATCTAGCTGGATGGCCACGCCAAGTTTCTGACTTCAGATATGTCCCTTCTTTCTCTCTTCCCTCTTCTTCTTCTTCTTCTTCTTCTTCTTCTTCTTCTTCTTCTTCTTCTTCTTCTTCTTCTTCTTCTTCTTCTTCTTCTTCTTCTTCTTCTTCTTCTTCTTCTTCTTCTTCTTCCTCTTCTTCTTCTTCTTCTTCCTCTTCCTCCTCCTCCTCCTCCTCTTCCTCCTCTTCCTCTTCCTCTTCCTCTTCTTCTTCTTCTCCTTCTCCTTCTCCTTCTCCTTCTCCTCCTTCTCCTTCTCCTTCTCCTTCTCCTTCTCCTTCTCCTTCTCCTTCTCCTTCTCCTTCTCCTTCTCCTTCTCCTTCTCCTTCTCCTTCTCCTTCTCCTTCTCCTTCTTCTTCTTCTTCTTCTTCTTCTTCTTCTTCTTCTTCTTCTTCTTCTTCTTCCAAGATTTCTCTTCCTATTTATTCTCTCTGTCTACTGGCCCCACCTATCCCTCTCCTGCCTTGCTATTGGTCATTCAGTTATGTATTAGACCTACTGGATGCCTTAGGCAGTCAAGGTGAAACAAATGCAATACAACTCTACATAAATAAATAAATGCAGCATAAACTAATGCAACACAATACATAATTAACAAAGACAGCAGAAACTGATGTAATACACCTTCACATAGTTAAAACAATGTTCAAGAGCATAAACAAATGTAATGTATCTTGCCAAGTTAAAGTAATATGCCTTTATATAATTCTGTCACATTTCTTCTATTGTTCATAATAGTTGTTTAAATCAAGTAGACATCCAGAACCATAGACTTGAATTTACTTGTTTGTTACTTAGTGTTTACTTTATTTTAGATCCCATGTCTCCCTGCTTGATTTAATTGGATATTGAGAAGTTTTGGTTATACATATTTGTGTCTACAGTGATATGATTTATGAGTGTTGTGCAAAAAATAAAACATTAGTAAGATGTTCACATCTTATAAACCACAACCCTTCTGTGAGAGACGCTTCACTTTTATTCCCATTCTCTAGATGAAGCTCAGAGATAAAACGTCCAGCCCCAGTGTCAGATCAACCAGGTTTTGTGTGATAACCTTAGAATTTGGTTGTTTCAAGATTGATTAGGTCTCTAAAAGTAACTTATATAGTAGTTTGTGGCTATTATTAATATATTAATAAGCAAAGGGTGAGATATTTTAATTTTGAGAAGAATGTAAGTCCTGCCTTACTATTCATGAATTTGGGATTACATGGAATCCATAAACATGCATCAAAAGGCTTATTTGCTACATACTTTTATTACATCTATTTTCATATTTGTATGTGTGAGGGGGGAGGCTCAGACACTCATGTGGAGGTTGGAGTTCAGTCTTCCTTCTCTATCATAGGGGTCTGGGATTCAGTCTCAAGTTGTCAGAGAGCGTTTATGGGCTGAGGCGCTTTGCTTACCTGAGTATGACTTTTGTATCCTCCTTCATGACTGATGGCTTCTGGACACCAAAATGTTTTTTATTAATGCTAATAACACGTGAAATAATTTTTACTTTGATGTTATTGTACCAGATGTCTCATGTGTGCTGTCATTTTACCTATAATGACCGCATTACTGTCATTTTTAAGATAAACTGAGTCTTATAGAAACAGAGACATGTAGTATCACAATCTCCTATGCTGCAATATTGGGTCGAAGGCTGTTGGAATCCCAAACTGGTTCCTCTTTGAACTAACATTCATTTCTATATCATGAGGATTGGTTTTCTGAATTGATCCATTAGATACTATTCAGTATCTAAACTTAGATTTTATTTGTATTAATTAAAAATGTAACACACCAGTCATTAGTTGGAGGTTCTTAGTCTTCCTACAATTTGATATGCCATATTTTGTTTATGTCCATGGGAGATCTGCCCTTTCCTGAACTGAAACAGAGGAGGAGTGGTTTGGGGGGTGGTGAAGGGCAGGTGGGAGAGGATATGGGATGAGAGAAGGAAGAGGAAACTGCAGTTGTGGTCTAAAAGAAAAAAAGTGCAACCCCCTTTTTTGAATTAGCATCCATTGCTATATCATACAGAGGGTTTCTATGAATTAATGTATTATGAATTAATGTTCATTAAAAGGTTAACACACTAAACTGAATCATAAAAACTAATGATATTAAATCAGAATATGAAACAAATGGAATTTTCAGATTTTCTTAACTTTTAAGTTAATACAATCATTTAAAGAAAACTAATTTACCTCAGCTACTGATTGTAGAGAGATGATTACTCTAAGAACTAGCATTTTCCCATTTGTATAAAAACATTAAAGCAGTGGACTTACATAATGAAGTCATACTCAATAACATTCATGCCATTATTGTGTACTCTCTAAACTGGAAACCCTCAGATTGGCAGGAATGATGAGCTTGAACAACTACATTTAATAGTTATATGAACTTGACAAAGGGATAATACACAGCCAATAGGTGTGCTTTGTATGAGTCCATTTACATGAGAAATTAAGAAGAAATAATAATCGTTCTTGTAACCATCAATACAATGCTTCTCTTGGTGTAGCTCCAGTTTAGGATTGCTCCACTTCTTGGCCTGTGTGGCATTTCTACAGGTTATTCCCCGGTGAGCTGAATTGTGCATTTTGCATTTTGTTGCCTGTATTTGTACTTCAGTATAACCTGCGTTTGTGGGAGGGAAGTGCCTGATATAATATTCTTCCTACAAATACTCTTTATAAAGATGGTTAACAACAATAGCTGCTGCAAGAAAATAAGAAGTACTGAATTTATAATAGCTTTATAATTTTTCTTAAAGTGGCAATTATTTTTTATTTAAAATAAAATTACATAATTTTTGCTTTCACTTTCCTCTCTCCCACCATTCCTATGAAACCCTCTCAGATACAAAGTAACTGATCTCCATTTCTTCAGTTGCTTTGTAAATGTATGTGTATGTGTGTGTGTGTGCACATGTGTGTGTGCACATGTGTGTGTGCACATGTGTGTGTGCTCATTTGTGTGTATGTATTCCTATTGCCTTTAAATTTAAACTAAATAAGTAATAATACCACTTTGATTTTTAGAAATTGTTTTTTCAGAATACACAATAGAGGTAGAAGATGCTTTTCAATAGAAGAGCATTTGTCTGCCATGTACAAAATCCTGTAATTGTTTCTTAGCCATACATAAGAAGTTACAACAAACAAGAGTCAGCTTATGTCCTGACTTCACTTGTCCTATTGCCCTTTCTAAAGTAATGGTTAGCAAAAGATGATGTTAGTTTTGGTATTACTCATGATACAAGTAATTGGAATATTGCTGAGGTTCCATTTGTTTAATTCTGTTTTAATATGACAATCTTTACCAGAAATGCTTTCCCATTGAAATCTGAGAGCAATCTCATTTTTTTAACTTATTCTGTTGGCTGGACCATTGAAGAAAAACAAACTTCCATTTTTCCTGAAGAAATAGTTATTCATCTCAGGCCCCCATATCCTTCCTCAAGGACAAAGGACACTCAGTGATTTTTTTTGATGTCTGAGTGTAAGGAGATTAAATTTAGTCATGATGTCCCATTTTTTGACTCAGGCCACAGTACAGCTGTTTCATGGCAGGGAAACTTGCTGCCCTCATAAAAATTTATCCTCTTAACTTGGTTATTCAAATAGAGTGATAAATACCTGTTCTAGAATTGAACCAATATAGGTTAAAATCCCATATCTAGTGCCACCTGATCTAGAAAATTCCACTTTTTAACTTGAGATGGTCTTCTTATTGAGTTCCTGTCCATATAAGTTGAGGTAGTATCCATGAAAATCCTAGCGCAGGATCTGCCACATAATAACATTTCAGGAACATTGGCTGTTATTTTTAATAAATGTTATTACTGTATACATTTGCCTCACATGTGTAACAATGAAAACTTCATTAACTCAGCTGCGGTACACATATAGTTTAATTGGATCCAGTAACATGCTTAAATAAGATATTACTGATTAAACATATAAACACAACAGATGCATTTTCTCATAATAGGCAACTCACTTATCTTGGAAATGAACTGTTTTAAAAGTTTAAAAGGTGACTGGCTGGTCTCCTATTGCCAAATAATCAGATCTCTTATAGGTAAAACCAATTAAAAATCAATGTCTCCTAGTAAGCACAGGGTGGCATAAATGCTTGTCTTTATTACCTATAAAGAGTTTTTAGTTGGCAAAGTCCTTGTATTTTTGACAAATTTTGACCAAAGATTGGAAGAACTACCTAGACTCCTTCATTTACAGTTGAAGATTTTGTGATCTCAATGAATTCCAAATCACTATACATCAGTTTATGCACAGATAAAGTTGCAAAGCCTGGAAAGTTTGTCAGTCTGCATTCCTAGACAAAGAAGCAACATGCTGTATGCAACTATACAAAGCACACCAAACATGAGTAAAAGATCTCAAAGATACATACTTCCAGAAACATGTTCTGATTCTAGATAATTCGTTTTGAGCCATAGGTCCCCCAACAAAATCTCAGCTTGAGGATCATGGTGAAAGTGGGCCATGTAACAACGAACTCTGAGCTGTGGAACGGCACGGCTCCACCTGGTCCCGAAGCATCAGCCACGTGTCTGTCTTCCCAAAACAGTTCAGCAAATATTTACCTCCCATGTAGAAAGCATCAGCATGCCGACCCTCAGGAGAGAGCTAAAATCCACAGCTACACAACTTCCCTCTATCTCAAGGGGAAAAGTTTAAAAATAACCAACTTTTCTCAGGCGCGCTAAAGATATTTTTTCCCTAGGAAGCACTTTGTTTTCATATTTTTGTAGCTCTCTGTGAAAATTGAAAACATGAATGCTCCATTGCCTGAGATACCGAGTAAACTTGCTCTGAAATGTACCTTTTAATGTCTTTTACGATTTTGTTTTTCTTCCCTTATTTGCACTCTCAGCTGTGGCTGAATTTCCATGCAATGCATCATTTCTTTAAGAGTTCGCACACCATAAGAAGTAAAAATGGAAAATGGAATCTATTAAGAGAAAATAGTTTTCCCAAGTCCCCAGCAGATGCTGTCGGTGAGAACCCCTCTGTCTGCTCAACGCAGCAGATCAGCTTAACCCTCCATAGGTTTGCCTGGGAGAATGGAACATATTTCTGGTTGTTAAACTAATGAAGGCATTCTTAACTTGACTTCACCCTCCTATTGTTTCAGAACTCACTGTGAACCTGGGGGTTTGTAATTTAAGTCACGCATCATTCCACTTCATCTAAAATGATTTCCCATATTCTAACCCACTAGCTTCCATCAGGCTGGCTGCCTATCATATTACTTTGAATGTGAGTGCACAGAAACGTCTTTTGTTTTTATATGTTTATTCTCATTAAGGAAATATTGTGATTTTCCATTGTCATCTTTCTTACTAAATTGGGAAGGTTTGGTTTGGGTTTTCCTGCAATGGAGGCAATCAACTGGCTTACAACTGGGGAGTGAGCCTGTGATGCCCGATAAACACCAGGGCCTCCCAAGTTACAAGGGATTGGTGGCAACTCTCCTGAGCTGGCTCTAAATGGAACATGCACTGTGCAAGCAGTCTTTTTAGGGATAATGTCTGTGAACCCACAGCTCAGAATGTCTGAATTTTATTCCACATGCTTTACCCACTGGCAGGAGATGTATGTGACAAAATGAACTTATTAAGTGTGAGCTTAACCCTCTTAATTCTCTGTGCATGTCCCCACTATTCATGCCCTGTCCCATCTCTGTCAATTTTGTGCGGGGACTAAAGAGGTGGGCACATATATTCTACAATGTATACCCCCGAGGCTGTAACACAACAAAATCAGGTATTTCTCACTGCTACTAACTTTGGGGATGGCAGCCACAGCACACAAGGAAAACACAAAAACATTCAAAGTTATCAACCTGGACCTGAGTTAGGAATGTTTGCCCACAACTAAGAAATATAAAGGAGGCAGTGGTACAAGAAGAAATACATTTAAATTTTCTCTCTAACCATTTACTGTGAAATCTTACTCTATTCCTGGAGCAAAAATTGATGGTATTTTACAGCTTTAGCATTTTTCAGGTATCAATAAATCCCTGTAAAGTCGTTCAGCTCTTCTAAAAATCAGAGGATCAGTAGCAAAATACAGCAAATGGTTTTAGTAAAGCAGGCTAAGAGTCCTTCATACTATTTAAATTCTTTTAAAGCATTCTTTTGACATCCATATAGCTTGGTAGCTCATACTTCCTACACACTTTTAACTATTTAATATGAATTACCAATTATACTCAATATGTAGATCTTTGTCATATATCTACTATTCTTTACTACTAAAATGCCAGCAGTTTTTATATTTATGTTTTTAGGAATATGCATGTGTGTGTGCATGATGCACACACATACACACACACACATGCACCCCCACACACACACAGAGAGAGAGAGAGAGAGAGAGAGAGAGAGAGAGAGAGAGAGAGAGAGAGAGAGAGATCAATAATGAAAGAAAGCAAAGGGAAGGGCTACATGGAAAGGTTTGGAGGGAGAAAAATGATAATTATAATATCAAAAAGAAAACAAATTAAAAAAAATCAAAATTACATTGTCAAATAATGACACTTCCTGGAAACATATGTTCCTCCATCTTTAAACCTGCTTAAAGAAGACTTGTGAAACATGGTGACATTTTACAAAGAGGAATTAAACAGCATATGTTCTTTTGTGTCTTCCTTGATTTGCTTTCTGTTGTCTTAATAAGATTGTCAGTGATGCCTCTTGTAGTTGTTTATTGTCATGTGTGCATAATTTTCCTTTGGAAGTATGCATAAAGCTCAAATCCTATAGAATGAAGATCCCATCAGAACTTTTATTGTTTAGGGATGTTAGAAACACAGCAAGGATAAATGTCTTATTCATGATTAGTGATATATAGTAATACAAATATCTGTGCCACTTGATTGATGCAGTGATACAGCCTGTGTGTCTTCAACTTGTGTAGATAATGTAGTTTTCCAAAATCTGTGCATTGATTTCCATTCTAGTAAAAGTACCTATTTACAATTTCAGGAATTTGCTCCATCTTTTCAAGCCCTTCATACACATGCTTTCTTCAGTAGTGCACTTTATGATTACTTCCATTATTTGGCAGAGCAAGAAACTCAGTAAAGACTGTGTGAATAGTCTGGAGAATCCTCATTATACATTTTGGAATCCAGTTGTTAGCATTAAAATTACACATATCAAATGCTTGAATAAGATTATATCCATGGTTAAAGGAGAAGTTATATTTTTACAGCACTGGATATTTGCCTTATAAGTATAAGCTGTTCCTTTGTTTCCTTGGTTTGTAGTTTTTGTGTGATAGTATTTCACCTATTTTGACACACTGTTTTCTAATTTTTGGTATATTATGGCCACAGAATGATCTCCTTTTATTCTTTGATTCTGAATATTTGTTGGTGATCTATAGAGTTATAATCAATTTTCATATTTTAATAATGTATCAAGCAATGTCATTAATTAGCAATTTATTGTATTAATCCAGTTTATATGAGTGAACTAAGAAATTTATTGTGAATTCTTACATCTTCGTCTCTTTAATTTTTTTCCATTTAATAGATGAACATTAGAGTAAAAGGCAAGACAATGTTGAGCATTTTGAAGACTTTGTGCACAGTTTAGTGGTATCAAATACATCCGTGCTTTTCTGTGCTTCCCATATTGTCGCTAGATCTGTTCCCATGCGACAGACCTGAAACTGTCTACTCACTGAACACTGACTCACTCTTCATTTCTTATTTGCCCTAACCACTGAGCAATCCTCCCTACTGTCTGCCTTTGTGCTCCTTTAAGCATAATCACACATTATTTCTCCTCTATATTCTTTTTGGCTTAGCATAGTGTCATCAATGTTGACTCATAGCATCTTTTTTCCTTTTGTAAAAATGACTGAATAATATTCCATTGTGAGTATATAACTGAATATGTTTGTTTGTTCATCTACATACATTAGGATATTCCCAGATTTACCTATTATTCTTCTCCAAACAGGAAGTTTCACCACCTGCTCATGCCTCTGTTGTTGGAGTTACTTGGTTACACATCAAGCACCCTCGCCTCGATTTTTCTGCACCTTGTTTCCTCCAGGCTCTTCTCTGTTTCCATTCTTACCAACACTGCTCAAAGATTGAAAATTGCCCACCAATCAGTCCTTAGGTCCATTGTGAATAGAGTTCGTGTTGGATTCATTCAAAGGTCTTATAGAATTGCTTGCTGTGATCATGTACCACATTCTCCTTTGTTCTGCTTTTATTCATTAAATTAGAAAATCTTATTTTCTCTACATTTTTGTAAGTCACACAAATCATTCACAACATTTCAGTTAACCTGCTATTGCCCTGAATTTCAAATGCTTTGTTTAGGCTTTTGCATTTATTTTCATAAGCATATTTGATTATCTGAATTTCCTCAAATATATTTTGGTTTCTCAATAATACTTTTCCTCTCAAACAATTCAGACATTGTTTCTTTTTCTCTTCTCTCAGTAAGTTCATAGAGAATTGGCTCCGTATCTTTCTTGCAGGTTTGGTAAAATGTGACTTTCTTTGGGCAAGTTATTATCTTTGTTTTTTTAATGATTTATAGTTTTCATTAAATATGTTTTTAAAGTATACAACCTTTCAATTTTTTTGTATTTTATCAAGTTGTGCTATCCTTGGACATTTTCAAATTTACCCAAATGTTAAAATGTTTACTAGGAAAGTCTGGAATCTTCCATTTTTGCATCAGTGTTTGTTTGTCCAAGGAAATGGTAACCAATATCTGGATTTTGGAACTTTTCTATTTCCATGTTTTTAAATGTAATTCATAGCAAGTTATTGATAAGCTTCTTCCTGTGATGTCTTTTTACTTTATGTACTGTTCATCTATTGAAGATATTATTTACTTTTGTCATACAGCATAGTTTGCTTTGTAGTTAATTTTTCCACCTGCATCCTACACAGCCACTTTCTTTCTGTCTGCACCTTATTGCGCCTTAAAATTTAAAATTTTTTATATCTGCACAAAAAGTCTTAGCATCCTATTCTTAGTTTTTTTCAGATCGTAGCTGTATTCATACAGCATTTCTTAGAACTTATTCTTCAGTTCTATACCAAATATGTATACCAAACAATTGAAACGGTGCTTTTTAAGCAGCTGGTTACTTTATCAAGCTACTGATGTGGGTAATTCTTTGTTACACTCATAGATTTAATTTCCCTTACAGAATTTTTACCTACTTAACTTTATCTCATAGTTCATAGATTACATGCTGTTTCTAATCTTAGTTATCCTCACTTTAAATCCATGCCTGTCCCTTGGTGTTACTTTATACTGTGCATTGCTTTAAAGATGCTGAATACACTAAATGATACGTTTATTTTAGTGAAGCAAGGTATTTTACATATATTTTATTCCATAATGCCTCATAATAGTGTGTCCTAATGAACACATACAATATATAACTAGGAATAAAATCTTGGAGTGAAAGAAAAAGTTTAAAAATAAGGAAATAGAAATACATTTGCCTGGGTAAATATCATTACTAATATTACTCACAATGTCTAAAACAAGCCATATCTTTACCAAACATGTATCTGTAAATTTGTGTACTTGTTATTTTGTTGTTATCATAGTTATTATTAAAAATAGACCCCTCTCTCATCAATACATCCCAACCACATTTCCCCTCCTTTCATTCCTCTTCACTCTCCACCATCTCTCCTCCATTTCCTTTTTTATGAAACAGTAGCCCTCCCAAAATGAGAGCCAAGCAGGATAAACAAGTTACAATAAGACCAAGCAAAAGGCCTCATATTGAGGTTGGACAAGGCAGCACAACAGGACAAAATAATCAGAGAAACTCCCTCTCCCACTGTTAGGAGAGACACAAAAACACCAAGTTAACAGCCGTAACATGTGTGCAGAGGACTTGGTGTAGACCCATGCAGACGCCATCCTTGATGCTTATTATTTAGAGATAAACATGTCTTTCACCTGCTTAGGCTTGCTAAAGTTTTCATACGTCCATATTTGTCTGCTGCAGATAAGTAATTAATTTTTGTACATCAAGATATTTAGAATAAAGCAAGTAGCATTTTGTTCCTGCACATGCTTGTATTACAGGGCCAAATGTGATGCTTTAACATAAGGAAGACATTTGCTAAATGTTCCTTTCAAAAGATTCTCATGATTTGCAGCATGATAACAAACTGGAATCTAAAGTCCCCTTCTTGGCAACATTTCTCTTTACTATTATTAAAAAGTGTTCCCATTGTGTTTTATGTCATTTTATGAAAAAATATTCCTATTGTGCTAGAACACATATAATATGTTTGCTAGAACACCACCCTTTTGTTCTATGTAACTGCTCTCATCATAAATACTATATCAATAGTACTATTATAGTTGTGATTAAATCAATATTTATTTTCTTCATATAAGCCTATTATAATGACCTAATTCTGTAATGTGACAGGATTCAGCATTAGAGTAATCACATTTGTATTCTAGTGGAGGGAAAAACACGATCTGAGACAATTCATCAAACTTCTCACATTCAAAACAATTCAAAAATGAATTTCTCAAAATACTTTAATATAATACTTTATTAATTCTTTGAAAATTTCTCATCTATGTCTCTTTCTATCTGCTATCTCTATACATTATATTTTGATAATTTTCATTCATACTTCTCTTCCTAATTCCTCTAAGATTAAGATTCCCCACCCTTCTCCATTCAATTTCACATTGATTTTTTTTAAAACTCATATATTGCAGTTTGTGATGCCCATGTACACAATGGTGTGCATCCTTCTAGGAGGCAAGGCCAACTTATCAGGGGCTACAATTTAAAGAAAATGCATTCTCCTTTCTATAGCAGCCATCACTGATGGTAGTTATTAAGCTATGTACAGAGACTCATGACCCTGACATCTCTCCATGCTGAACGGTTGACTGGGTTGATATTTTACAGGTCTTGTACAGGCAATCACAATTGCTGTCAATTCATAAGTATAGGAGTTCTCCATGCCCAGAAGAAATTAATTCACCTCATTTCTCTCTGACCTGACATTTTTTCTAATTGTTCTTTGAACATTTGTGGGGGAAGCTATGATAGATATCCCATTAGTACTATGTATTCCATAGGCATATATATTATCTAGTCTTTAACCTGTTATGAGTTTTTATGACCTTCCTCCATTGCATATACAATTTTCTCCAGTGAGCTCTAAGAGCTCTACACTAACTTATGGATATAAGGATATAAATGTATAGGGGGTTTTGATACTATGTCCCTTTAGTAATAGTAATGGGTAGTTTATACTCATTGAATATGAATTCTCCAGTCATGGTTTCTTGGTATGGAAACAGTGCACCGGGAAAAGAAGTTGTCTAGGATACTTTATTAAATGCAGAAATCACTTGCGGGGAAGCTGGGAAGTGCTCTATGGTCCCCGAACCGTGGGCAGGATCCAAGGGAGAGAGCATGCTGCTTTCTCTTTTCTATATATCTCTTGCCTTTCCTACATCTCTCTGTCTACGCCCCAAACAGACGTGTCCAGTATCTCGGGTATGTGATCTCTCCCCTACAGATTCTTGTACATATTTACAACTCCAGGCATATGTTTTGTCCTGTAAATTAAGCCTTAAACCCCATTTGAAAGTCTATGGCTATAGCTACAACATTCATTCCACTATTGTACTCTTGATTCTGTCTTTCCAGTTGATCATTATTGCTGTTCACAGCTGGGTAAGACTGTTGACAGCATTTCTTACTTAGTATCTTATGTACCATTAAGTACGCTGGAAGTCAACAGTGAGGAAGCTTTTTTTCTCTTTCTATTACCAACTTGATTTCTCCATGTCCTATACCCAACGTGTGTGAGGCCTTCAGTATATTATGGTTATATCATGAGGATTTGGTGGGAAACTATAAGCAGTAGTATTAGCCTATAGTGCTTTAATCTCTGGGATACTTATGATCACCATCTCAATGACATATGAGACGGCTAGCACTGGGCTTTAACTCTTGCAACTCAATGTGTCTGGGAGCAATATTATCCATTTTAAAGCATAACTCCAATTAAGTTGCTTTATATGAAAGTGTGTGTGTGTGTACACATATACTTGAGAAATACATAAAATGAGCTTCTATAGTTTTAAAACATACTTAGAGCTATTTGTCCATCCTACTACCTTCTGTTCTGTCATTTTCTTTCATTCCTTTCCAATTTTTACCTCATTATTCCCCTTTACACCTTAATATTGCCCATGTTCTGCTACTCATATTTCCTTTACATCTTCCTAAGCCACCTATGGTCGCCCCGTCTAGATTTTTTGCTTCTATATGAATTCCAAGTTAAACACACAAATACAAATACTCATCCCCCTGATCCACATATGAATGAGAACATGTGATGCTTATCTTTCTTGGTCTGGGCTAGCTCCACAGGTATAATTCTAAAGACTGCTAAATATAAGTTTATATTTGAGGAATACTTTTTGAAATCACTGAAACAAAATGTATATTAGAATGATATGAAAGAAACAATTGGTAAATACTGGAGAAATTGTAAATATATGTAAATATATATTTAAAAAGTCCAGTGCTGGTGGGAAAATAATTGAGTCGTCATTTATGTTTGGATAGTTAATAAGTATAAACACATAAAATAAGATCTCTTCAGTTTGTTTCAATGTACAGTGCAACCTTTAGACACAGTAGCATGAAAGAAACCAGAAGCAAGCAGCAAAGAGCAAGGTCAGTGTGACTGCTGCCTGAAATCATTCATAAGACAGCATTAGTGATGCCTAAGAGGAGCTTCCCAACATGGGAAAGCTGCCACACATTCTCCTCTGCATCCCCAAAGCCTCTCTCTGTAAATCATGGTTGCAACATTATGACCAATAGAGCACAGCATCTCATAAGCTGAAAGGTCACTGCTTTGTTTGTATGACTTTCATAATCTGAAATCTCAACAGAATCGATTGCACAGAAGCCTCATATCTCTCCAATACCACAATCTTTGCACAGCATTTTGATCTCTACATGTTCTGGGAGATAGTGCTTAGCAATTGGTGCATGTTTACTTTCCCTGAGAGGACCTTGCATCTGAACAAAGATATAGCATGGCAACCCTAAAGGAGAATCCCAAAGCAAGACAAAGATTATAGAATAAACATCGAAATAGTTAGGTACAATTTCTCACGGCTGAGTGCTGTGTTCCTTTTTGCTGGATGAGGTAAATTTCTGTTTTCCTCTACCAGGGGTTCTTCTGTTCCATTTCAAACACTACTATTACTTAAGTAAATGTCTCTCTTTGGAGTTGAGGAGAGGCTCAGTTCTTCTGATAATGCTGTACTGTACTATTTTTGGAAAATGGAAGGAATCAAATAATTGTCAGGTAATATTTCAATTCAGTTTTAAAATTCATAAACAGACTGAAATAATTCAATACTACCTGTATTTTCTTTCTTTGATACTAATGACTGAATCTGATAAGGATGTAATCTTCTCATTGAAAAACTTTGGGCTACGGAGAGCAGCAGAAGCATTATCTTGAATGCAAGAGGGGTCCACAGATATTGCTAAGCCATAGTCAGATAGAGCTTAGCAACTATATTTTAAAAATGAATCTAACCTTTTATTCATCAAACAGAGCCCTGTATAAATGTCAGCAAGCATCAATATTCAATTAACATTGTGCCTTATTCATCAATGAGGAATACATTGTGTGGAGATTCCTATAGCTCTTTCACCATGACTGTAGAGACCTTGCTTCAGTTGGCTTTACCTGGGAGAAGGCCATCACCTGCTGTATGTTAAGTACCTTTCATTCTACTGTATTGATCACATGGTCTCAAGGAAACATGCTTGTACAATTTCAACTGGATCCTTCGCTTATCAAAATTCTAATTGAGGATCATGCTCTGATATCCTGTAATTGACTCCCCAACACATGCAGAAAGGGATAGAAAGTGTTTTCTCCCCATAATATGTATGTTGTTTACATTTGTTCGAAGAGACACACAAAAAAATCTTTTGATGCATCTGCATTCAACCCTTCCTTGGGGTGTACTTTTAATTCTGCAGCCAGGATATTAGCAATATTAAACTGAAAATGTCACAGAATGTCAAATCTGAAAATGTCACTGGGAAAGGGGAAAAAAGATGGTGACCCTGTACTCTCCACAGATGAAATAACTATGCCTCCCCAGTACTGTACTGTGGTTTTTTAAAAGTGGATATAATTTTATACATTTTGCATCCTATTAATTTTCATGGCATCGATGGAGAAATATTAGAACAGCAAGAGAGCTGAAGACAAATTAACTCATCAATTACATGTATGGGACAGTGGAGACTGAGTTTATTTCACCATTTCGAATAGCAATAAAACTGTAATTACTAACTCGTGGAATCTTCATGGAAATCTGCATTCATTACCACTTAATTTGAAGTCAGTGACTGCTGTATACTTAACTTTTCTAATATCTGCCACCAAATAGAAATAGCAGGAAACAGTTTAGAATTAAAGCAGCTGTCCCACTCAGTCCCCGAAGAAACATTTTTGTAATCATCCAGACTAAATTTTGCCCATGACACCAGTGAGATTAGTTTGTACTTAAATAGTGCAGAAAATAGAAAATGAATATACTGTTTGTTCAAGGTCACAATAATTTTTCGTGTCTCTTTTCACTATTTCTAAATCACAGCTGCTTTTCATTTTCCTGTTCTTTCTCTACATACAGAAGAAAATTATTTCCTTCAGGAATAATGTCAAAATGCACCTGTTAGTGTGTGTGTGTGTCAGGGGGTGGTTAAGCAATAAAACTTGTGTCAATTTTCTGACAATAGTACCTGTCAATTGCATTGTTTTGAACAAGTTATTTCATATTCTTGAAGACAATTCTTCTCATTTACAGATTAGGATTCTGAGGTCAGCCTTGTAAGGTTTCTGTGAGCATTGCACAATTTAATATACATAAATGCCCCAATGTAGTATTTCAAGGTTTCCTTCTTTTCTTTTGATCATTAAAAAGAGTCCTCATATTACAGGCACTGTATATCATGTCATAATTTATAGAATGGATTGAATTTCCCTGGCAGTTTAATATCCTGCAAAATCAAAACTGCATTTATTATACATAGCCCATTTGTTTGTGTTTTTGTAACACTAATGTGGCCAAAAAGCAAAGTTCTATATAAATGGAAAATGATCTTTTAACCACACAATTTTTACTTGCCACTGTGAATTAATTAAGTCTGAAAAGATGTCATTTACATGTTATTATTTTTGCTTCTTTAGTCAGTAACTGACACCTGGGAAATGATAGATCACAGATGTAAGGGGTCAGAGAGGAGCATGCATCACCTGTGTTTTATTTGAGGCACAGTGGTGTTTATCAAGTGTCTGATTTGATTCTGCCAGCGCCAGGTTTTGATGTATATGTACCCAGATGCAAAGGAGGGGAGTGCTGGGAGTGAACGCAGTTGTAACTGAAGGGTGGTGTATATATTTCTGACTGAAGAGTGCAAACAACAGACTCCAGTGTCTGATTTTTAAACATGAAAAGTGGGAACGAAGAGTCATAGCAGAAACTGGCTGCAAACATCAAGGCAAACACAATAATCCTTTTAAGCTGTTTTGAAGAGGATGGGTTACCTAGTATGTTTAAAACTGTGTAAAACCAGCATTAGTGTGCCTGCTGATTTCAAGTATTCTTTTCACAGTAACTTTCCACCTGGCAGTATGGCCATGATACAAACCTAGCCTGTTGGAGCCCATTCCTTAGGATGAGATGCCATGCTCGGAGGCAGTAGGACCACAATATAAACTGGTCCATGAGCTAACTTGTTGGAGCCCACTCCTTATGGTGGGATGCCATGTTCTGCCTTAATGCATGGGAGACAGGATTGCCATGACCAAACCTATTGTACCGGAAAAGTATTGACTCCTCGTGGGAGCCCTGATCGGTAAGGACTAAGCTAGGGGAGGTGAAAGTGGTGGGAGAAGGTGAGGGAGGCAGGAGGAAGCGTGGGAGGGAGAACTGTCGTTGGAATGTAAAATGAAATAAAAAATAAAGATTTCTATAGTTTGTCCTCAGCAGCACAGTAAACTGATCGAAAGCATGGAAGGCTGAAACTAATGTTGATGTGTGTGCTTCATTGGCATGCTTGCTTCTGAGATCTTTACACACTTTTTTTAAGGTTGCTTTTCTTTTTCTTATTTAAATTAGAAACAAGCTTGCTTCACATGTCAATCCCAGCTCCCTTTCCCTCCCCTCCTCTCTGCCCTCCTACCAGATCCCACAGCCCTCCACCCAAACCCCACACAGTTCCCCAGGGAGGGTGAGGCCCTCCATGGGGGATCTCTAGAGTCTGTGATTTCATTTGGGGAAGGGCCCAGGCAATCTACCGGGCCTTGGGTAGTAGATCTTTCCACGCTTTTAAAGGTGCATATGTTTCTCTCAATCAAGCCAGAAGAGGATGGAAACTGGTGATGTCTCAGGCTCATCTGGCCCGTTCAGAAGTGGTCGATGGGCCTGAACTGATCCTCTCATGACCAGTGCATTTGCATTACTAGATAGAACCTGTTGTGCACAGGACCATCTTATGGGAGTCAACTATAGTCTGAATTCACTGACAGACCCAACATAGCATGGAAAGGTGACATCGGGGCATTGACTATCTGATGACCTTGGAGACTAGACTCCTTGTTACCTTCAAAATTATTGTTTCAAAGGAGTTAAAACAGGGAATTTTTCAAAAGGATTATGCTGTGTACCACACTGTTAATGTTAGCTATTAATATTATTACTTCTTTTACCATTTTGTACATCATGACAAAGGCACAATGAAGATGAGAGAGGCATGGAAAAGACTAACTTGTTCATTTCTCATATCCATTTTAAAAATCATGAGCAAGAAAACGTGTGCTTTAGTCTTAGCAATTTAGAATTCATTAGTAAGAACAATCTAGTTGATATGTACAATAATTATGCTATAAGAAATATGAACTTATTGAAAATGGCTATAACATTTCTAAATTTATATCTGTCCACTCACCTGATTAAAAACGAACATTTTGATGAAAATCCAAAAAGTAGAAAATGATATATAGAAATAAGAGACTGAAAATGCTCCAGAGTTTTTTTCTTTAGCATTCACAACTTGCAACTCAGCAAACATCAACCTTTGCTCTCTTCCTGTCTTGCCCTCATTCATTGCTCCTCAACTTTTTTCATGCTATTGCTATTCTGAACTACTGATAAGATTTAAAGAGGGTGGGGTAGCTAATGCATTTATTTCCTTCTCTTGATTTCAAAATATCGCATTAGTTTACTGCAATAACAGTGAAAATGATGGCTTCGCATTTACTCAGAAACATGCAGCAAAGATGCTTGACTCCTGCTTGTGAGGATTTGGGGATATAGAGTTAAAGAATACAGGACCTCCTGATGACACACATTTTGAAAAAATATTACATATACATGAGCCCCTCATCCTAGGCTCTTGAATAAGTTGCTGTAATCATTTTATGCTTCTAGCTGCAGCTTTGCTTATGTCTTTTACATTGCTGAAACTCTTAATTTTTTCCTTCTATCCCATCTCTTTCTACACATATGACCTGTTCATGGCTTACCTTCTTTTATTCTTTTGTTCTCTCTTTTCAGTTGCATAACTGTCAACTCTGCGTGACATCTACTCCTTGTCCCAGATTTCAAACTATGTTCTAGACATCTTAGATATATGCACAAATGATATTCACCATACAAAATGTATTTCTCTTCAAGTCATAACTTTCTTTTGATAATCTCCCTTTGCCAATGGTGTTCTTTTTCTCCCAGGTGCTATAAAAGAAATTTGCTTTATGATATCCAATGGCTTTGGCTTGTCCTCTCTAGGTAGATCAGATTCTTTGACTTACAGGGTCTTGGCTACATTCTCACTTTTATTTATGTCTTATTAATATCACATAAAGTAGTACCATAACCTTCAAACTGGATCTATCAAGATCATCTCTGAATCTTAACTCTGTTTTATAAAATTTAGGTATAAGTAGTAACTTCCTTGATCATCATGTGTTTTTGATTGTTAATAAAACAAATGATGTAGTTAGACATTTAATATTTAATTTCCCACTGGACTAAGATTATGTGGAATAAAATAGAGTCTGGAATGTTTTATTCTTGCCAGCTTTTTCTTCTCTTGGCTTAACTGTCTCATAATGCTGGTGGTATCTCCCACTAGAATCTAAATTTGAGGGTACATAATATAATCTATACAGTTCTGGATTAGAACTGTATTGTTAGTTATGTTCTTTAAGTATCTATGACTGGAATTCTGGGAGCAAAAGAGACCACTTTACCTTTTTATCACCCTAGGATAGAAATATTAATCATTATGAGCCTAACTTAATATGAATAATTGAGGTTTTAGACACTCTATGCAATGCAAAGAAAATAGTGACCTGTGTTGCATAACTTTATCGTTGGCATTATATAATAATTTAAGGGTTGTTTATGGTTTAAAACCTATCTATTCTATCTATTCTTGTTTTCTGTTAGTATGTATAGAAGAAAGCTGTATTTTTTAAAAATTGTCTATTACAGGAATGTGACTTATGACTTGTCTCATAAATTCACTTTTTATTACTAATTCCATTATAATTTATTATTCTGTATATCTCTCACTTTTAAATGTCTTCACCTATATATACTGAATGTATAGATTGTTGTCTCTGATCAAATTAACTTTTTAATGTGGAATTGGTAGACGAAACATGTTATTTTTATGTGATCTATTAATTCTATAAAAGGAATCAGGCAGTCAGCATTTTTTTATTGCAGAGATTTGGAACCCACAAATCATTCAGGTGGATATATCCATTTGTCTTTGCAATAAAATCCCGCAAAGATTTTATGGTCTGAATTCAATAGTGTTAAGAGCTTTCAGTTTCTGAAGTGTTGCCCATTTCTTTCTTAAACACAATAATCAATATAGTTTGTATCATAAGGCCATCTCTTTAAGAAAAAGAAAAACAGAATCGCATTGGTGACAATGACTCAAGTTTTTTCTTTAAAACTAGAAATTTTTCAATAAACCTATTTATGTAGTCTTCATAATTTTTAAGTGTTCATCTACTCCCATTTTTACATTACATTTTCACTTACGATACACTTCCTGAAATAGTTTTTATCTAGATTTTAAAAGACAGGTCTGTTCTTTCTCTTGATATATAAAGGTTATATGTGACTGCCTTTTTGTAATATAATTGGTAGCCATTAGGTATAACTTGTTTGTACTACTGTGTCTTTTATTTCAATAAATGAACATACATGTCAATATATAAGCATTTTTGTTTTCTGTAATGAATATGATATTTGGATTTGTTTGGGAAAGACTGTCGATAGTAGCATGTTATAAAAAACACTGTCTATGCATTGATGAACCTTAGCTGTATATTCCTAGCTGAAAGTCTTCACCTCATGTCTAGACTCTTACCCGCCTTTAAATGTGGTATTTATATTAATAATAATTTAAAATTTTATGTGTCCAAAAATAGTAAATGATTTTCACAGTGGTTTTCCCATGTCTCTAAAGTCACCTCAGTTTAGTTAATTAATCACAAGAAAATATCTTTAAATTGTATTTACTTTTCTTTTCCAATATTTTGTCTGAGGTTGAATGAAACGCCAATGAAAGTGGAGATTACTTGTACTGTATCACAAATTAACAACAGACTGATTAGAAAACATAGGCATTCTTTGCTTCAGAAAAAAATAAAACTAAGGTAAACGAATAACGAAATACGGCACACTGTTTGCAAAGGTGAGGTAGACACAAATCTATGAGGATGAGGTTATTGAAGGCACCTTGATAAACTAGTCATAGCTGAATTTTGGCTAGTACATATTCTAAAGATTTTCAGGTAAACAGTAAAAAGTTTTGACATTATTTAAATATTGTTTGTTGTCACTTATCAAAAATACATATTAAACATTAATTCTTAGGCAGGTCCTCTTTTCTGAATTTAGTGTTAATTTTTCCTTTTAACATTCTCAATTCAGAAAGTTCATTTCCCCCTACTTTTTATATTTGCTTATGGTTTTTTTTTGGTTTTCCCGAGACAGGGTTTCTCTGTATTGTATTGCTTATGATTTGATAGGTAAAACATCACATTATTACGATGTCCTCATTGTCACAAATTTTCTGGCACACTAGATTTTGTGAGTTATTGCTATAGCATTACTACAGTGCATATTGATTGGTGGAGGTGTTAGATTACTTGATATCAACATTCTACTAAATATTTCAAATCGTGGTCTTTCATTTAATTCACATGAACATTTTTGTACAGAGAAGAAAATGAGATTATAGTGCTTGAACCACAAAACTGGAAAATTCAACCACAGTCAAATTATATCACATATTACGATTTAACCATGTTATACTTTTCTTCTGCCTTAATCTGTTACTTCAGTGATAGAATAATGTTGCAAAGTAAATTCTCTTTGTATCGCTAACACTTGCTAATAGACAGTTTCAACATATAATCTGATTTTATATGATTATTTACTTATCAAACCTACTTGCTATAATACTCAGCATTCAGAGTTAAATAAATTCTTAACTAAGAATTTAAGTCTACACAATCGTGACTACCAATGATCATAAGGCTACCCATTTAGAAATCTCTCCTTAGTACCGAAATAATCATTTTTTTTAACTTGGACACTTAAAAAGATGGCAACATGATTAGTTACAAAGAATGACTCTCATATCATTGAACACCCAGTACATTTGGATACTGGTTAAACATCAACAGAAGAAATTACATCATGTTAATCACCAGATTACAGTGAAAATATTGTAGGAAAAATACTGTAGCCCTGTAAAGTTTTATGTCTCTATAATTGTGTAATTGATACATCTAAACTTTTTTGGTTTGAGGATTTTATGCATGTATACAATTCTCTGTAATAAAGTCCATTTTCTATCCCCTACTCTTTCCTCCCCCTTACCTAGTATTATTGCTTCCAATTCATGTGCACTTTAATTTCTTTTCTCCTTTCTTTTTATTTAAATGCACAAAGTCCTATTTAGTGATAACAGTGCATGAATGGGTATAGAGCCAATACCTAAAGTTTAAGTAGTCTTTAAGGGACTTCAGGCTTTAAAACAACTGAGTCTCCCTGTATTTGAACTCATGTGATGCTAATAGTTCCGCAGCTCTGAATAGAACTTTGTAGCCACCTCCTCCCTCCATTCTTATGTCTAGATTGATCTTGTGCAGTTCTTGTGTATGCTAACACAACTACTCTGAGTTCATATACGTAGCTGTTCTGTGTGTCTTCAAGCACTGTTTTCTTGTCATCTACCAATTTTGACTCTCACAAGCCTTCCCTCTTCTTCAATGACACCTGAGCCTTGGGAAAACGGGGATATGATGTAGGTGTATTATTTCTGCATAGTGTCTTTATTGTCTTGTGTTCTTTGCATGTTTATTAGTTATGACCCTCTGTGTTAATCAGTTCTGCAACTGGAATTTACTCTGTTGCATGTTGAATGATGTACTAATTTACAGATATAACAGTAAGTCATTATTTTGATATTATGTGCATTTAGCATAATAATAGTAGTAGGTACTTTTCTAAGAACTGACACATCTATAGCCATATTTTCTTTTCCCTGATGAGTATAAGTTCCATCTTGTGGACCAAGCCTTAAGTCTAATTATAAAATAATTACATAATATTTACACCACTATTTCATGACTTGGGCATATCTTTGCTAGGCTGATGCTTATTGTAGTTCACAGGGATCACACCTACTTCTGATACTTTTCTTCTCTGTTAACATGCATAGCACCAATCAGCAGTAAAAGTGCTTTCCACTAGGCCTGAAGTGTTCTTGTAGGAATCAGAATGATTTTTCCATGTTCTCTGGTACTAGTATGTGGTTTCTTCAGTAGTAGAAACTTGGTCCATCTTAGTTCCAGAATATAGCTAAGCAATGAAAGTAGTCTATAATATTAGGGGGCTATGGACCACATTAGCCAGTTACTCCCAAAGAAATAACATCCATAAAACAAATAAAGGCCTAGAAATATAGGTCATTAGTTAAGATCACTGGATACTTTTCCAAGGACTTGGAGAAAATTCTCATTACCCAATCTACATATGGTGACTTATAACCATCTGTAACTCCACTTCCAGAGCATATTATCTTCTGGCCTGTAAAGGCCAGGTATGCATGTGATCTAATATGATGAGACATCACAGAAGCCACAGACTATGAAAAACTCTAGACCATTTATGTGAAATTTCCTTCCAAGTGGTTGGTCAGGGTAGTTCTAGATACATGCTAAACAATATAATCTTTTGCTCTTGCCTTTCTGTGGTTTCTTCTCAGATATAGAAGGTAGTGTACTCTCAGGACACAGGATTTAAATGAGTCAAGTATCTAAACTGAATGGCTTCTCCTTGTGGTTTAGTTTTGATAGGCCCAGAGAATCCTATGCAAACTGCCAGTGGAAGGAAAAAAATCAATAGACCTACACATCTGTGATACCTATCAACCAAAACAATGACCACCATGGCAAGTTATCTATAAATGTCTAAATTGCCCTTATGTTCTACACAATAAGAAGGAAATCATGACTGGTGTTAGAAACTTAGCCAACTGCAGGTGGCTAAGAAGGTCATCTGTTATGGCAGTTTAAAGTCTAACATAATCCCAAACTGTTGGTGGAAGTTTCTGTCCCATCCACGAACCCCTAAATGACTGACATGGAAATTCAATATTAATTACAAATGCTTGGCTGATAGCTCAGGCTTATTACTAGCCAGCTCTTACATTTTTCATTTCTTATCCATTCTCTGTCACATGACAGTACCTTGTTTAGACATGAGCACATTCATCTTGTTTCTTCCTGCTTCTCTCACAGCTCCTTGTACTCTGCCCTTCTTCCTCCCAGCATACTCAATTTGGTTGTCCTGGTTATACTTCCTGACTTGCTACTGGCCAGTCAGTTCTTTATTAACCAACAAGAGTAATCCAAATTCACAGTGTACAGAAGGATTATTCAACAGCACATAAATATATTATAAACTTATATCTACATATTAGTGTAACTACCACCCCTTATCAATTAAACTCCACATTATAGCAAATGGAGACCACTGATAAAAACCACAACTAGACACAATATACAGATCAATGGATCATGGGGATCCCAGTGCCAGTAGATACATCTACATCTAAGGTCCTGAATATTCGGCTCAGGCAACATTGTCAAAGAGAGGACAGGTATATTGGAAAAGTCAGAGTAACAGGAAGTCTACTATGAAATAGTCTCTCATAGAAATGTCTGCATAAACAGAATGATAAAAGTGGTAATATCAATAGACAGTAGATACACTAACATGGAAAGAAAAAAATCTCATGAGGTCCTAAACTTACACAAAGAAGCACAAGCGACTAATGAATGCTGAAAGAGGGATAGTTAGCCTCTCCTAAGAAAGAGCTCCCCAAAATATAAGGTGGTCATATATACATACATCTGTGTGTGTACTGCATTCATTTTACTGTTATGTAATTAACAATAATAAAAAAGAGGGAGATGAGGGAGGGGACTGGAAGCTAAAAGGGAATATAAAAGTGCAATTATATTTTAATCAAAACATGTTTTAAGAAATGAATCAAAAATGAAAAAGAAAACATTGTGCTTTCAAATTTTCATGCAAATGGATGTATCTGGAAGCAATCATGAGTTAAGGGACCCAGACTTAGTAAAACAAAAGTCACATCTTATTCCTTATATTTGTACATTTATTTTACAAATTTAGATTTGTGTATTTAAATTGTAATACACACTGGAGCCTGAACACTATCAAGGGACTATGGGAGCCAGTGCTTTCAAGAGAGGAGAGATAGAAAAATTCTATTGGTACAAATGGGGAATTGAAATAAGAGAACAGAAAATAAAAACTATGGTGATGATGGGAAGGCAGGAAGGAGAGGTTTATAGGAATGGATAACTAACATAAAAACCTTTTAAAAGTCCCATGAAACCTTCTAGAGTAGAAGCTTCCTAAAATGTATGCAAATAATTATTTTAAAATTGTGTAAATGGAGTTACCTTGTAACAGAGGAACAATGCCCCTCTTAGACACCATAGTTATCCAATTATCATATTTCCTTTAACCCACTGCTTCTACACAACTTTCTGTTGTAATGGTATGTAATTCACTGAATAAGTACTTGTGCTTGATTTAGTCTTTCATTGGGATAACTGCTCAGTCATTTGAGTGGGTGTACATATCTGAGATAATGTGTGAATTACAAAGTTATTCTATTTGCAATTCCCAACTTTTCCATTCCGAAGTCCAGATCTTCTTGCTTATTATATAAGCTTTTTCATCTTCTGCAGTTGTTTTTCTTTGGCAGTTTATCTTTCAGTTTGTTTCATATAAACTATGCTATACATGAGCTTCTCGAATCATGGGCTCTTCAAATGCAAAGGAATTTTTGCATTGGCATTTTGAAAATGTTTGCAAAGAATTTCCTGCAGATCTCTGCATCCTGCCACCTGCAGCTGCTGTAAGGAATTTTATAGCAGTACCTAAAGGCTATTTACAAGGTATGTCCCAAGTTGCTCATTTATTTGAACACAACTTCTGACTTAATAGAATGCCTTAATTTTATGCCTTTTTTTCAAATCATCACAATGAGTTTGTTGCTATTGTTCTTGTTAAAGTTTTAAATCCCAGTGTCTATAATACAGTATGCAGTTAAAATGTCAGTTATGTGGAGAGCAAATTAAGTCCATCACAAAATCTCTTTTGAAAAAGTAATTCTGATTTTCCAAAGTATTGATAATTATTGCATATGATATGCCCAAGAAATGGACTATATAAAACATTTCATGTTACCTGTTAGAGGTTCTGAAATTGAGTATTCTTGCTAAAGTAGAGACAATATCGTATAAGTTAGCACATGGAAATCTTACAGGTATAAATCCTTGCATATTGTCAGATATCCTTCTAGCTCTTTTAGGTTCTGGAATGAATAAAATAAATCTTTTGAAATTTTTCAAAGATAAAATGGATATATGTTTAATCTTTGCATAGTTAAAATCGAGTGTCCCTAATTTTTACTAATGTTATTTCTTATTGTCTTTTTTTCTAGAGTATTGTGAGTTTTCCACAAGTATACCTGTGAATTAATTTTCTTCCTCATCCTTTTATTTCTATTTTTCCCATAATTTTATTTAGCTGGATCATATGCTGCCTTTGTAACTGGATCTTCCCTTGTCCTTGATGAAGAATATTGTAAATGCTAATGAATTCAGGGTCGTCTCCTTGACTTTTCTTATATCTTTCTCCTTCCTTTCTCCTTGCTGGGACTCTTCTGCTTCTGGGTAGTTGTAATTCCTGTGAGTCAAACTTTTTTGGTGTTTGCTGCTTTTTCTTCTAAGTAGGACAGTAGTAATTATTTCCATAGCTTCTATCCCTTCTGTCAGTCCCTGTCTACAAGTGATGCTCCAGTTTATACTTACATAGAAGTTTCTGTTAACACAGAGATTCAGAGCTTGGTATTTGAATGTCTTTGGCTACACTATTCTTTGATTGCACAGCTGCAAATAGAAAGTGGAGAGTTTCACTTAAGGTCAGTGTATGCAAAGCATGCTATTCCTTCTGAAACTTAAAGATAACAGTACAAGAACAAATGAAATCAGCAGCAACCAAGAGGTAATACAAACTTTAGGATGGCTAGGTAGGGAGTGAACTGGCCGACAAGGAGTGGAACATAGGTACATACAGAGAAGAAATTCACAGGGAGGTGTTCACATTGTCTCTCCTGGGTCATGGGAAGTCCCTGGGGTTTTCAGAGAGGAGAAGCTCTGCTGTCTATGAAAGGTAAACTATAGGGAGAAAACATAAAGAAAATTGATTTATTTCTCTAAAAATGCAGTCACAGATGCCAGATGCCTTCTCCTTCTCACAACAAACTATTCATTTCTATCCAGGTAGTGAAGGAAATCAAAGCCATTTTGTAGGAAAACAGAACTAGAAGGGAATTTTGAATCAAGGCTCTCAAGCTAAGCATAAGACAAGTTTCCTTAAAGCTTGAGGCTTTGGTGAATATGTCCTATCCGAGGAAGAGAATGCCCCTATCTTTAGCTTGCCTGATTCCTACATGACAGGCAACCATTGGGATCAGACAGTTGAGTTGTTCCTGTTGAAAGCCTGGCTTCAACAGCTGACATGAACAAGGAGGAGCTCATGACCCCAGGCTGACAGCTGGAAAACGAGCATAGGACTGTTCTAGAAACCCTGAACATGGATGTGTGTTTGGAGGTCTGGGTAGTGTATAGGACCTCTGGTAGAAGATTAGTTCATTCTTAGTACACGAATGGAATTTGGGAGCCTACTCCACCTAGAGGGATGCTCTCTCAGGCTCTACACATGGGGAGGGCCTAGGCCCTGCTCCAAATGATGTGACAGACTTTGAAGATTCCCCACAGAAGGGCGCACCCTCCCTAGGAAGCAGAAAGGGGATGGGATAGGGGATTAATGGGGGGCAGGGGAGGAGGGAAGGGAGAGGGAACTGGGATTGGCATGTAAAACATGCTTGTTTCTAATTTAAAGGAAAAAAAGGAAAAAATCCTGGTTCCATACTTTATTTACTTACAAAGCAGTCAATGAATACGTAAGTTCCACCAATACACAAGGTTCTAGGGTAGTTTTTTAATTTCATGTTAATGTGAGAGATTGCAGGCATTAGAAATGTAGGTGAAATAGCAGTATAATACAAAAAGACAGCAAGAAACTCAGGTACAACATAATTTAGGCAATAAGCTGAGAACAGCATCACAACACTATGATTAATATTTCAAGAGATAAGAGAAAATGCACTAATGAAACAGAAGAGAGCAGGCAGGCTATTAATTAAAGAGGAACTCAAAAAGAACAAAATTTATCCAAAAGTAATAATATAATGATTAAAAATTGAAGTAAAAAAAAGAAAAAGTTGACGGATTTTCCCAGAATGGAAAACCAAACCAGATGATTAATAGATATAGCCCTGTACCCAACCAAAAATTTTTATATTGGGAATAGCAAGAATGACTCTGGGCATGGCAGCATCAAAACACTGAGATATATTTATGTAATATATGAGTTACAATGTCTTAAAATGAAAAAGTCCACCAACCACTCAAATAGAGTCTGAGGGAAAGCTCTCTTCAAGGTAAAGAAATATTTCTCAGTGTAAACAAATCTGAGAAGGACTAGATACGTTTAGAGGAGAAAAATGAGTTAGACAGATGCATATGTGTCAAGATTAAACAGTCACTGAATTTCGTAATAACATGGAAATGAAATTCTCTTCAAAACTTGAATTAACATATCTTTTACATGCAGACACACTTTGAATAAATCTGATAGAGTCAAGACGTTCAAAAGCATAAATGATCATGAGAATCTCCTTCTGATGGGCCTTAGCTGCTATGGCTAAGCTCTAACAGAAAAACAAAATGGATGATTAAGACCAAAATAATTAGTCTCAGAAACAGAATTAGAGAACAAATTTAAAGAAGGAGAAGCCCCACACAGGAGCAGGCAAGTATAAGGGAAGGGGCTTTGAGAAGGAACACTGTGAGAAAAAAAAAAACCAACTACAACAAAAGACTTACTTCCCAGGGTAACTGGGTTCTGAAATGTAATGGTGCCTGAATTTTGTAAGTCTACAAAGTGGTTGAAAGAGATTAATGATAGCACCTAAACAAGTCACAGACTAGAGGAACCAGAATTCAATAGCTGCACTCTCTTTCTTGCTTTCAGCACTGACAATTGGAATCAACAGGTAGGACTCCCATTTGATGTTAAGCAGTCTTAATTCAAATACTTAGTTATTAGACAGTTTTTTAAAAATGCAGTAGACACCATAACTTCTTGGTGTTTAGCCCCAGAATTTATAGCCCCAAAAATTTTAAAAATGTATTTTACCACACCAAGTATTGATTTCTTAAGTAGCCCTCCCTGGGCTTTTAGTATCAACACTGTATCAGATAAGAAATTTTTGTTTTCTTAAGGAGCTGGGGAGCAAACCTGGGCTCTATAATGTGACAAAACCACAGTAGCATTTTGGCTTCTGTATTTGATGCTGTGAATACTCATTGGATGCAGGGGTTTGGTCTTTAGATTATGCATTTTAAGCATACCACGCGTTTTATGAATGTGTGGTACTTATAGCGCTGAGCTTTGCTAATATGAATTGTTAATTATGCAGCAAGGCACTGAGAATTCAGCCTCTTACTGCTGGCAGGATTGCACTTAAATGTTCTAGACAAATTAAAGTCTGCTTTTAAGGAGAAAATTCATTCTTCCCTATGTGACCCATTCTCACACTTAACAGTTCCCCACTGCTAAAGAATCTCTACTTTATGTCTCAGTTAAAACTCTCCAACTGCTAGTTCAGTCCATTTCCCCACCTTCTTTCTGTTTCCTGTCTTGGATAACAGAGGGTCATAGAAATGCTTAAAGCACCTCATATCCCTTTCTTTCTTTTGCCTCTTTCTCAAGTCCAGATGTCTTTTCATTGACGGGTACACACAATTTGTCTTATTCTGGCTTGACATCTATCAAATGAACTATAGGAGACTATAATTTTGGCAATTAACAACTTTTTTCAATTCTGTCTTAAGACCGGGAAATTCTGCAGTATATTGTCTCTTTGAATCTTGTAAAATGAAGAGGATTTGCCATTTATTGATCTTTTGAAGTCTTACTGCTTTGACCACTTACTTTTTAGAACAGACTACCTTCCTGGAAATTCATATTATGTCCATTGCTGAGACTGTCCAAGTATTTCCTTAACCACCCAAGCTAACTACAAGTTCAGTGATAAATTATTTTAATAATTTATTGGCCCCTTCTTCTTTTATGTAATTATGATAATAACATACATAGAGACTTTTAATAACTGTTATACTAAAAACAAAAATACAAACGAATGTTCATTCTTGTGGAATCTATTATTAAGTTAAAATTTAGATATTTACAATGCATAAGCCTAATACACAGTATCAAATAGCTCTATGTGATACAAGCAACTTTTGAAGCCTTAGTAATGATATATGTGTACCCTGTAGATTAAATAGCATCACAGTTTTATTACATCTTAGCATCCAGGGATAGATTCCTTGTGCCAGGGCTCGCTATCAATAATGAAACTACTGAGAAGTCTTCCAAGATAGGTATAAACTCCAGTAGGTCACAGACAAGCCAACACATAAAATGCAAATGGATGGTATGCTGCATTATTCATGAATTCTTCATTTTTGTAAGCCACTTAGTTGACTATCCCTAAAGTCCTTGGCAGTGTGTGGGTGGCCAAAGAGTTTTTGAGAGGTACTCCCTGTTGCCTCAGTTTATCGAACCAATTTAACTCTAGTTAATAACTCTATTAACTGGGTAATGGTTACTGTCTTTTTATCAGCTCAGAAACACTACATCCCCATTATAAACAGCTGGTCAGTGACATAAATCTCTCTATACAGCCATGCACAAAATACTTTGTCTTAAGGGCAATCACAGAGAAACAGCAACCAGTATTGCATTTGTCACTGGGAAAAGCTGCCCGAGGCCCCTTTGGGGCTGGGACTGGTAGCATCTTCTAAATCTCTTTGGGGAGGTGGGTGGGAGAGTTGAGCAGATGGCAGCTTTCTGATTGGAAACTTGATTCAGTGCTGAATATAGTGTGATTAAAACAAATGATGAGCCTGGAGCTGAGAGACTATAGAAACCCCACGGAACAGGTGGTGAAATGGAAAATGAAGGTAAACCAGTTTGTTTGGCCCCACACCACTAAAGAAATGTCTCCATGAATTCCCACTACTGGAGTGACTGCTTTCTTCTTCTTCTCTCCTCATCAAATGAATTGAACTGACCAGCTGTATTGGCATCCTGGAGACAGGGCCTGAAAAGTCTCCTGCTCTAACAGGCTTCAAACTGTTAGGGGTCTGTAGTGACACAGCAGGTGCAGGGAGATCTAAGCCCTTAAATGCAATGTATACACAGAGCTCTGCAGACAACCCCATGGTGTTACCACATAAGATGGTTTTTCATGTGTAAATGAGAAGGTCTTTCATTTTTCAAGCTATCGCATTATATTCCCTTCTTTTGAAAGACAAACACAGGAAACCAACCAGCACTGAGGCAATTACACAAGGGTGGGTAGTGCCAGAGTCAGTATTTCCCGCTTAAGTGCACCTGAATGTTTCAGACTTCCTGACTAGAGTTCAAGCCATGGTTTCTTATGATGGCTTCTTGGGAAATCAGTATAAACAGGAGCACATGGGTTACGGCACTCTTCCCCAGGATGGGGAGTAAGAAAAGTAGATAGATTTAGTTTGAAGCATTTTGAATGACTGATTCCGAAGGTGGGAATTTAGCAGGCATGTTTCAGGAGATGCGTTCCCCTTGAAACCTACTGCTAGGAAGCTAGCTAGCTTCCAGAATTGACTAGGTGGAAAAGAAATATAAAGCAGGTATATATTTAAAAACCCTTAATGATTTTTGTTAGCTGTAGAATGAACACAATTATTTCAAATTAGTGTTTTTAAAACGTCAGCTTGTTTCAAATTTTCAATATTTTGTCCTTATTTTTGAAGGCATAAACAGATTTTGTACTGACATACCTTTGGTTTTCTCACATATACTCTAAATCCTATCATAATAGAAAATAAAATATTTTAAGCACGGGTTTCTTGTATGACATGCTTGCTTATGTGCACATACAGGTGCAAACATTTCCATTCATTTGTGTTGTGAATGTACACATGAAAATCCAATATAGCACTCTTCCTCAAACACTAAAAAGATGTTTATTTATTATGGTTTTAATGGATTCAAAATAACAAATGCTCACCTTCCTCTGTGTGGAGGCTCCTTTGCAATAGCTACCGACAGATCTATTTCTACAATCATCTTCCTTTTATGATAGAGAGATCTTACCCAGGTTACAAAATTTTCCTAAGGCCACAGCTTATAAATTACTGAGCCCAGAATTTAAAATTTGGCCTTTTATCTTTTGTACTGCTATGTCCATCCTGTTCTTGAAAATATAGCATAAGATAGATGTTTGGCATGTAATTTATTATACATTAAAAATGAATATTCCATACAGGTAAGTTTAAAGATTGGAGGGTTTTTAGAGGTTTAACATTTTTTGATGAATAAATTTTGTCTGCTAGACACCGATTTAGTGGCTGTTAATTGCACTGGCTTTTCTTAGACAAAATACAGGTCATATATCAATCATGTTTGGTGGTACACTTCCTAGGAACTTGGATTCTTGCATGGAATTTACAATCATGTTTTCAATTTAAGGTTACCATCAAATGGCAAAGATAAGAAATATACTTTAAGGCCATGTTTTAGTTGCCTTGTTATTGTTGCTAGTCACCGACAGACTTTAGTGTTTTCCATACGGCACATTCACACAATGTGGCTTTCTTGAAAGGCAGCTGACATTTCTTGTTTATTTAATAAGAAAAACTAACTAAGACAAAACTAATCCTAGAAACACTTAGCACTTACAAGAGCAGAGGAGACAAGGAACTCAAGCCTGGGTGATATTTGATGTCTTTGAAAAGTCAGCTTTCTGAGCTCCAGTGGACAAATGTCTACAATGACTTGAGATTGTACTGAATAGAGAATAATAACAGAACTCTGCTGTAGAGTCTCAGCTTCCCCAGCGAGGGCAGCTGGGATCAGATACCACTGCTTGATGTTTCTGCACTAAGTCTATCCCAGCCACTGAGTTTCTGAATGCAGAGGGGAACAATGAGTGGGTATCAGTCATGCTACAGAGGACAGCATCAGTACCATCCTCCCAGCTGGTCAGCAAGAGTGTGCTGCTGGGTCACCTCTGCCATTGTGGTCTGGGACCTGATGGTTCCAGAACAGCCATCAGCCCTGATGGAGCTTTACAGCTGAAATCCCTCTGCAGCAGTCCAGGACAGATCAGAGCTCCAAGTGTGATGTCTGTGAAAAGCAAGTTGGGATTGATCTCACAAAAATAACTGTTCCTTCTCGCAAATCCATGGTTTGCCACAAGACAAATGGTCTTTTGCCAGAGAGTTTGCAGAGAAAGAAAAAAATGGAAGAAAAATATCAGTATTTTGTAGGTAATTTGCCACTATAACCAATTTCACAGAATGTATTTCTCAAAATATTATTAGAATGGCCATGGTTATTATCTCTGCAGGAGACAAGTTATTTATTCATGAAAGGTATAAGAGTATAAAGCTTCAGATGTTTCAAAACATTGGTCTATACCAGATTTTGTAAATAAAAAAAGCATATTGATGGATAGAATTTTTCTATTTTTCCTCATACAACTTTCATTTCACCTGTGAATGATTTGCATGAGGGTCCTTGAAAGCAGCCACACATTTACTTTTGAGTTTATGGATATGTGTAAGCTTTTTCTAAATATATAAACTTTTTTCTAAATATTTTCCTTTATTGTACGTTCTACTACGATATGTTGGTAAAATTATCCAGTTTTATTTAAGACATTGAGACAACATAAAATTATTTCCTTATGAATATAAAATATTGAAGATATTTCATTCACAAAAATATTAGTTCATATCACATGTCTGTTGCTCACACTTCTAAGAGCTGGGAGGAGGATGGCGAAATAAAACTAATTCATACATACTCTTATGATATCTATGTATTTGGGATTAAATATAGAAGAAAAATCTACTAAATTATAGCATAACAATTCTGCTCATAAAAAAATGACAGAAGGGGATGTCAAGCAGCATATTTTAAGAAGCCTCCTGAGAGTTGGTGCTGATGTTTTTTATGAAGTGTTAAGAAGTCAGGTGACATGCAAAGTATAGTGCTTTATACTGTAGACTACGGTTCATATGGAGTAATGGATGTTATGAAATGCCCAAGACACTAAGGATTGGAATCAGGAATCAGATTTAGTGAAATGAATTATTTCCAAATTGGAATCAATTAAAGGTGTGTGTTTAATTTCTGGAGCTTGTCCATTTTTTTACATGGGTCTCACTATTATGTAACTCTCCTGTCTTGCAACTCACTATGTAGACCGACCTGGCAATGAACTCCAAGAGATCCACCTGCCTCCACCCACCTAGTTCTGGGATCATAGGTGTGCACTATCACAACTGGTCTTGATGTTTGCTTTTAAATGAGTAGTTAGACACAGAAAGCTGTGGGTGGAGTAAACATGTTTCTCCTCCTTCAGCTACCCTCAACTTCACAATCACTAACTTGATTCATCACCACCTCAACAAATGAAGAGTGCCTATGTTCTCACATGATGTAGGTAATATAACAGTAACAATAAATAGAGCATAAAGGTTCTTGTATCCAGTAAGCTCATGATTTACATAGGCAGATGATTACCCGAGTAAATATCATGGCTAATGTTGAGAAGGAAGATGGGACTAAAAGAAATTGTAATTTAAGTGGAGTGTCAAGACAGCCTCATTGACAAGGTAAAAGTATAATCCTGTTAGGTAGTATTACACCTGTGGGGATGAAATGGGACACTTGTTTACTGCCATTTTGCCAAATCACCCAACTCGCAAGGCCTTCTGCTTGGCCCTCCTACCATCTTATCAAGACCTGGCAAATCATTGCACACAGTCTTGCTTTAAATCCTATGCCTTTTGCCATATTTGGATCCTGCACTCCTTTTCCCTTATAGAAGCTGTCTAGTGTCCCTTCCATTAAATGCTATACCACTTTCTTTACCCTCTTGCCTAAGAAATATAATATCCTTCCAGCAGTGTTTTTAAGTATGCAGAACTTTAATTTTTGGTCAGGCCAAAATTAGGCAGTGGGTTACCACTTACACCTACTTGATCAAAAGAGCTGCTTGAACCTTGACTGGGTGGGGAAAGGGAATTTCCATGTGTTACATGCCAGTCACAATTATCTCCCAAAGACAATAGGAACCCCTTAAGGAAGACTATTTTCTAATTTCTCAGAAGCAAATGAAGTTGACTGGACCAGCTTGCCTCACAAAACAGCATTCTGAAAACTGAGTTATTTAATTTTAAGCACCAGGCTTATACATTTACTTTCGTTTTCTTTTTGTGATTTCATTGTGTGTATGTGGGGGAGGAACAATATCTTCATGTCTGTATTTTATAATTATATGATAGATTGCACAGGCTTTCAAGGCTGCAATGATAACCTCTCTTGCTGTACTAAAATGTCTTTCGACTTTTATTTCTAAATTTCCCTTTGAAATGGTGGAATTTTATTATTCAAAAGATATACTCTACTATCACTGGAATCCTGAATAACTTATCAGAGAAAATAACAAGCTTTCTTTGTGTAACATAAAATAAAGTTCTACTTCATATTAATAAATCTTTACTCTGCAGTAAATGTATTGTATATTTAAATTATCCCATTTCAATATTGCATGCTTGTTACTCAAGATCATCAGGAAAAAACAGACTGTACAAAAAAACCTGGACAGCTAAATAATTCTCTTATCGTTGAGTATCGCTTAGCTTTTACACAGCACTTACACAAATAATTGCTACTGCTCATTTAAATAATATAGTACAAAACATAGTGCTTATTGTGCATGTTTCATGTTCCAGGATTTAAACTGACCTTGATGGGTACTATCTCATTGTGCCATTCTGGCAGCCTGACAAGGAAGGCAATAATATGGAGATGCCTCTTTCAGAAACTTGACATAAAATGACTAGAAATTTTGCCTGAAGTTAGCACCCAGAGAGGAGGGTTTATTCTTCAACAGTTTTACTCAAAGGCATGTGCTATACAACTGAGGTTAGCAGTGAATTGTACAGAGATCATTAAATTCCAAATTAGACACTTCTTATTTGATGATGTTGCTGATTCTGTTTTTCCTACATTTAACTAGCAGAAAGGTGGAGCAAGAAGCTGCTTCCAAACTTTTGATGATATCTATATAAGTATAGTTTGTATTTTCCTTAAAACACTCTATAAGTAGACTTACTGTTTGATGAGACAAGCTCTAATCTAAAGAATGCAAAAATCTGAGGTTATTTTAATTATTTTTTAAAAATACTTTATTTTCAACAGTAGCTGAATTTTAGTGCTTTTATGTAAACGTGATCTTTTTGTTTTTACATTACATAAAGATACATATAGGTAAGTATGTAAGAGGCATGGTATTAAAATAGCTTTATAAGAGCAGGGGTTATCATATGGAATAAATATACATTACTTTTTAAAGTTTTTGTATTTGAATATGAATATAGTGTAAAAAATGATTTCTTTGGAGTCCATCAGAGGGCCCCAAACTATGTCAAGCACAAGCAACTAGAAAACTGGAACTAAGTTTGAAGGAGAGGCATGGACACTGAAGGGAAAGGTTGGAATGGGAAGGTGCTGTGGAACTCTGTAGAGGCAGGTACATGTCATAACATCATCTCACCGGACCAAGAATGTCAGGTAATACTTTTCTGGTTCTGTCCACTTTAACCCACGTTCCTACTGAGACTGTGAAAATAGCTAATCATTTGGGAAATAGGATGGAAAAGCAGAGTAGGAAAGACACAAGGAGAGAACTTGAGTTTTCCCTCAAGGCAAACAGGTTATGAAAGATAGCCTTCAGCTCCACAGGAAAAAAAAATAACTGAAAAGAATTGACATGTGCATGGAATATAACTAATTACTAAATTGAGACAGGAATTTGTAATATAGTTATTGTAGAACTATCATTACCAAAATGTAAAAGGAATTGCTTTTCCCACTGGATAAATTTTAAATGGGTACTAGAAGACAAAAATAAACTTGCAATTTGATTACTTCCCAAGTGTTATTTTTATACAGTGCTCTGATTACATGTGAATTATTAGCTCAGATAATGCACTGCTTTTGAAATTTTACTTGCTGAGTATAAAATTCTTCAGCAGGACTTCTTATGCAAAAAGGCACAAATGTAGCTATTAGGTAAAATATACAGAAGAAAATAATGGTAGTACCCAGGAGTTGTCTCTTAAATCAGTATCATAAAGCATATTGACCTGTCTGGGAAGATAAAATCTAGTTCATATTCAAAATCAATCTATGTTGTAATGTTCCTTCCAGATAAAAATTTAAGATGTGAGTCCTTTGAGAATTGCCTGCTTCATTTCTGAAAATGCTACTGTTATTGTCTAGGTTCAAATCAGCTAAGCACAAGCCTTTCTCTGAAGCTTACTGTTTGTTTGTAAGCAGGAGACATGAAAAATGAGGGTTCTGTATTGAGATGTAACTTGGTCACAGCAGAATGATCTCCATCTAGTTATATCAGAAAGCTAGCAGAGCCTTAAGAAACCAGAGACAGGGCTTTGAAATGACAATTGCAAGTATAATGAAACAGTCACTTTCTTTACCCAAAGATTATGAGAAAAGACATTTTTTCCTGGTGGTTTTACCTTTTCTTATATCAGGTGAAAGATACACCACACACACACACACACACACACACACACACAGACACACACAGACACACACACACACACACCCTACAGAGCCACACTTCATTCTGTAGCTGGTTTGTATGTATTAGCTAATGTGTTTTCATAGTAGATGAAATAAGCAACTTTTTAAAAAGTCAGTCCTAATTTTGAATAATATTTGTATATTGTCTTTTCTAAAATTAATTGTGAGTGCTAAAAGAAAGTTTTCCATATATCACAAAGTGGATGTTAAGAAATCTGTTGTTATAATTTTACCTTTGTACAAAGACAGTTTCCTATCAAAATTGTCTAGGAAATGTCTCAACCTATGTAAATGGAATATTACTAGAAAAATCATATATTGCTATAGATTTTGTTTTTTGTGTTTGTGAGTCTTTAGTAATTTTACATGAAAAATAAACATTACTATCATTAAATATAATTTTAAATACTATACTATTTAATTCAACTAGACTGAAATATATTTCAGTTGAAGAAATTACTGAAAAGTTTGGAAAACTAATATTTGCAGATTAAGACAAAACAAAAATTAGACATTTCAAACTTTATTCTCCAAGCTGATCAATAGAAGTCAAGAGCAGTGTAATGTGATAATGTCTAGAATTCATTTGTGTTAGGATAGTTTTCATTTCCCAAAACAATATTGATTATAAAATGTATTGTTTCCTAACGGGAGCAATACTTTGGGTATTTATGTGGACGATTTTTGATCTTGAGTTTTGCTACACTTTGCTCTACGTACCACTGTTTATATTAATGATGTGAAAGTACAGATTGGGTGTTTCCCTGACTTTTCCTCATTTATCATCCCTTAGGATTATTTGAATAAAATTCATCTTCATGCTATACTTATTGTCACATTGATTGAACTTTGGAGATATTTTATGGATTTATGGAATCGAGGGGAGTCAGTGTCATGAATGAGATAGACAGTGGTTTAGGCATCAAACTTATATTTTCTTTTGCTTGTGATATGTAATGACATCCTCCCTTTAACTTACATTTTATTATTTGTGATCATATTAAATAAATTCATTTCTGTTTGTTAATTGAATATTTGTGTAATATTCACAGAAGTAATATACATACAGGAAACAGAATAGATATTGTTATCTCTAGTTTTATATCAACTTGACACAAGCTAGAGTCATTCAGTAAGAGGGAACCCCAACTGAGAGAATATGCTGTGCATATTTTCTTGGTTAATGGTTCATGTGGAAGGATTCAGAACATTGTGAGTGGTAACACCTCTCAGCATGTAGTCCTGGGTGTACAAGAGAGCCAGCTGAACAATCATTGATAAACAAGACAGTAATCATCATTCCTCCATGGCTTCTACATCATTTCCAGCCCCCAAGTTACTAACTCAAGTTCCTTTCTTGACTTTCTTTGATGATGGACATGGTCACAGGGTTTTATCATACCAATTCAAACTGTAAGTCACACACACACACACACACACACACACACACACAGTAACACACACATACATATTCACTCACACACACATTATTCCTTACATTATATTTCATATGCTGGAAAGATTACATAAACTACTTATCCAACAGAAGACAATTTAGGGATTTTGTGTCATGTGAGCCATCAGAACTACAATGTTATATGCCCTACTATCAGCATATTCCCAGTGAAGTAAGAGCGATTTTCATGATTCTAAATAATTTTTAGGGTGGTTGATATTTAACTGTTCCAAAATTCTATGTTCATTTTTCATTGACTTCCTGCTTAAAAAATCAAGCAATGTAAAGAAGTTATCTCTTTAGTAATCTTTTGGCAAATGTTGACAGTCTCACGATCTAAATGAGCTTAAACTATTCATTATAAACTCATGACAGTTCAGGGTAGAACCTGAGCTGTAAACATCAAACATCAGCTTGTGTGAAGCAGCAGCTTGACAGGAAGATGGTGTCATAAAGGAACAGTCCGCTTAAAGGAATCACCAGAGTACAGTGATGAATCTTGATAAGGCTTTTATAGATGCTAATTGTAATATTCACATCAATAACTCCTGCCCCGCAGTTATGAAGTATCCTGAAATTATGGTACTTTAAGTATTAATTGTAGTGAGCAAATGGCAAAGACACATTTACTTTGGATATGTTTTTTCCCGAAACAAACAATAGTCTCCTCTATTTGAATAAGAACATATGGATGAAACCTCAATATAAATACTTATTGCCCACAGTAATTGATACATTTATGAAATATTCCAATTAGGTTTAAACAAGGGTTATGAGTTAGTGGATCTTTTTAGCTTGATATTTTTATTCTGACAAATAATGACTGTAGGAAGGACAAAGCAGAAAGGGCAGTAGAAAATTCTTTATGTGCATTAGTATTCTGACTGCATTACTTGTATGGATAATATTCTTTACTGCTGATGTGACCCTTACAAATTTAATTAAGTATGATAGCCTACCAGCATGTAGATGATTCCAGCTTTGGAAAAACAAAACAAAACAAAAACCTCTTGAATGATTTCTGACTGTAGAGAAAATATTGTGGAAGTTCCTAATAGTCTGTTTCACTCCCTGAACCTTTCCTTTAAATGTTGTCATTGAAGAGCAAATCTCATCTCTTGTTTATTAATTGTGTGGTTCATATATCAATAGCAAAGCCGAGTGGTATACTGACACTACATTGTCAGGGTTACTGGGGACCTGTACAAAATGTAGTATTATGGGTGCTTTATTTGAAGAAAACTTGATACATTAAAAGTAGATAAGGGTTTTACATATATTTTTACAGACTTCATTTTCTTTGTCTCTGATTATGTCTCTCCTGTGTGCATGTAAAATGAACTACATCTGATCCACAAATGGTGGACTTTTTGGATAAGCATGTAAATGTGAATGTTTTCTATTAAAAGTCAGTCAAGTAGTTTGTTTTCTTTTTCACCAGAAATCAAAATTCTTCTCATGGTCTAGATACATGGTGCTTCACACCCATTGTATTTAACTGCATTTGGTGACTTTGGGAGATGACATCCATCTAAACCTAGCACAATCACTGTCAATAGAGCTTATATTGAAGAACATAATGAGCAGCAGGGTGGCAAGGCAGAAGATGCAAACTACAAAGAATTGGAGTTTCCAAATGTCCTGGTACTGCAGCTACTGTAAACTAACCAGTGCCTCAGGGCAGCCATTTTCTCATCTGTGAAATGTCACTGACCACATTGTTTTTTTTTTTTTTTTGCAGTGATAATGGAGAATAGAATATTTGGAGGAATAATGTAGACTTTACATCTTCCATTATTACTACTGGTACACTGAAAAGATTCACTGATTAATGACACAATGCAAAAAGGAAAAGTCTTTGAAAAGAGTCCCTATGCGAGGAAGCAAACATTGACACTGTTGTCTGAGTAGCAGGGCAGTGATTTAGGTAAAAGGGATTAGGTACCTCAGTATTTCTAGAACATGTAAAAATTTTACAATACAACTGAAAATGCCAACATATCTCACCCCTTACTTCCTCCACCTGTCCCCTCCAGTATGACTACACAACTGCACCCATTCCTCCTACATAAACTTTCCCTCTACTTTCACCCACTTCCATGTTACCCTTTAAACTGGTTTAGGTTGATTTACTACCACATTCTAGACTCAGTTATTTTCTTCCCATTAAAACATAAGCATTATGGTTACTGCTTTCCCAGAAATTGTAGCACAAAAATTAAATAAGTGATTAAATTTTGCCAGAAGCATAGTACAGAGGTCCAAGTTGTTTCTTTTTGTCCTGATAAGAGCTAATCTATTGACTATTTGTGCATTTTCCTTACTGAATTTTAGGTAAGCGATGATAGCAATTTTATTTTTCTTTTAGTAACTGTGAAAATTAATAGAAACAGGTAAAATTATTATATGTGTAAACCTAATATGTAGCATCCATCTGTGAAAATAATTTGCATATGCTATGTAATCCCTATATCAGCCAGATAAATGGGTTTTAATACTCCCTTTCTGTGGGTTAAGAAGTTGGTTAAAAATGTCTACAACTCTTGTAAAATAAAATTTCATTAAAGGGCCAGAAAGAAATATTAATGATACAAAATATTTTAAATACCTATATTAATTTTAAAATAATCAACTAGTAATTAATGAATGCCTACAATAAACATAAATTGATAGATGGATATAATGTGTAACCAGAAGAACTATTCTATTTTGTTAGTAAGCTTAGACATGTAAAAAGAGGAAGTAAAACTAAAGTAATTATCTTATTTATTCATTTGTCTCTGCATATGTGTATGAGTGTGTTAAGGAGAGTGTACGAACGGGAGAGAGAGAGGGAAAGAGGAACAAAGATAGAGTTTGTTACCTCAATCAGGATGATTTCTTCTAGTTCCATTCATTTGCCTGCAAATTTCAAGATTTCATCTTTTTTTATTTTTTTCTGCTGAGTACTAATCCATTGTGTAAATGTGCCACATTTGCTCCATTCATTCTTCAGTTGAGGGGCATTTAAATTGCTTCCAGGTTCTGACTATTACAAATAATGCTGCTACGAACATGGTTGAAGAGATATCCTTGTTGTATGAATGTACATCTTTTGTGTATATGCCTAACAGTAGAATTGCTGCATCTTGAGATAGACTAATACCCATTTTCCGGAGGAACCCCCATACTGATTTCCCACGCTGTACAAGTTTGCACTCCCACCAGCAGTGGAGGAGTTTTCTTTATATTGTTTTCCTAGTTTCTACTTTATGGATTTCAGCCCTCAATTTGATCATTTTCTGGCGTTTACTCCTCCAGGGTGAGTTTGCTTCTTTGTGTCCTAGAGCTTTCAGTGTGCTGTTAATTCTCTAGTGTGACTATTCTCCAGTTTCTTCATATGGGCACTTTGTGCTATGAACTTTCCTCTTAGCACTGCTTTCCAAATGTCTCTTAATTTGTGTAAAGAAAAAAGGGGTGGAAATTCACACACAGTTCCACCATTACCAACAAAGTCAAAACAAAAAGGAATGAACAATCAATGATCATTAATACCCCTTAATATTAATGGTTTTAACTCGCCTATAAAAAGACACAGACTAACAGAATTACTATGAAGACAGAATCCATCCTTCTGCTGCATACAAGAAACACACCTAAACTTCAAAACATATGTTATTTCAGAATCAAGGGTTGGGAAAAGATTTTTCCAATCAAATGGACCCAAGGCTGTAGCAATCCTAATATCTAACAACTCATACTTTAAACTAAAAACATTTTAAAAAATTATTCTTAACACATTACAATTTATATTATTGGATGGTAGAAAATTTCATGGATTTTACTTTGCATAGAGAACATTTACAAAGTAAAAGTATTAATCTTATAAATATTTTATATATTTCAGATTCAACTAATACTATTTTCGGCAAAGGATAAATTAAATAGAGTACCACCATTATTTTGGAAGTACTCTAAAACTAATTTCTTCTATTTACTCTTAGTAAATAATATAAGCTTATAGAACTCTTAATATTTAATGCTGTTAGTACAAAACTTAACTCATGTTCAAACTACTAGGGAAATGTGTCTCATTTTGAATAGTCCATAAATAATGGATTGCAAAATTCTTTTGGCTAAGACAGAGAACACAGAGAGTCCTTTCAAAAGGAAAACTTTCAAGTTTAAGTAGAATGACAAATATACACACTTGAGTGATATACACACACAAAGAGAGACACATACAAATAGACACACACACACACACACACACACACACACACACACAGAGCATATTCTCTATAGTAATTCCCTTAATGTCAAGATGTCTGTATACGTCAATCACAAAGACTCAAGGGTGCAAAGGTGAAATTATTGAATTATTGGCAGTGGGTTGAAAAACAAAGGAAATACACTTCCCTCTAACTACCTAAAATATCTGCTGTTTTATTCTATTTGGGAGAAATCATTTTAATTCAGCCTATAGCTACTTAGAAAAACAGATTAATTCCTGTTTCAGTGTGCTTTCTTATAGCAGGTCAAATATTTGGTATTCCAAAATACTTTTAAGTCAATTGGGTTATATGCCAAATGAAACATTTGTAGAATAGCATGATCTTTAAAAATGAAATACCCTTTTTCTTTATTAATAACCAATTTTCCAATACTAAGCAAAAGCATCATTTCAGGCACATCGGTAGAGCTGATTTCCTTTCACCGTTAATTGTGCACTGCTACACATCTGAAAACTACATCAGAATTATGTGTTTGGTGTTCTTTGGTTGTAGGAAACAACTGAGATATTTCCCATTATCAGTTTTATTGACTGCGGGTCTGTCACTCAGGACACACTGTTTCACAACCTCTGGGGGTAGTTTACATGATTTGACCAAGTGAAAAATGACAAGAATCAATGCTTTTTACTCTCTTTTATTGTTAAAAGAAAGCTTTGGAGGAATGAGATGGATGAGGGAAATGAGTATGGTCATCTGCCTAAAGGTTAGTACAAACAGACTGCTTGCTCTTAATCAGAGAACTGCGAAGTCAGACAGGCGATTTTTGACATCATACTATTATTTTAGTTGATTATTAAGTTGACAAACACAACTTGAAGTAACATTTAATGAAGACCTAAAAATTATTATGTGAAGTGAATTAGAATCAACACTTACTATGCCATCTATGTCACAGATTTACTGACTTTTTTCTGACATTTGTTAGAAGACAACTATTACTTAGTGTTAAGAGAAGTGATCAAGGAATTATAGCTTGAATGAGAGAAAGATGGAGTAGTTCTCTCTCTCTGTCTCTCTCTCTCTCTCTGTCTCTCTCTCTGTCTCTGTGTGTGTGTGTGTGTGTGCACACGCACATGTGTGTACATGTATACAAGAGAATGTGATTTCAACAGTAAACATTGTTCAAGATTGGAAAAGGGAGCCAAAGAAAAGAGTTACCTTTTACTCTCACAATAACAATATGTTAATAACCTAATTAGATGGAATATGCTTTGTGGGAGAAGAAAATGTTGACATAGATGTACAAACTTGGAATTATGGATATAATTGACGAGTTACCATTTTGTCAAAATAAAAAAGATCCTTGATTTGCAAAGGTGTTTTAGAAAACTAGAGGACATAAAAAGAAAGCAATGTTGAGGTTGGATTTTCTTTGTTATATATGACTCTCCCTTCCCCCAAGCAGTTCATAACAGTTTCTATCTGAAACATTAGCTTGGCCCAGTAGGTGTCAGATTAGATATACATTATTCCATTATCTTGCTATACTACTCTGCATCTAAGGATCTGTGGACTTGGAAACTGAACGAGAAAGAGAATAAATAAAGGATATCTCTTTTCGGTTTTAGAGTAGTGCTTTTAACATTAGGAAAAATCAATAACTAGATTGAGTGCGTTTGGTCGGGAACATTATTGTTTCCCATAATGTACCTAATGCATATCATTACCAGGGTAATCACATTACCATCCGCCCCAGCATACTGCTTGCTGGCTTGATGCACAGCCAGGGTTATTTGGAAAGTAAAGTTTTATTTCTCCTCCTTTGCAAAATTGCTGCAAATTATATTCTTCCCATTGTCTTTATTAGTTGTTTGAACCAGCCAGAACCTCTGAATTCAGAGTAAGTGGCTTGGTTTATACTGGCTGTTATTATTTTCTCCCCTTTAGGATCCTTTGCTGTTCTCTTCAAATGAATTCCACCTTTAGGAAATAGGAGGAGTCATTGTGGTCCTTTGTGCTGTCCGAGAAGGAAATGAGAAAGTGTAATGCACTTGTACAATGGACTTACTGTTTCTGAGTTATCATTTGAAGTCACCAGCAGCAGGATGGTTCTGGAATGTATATCAAACTGTGTGACATTTCAACACTACTATGCAGGATTCAAAAAATGAAGAACATCCAGAGGCTGGAACACTGAACTCCCTTCTTGTCTCCGATTACAGAGAGATATAGAGATGTACCTCTACTAATATTTAATAGCACATGTCACGCATGTTAACTGAGTCACATATGAGCTTCATGATAAATATCTAGTTAAAATTTCAGAGTTTTAGCTTCCCTTGAAGATTAGAGTCATACTAAATTCCATATCACAGATTTTGGTGCATATTAGAGATAATCTATGTAAGATATTTAGCCCAGAGTCCTGCATTGGTCCTCTTGCAGTCTCCATGCAGTTAAGGCAATGGTTTCATGGCCTGAGGCAGGGGTATAATCCCAGACATTCCAGAGACTGGGTTAGGAGGAGACTAAACTAAAGAAAGCCTGGAAGGGCTACAGAGTGTATCAAAGTCAGCCTTGGGTATTCAGCATGACTCAGTCTCAAAAGAAAAACAACAACAACCACCATCACCACAACAACAACAAGACCAAAACAAACAAGCAAAAACACAAGAGCTGGAGGAGTTGCTCAGTGATAATATAATATAATATAATATAATATAATATAATATAATATAATATAGTGGCAATCCACAGTAAAACAGCAGGAGAAAGGAGGTAGAAAAGCTTCCTAGAGGACTAAAATGATTGTTGATGGGTTACGTTTCTCCCAGGGTTTCTGTGAGGTCAGTACACTAAAGTTGGTGGTGATGTGCAGTTAAAGAATGAAGACTCAGAAAGGTGTAGAATGGACAGGAAACAATCAGGGCATCTCTGGTGCTGAGCCTTGCAGTCTAAGCTTACTTCCCATCTGATAAGACAGCAGGAGGCTTGCAGCAGGGCCAATTTGTGAGCCTGGCTAAGGGACTTCTGAGAATGAGATGACAATTTTTGGTAAAGTAATTGTTCTCAGGACATGCTTGTGTTCTCCTGGGTCATCTATTTCCAATTTCTCATCTCTCTTGCATACTAAACAAACTGCTGATTTCCACTTAGAAAAAAATCATGCATACCTCTTTCTTTTTTTTGAGTTCTAATTAAGAGTGTGAGTAATAAATGATATAAGAGCCTTAGTTGACAGAAATGTGACCTTTGGCAAGCTGCAGTATGCTCACTTGGAAACCCTTATTCAGTCACAACCACTTGTCTCTTCTGTTTGTGGAAACAGACTACACCAGGGAGCTGCCAGGACGCTTCCATATTCAATCCTCACTCTACACCATGGAAGAGAAACTGGAGTACTTGGGAACAAAAAGCTTCTTTGAATACAGAATACAAGTACACTGCTCAATTTGGGCCTGGCAGTGGATGCAGTGGGACATAGCAGAAAATGGATGTTCTAATTTTCCTGCTAGTCCAGATGGAGGCATTTAAAAGAATCATGCTTTTAGGATCCCCGGAATGAACCAGTGGAGCTTGTAATATGAAGGCCACACATTGCTGCATAATGTGCAAGCATTCTTTTGCTTATATCTTGAAATTTTAATCTATGTCTTGATATAGATGTTTACAGTACAAATTGCATGGTTTTTAGGCAATATATGTAGTCCACTGCCTGTCACACACATGTGTATGTAAGACAGCTAGCTGGGAGCCAGGGTTGCTGCTTTTTCACTAGCCATGCAAGAAAAATACACACTCACAGCTGTGAACAAAGGATCACATTTTGTAATTTCTCAGAAAAACATATTCGGGTCAAGAAGCTTGTCAAATGAAAGGAATCATAGAATTTAATATTAATCTCTGTGTGTTGTCTTAATTCCAGTTGGTTTACTTGTTTCCTTAGGAATGTATCTCAACAGATGTCATAACAGGTGGATAATGAGTGAGCTTTCAACCCTGAACAAAAGTGAATACAAAGAACTGTGCTCACATGAATGCTTACCCTGGTCAGTGAGCAATTCAACTGTCTCTGCACACTCCACATTTGACTAAACCAATAACAAATTTGAGCACCTTATGGAAGGTCAGAAGTTGTCTCAGTCAAAAGAAAAACTGAATCAAAACAACAAAGAAAATTGTGTAAGTATGGTGGCCTCAGAAAAGAAAATAGAGTGATAATGTCCCCCATATGACAACAGAAAAGTTGATGATAAAGGTAAAATTACAGAGGTTTGTCAATATTCCTGTAACTAGGGTCAGTGCATATTATTTGGTATTTTCTAATAGTCGAGTAGGTGGCATGCAGTGAAAGTATCTATGGAATTATATAGCTTCTGGAGAAAGGCCTTCTTATCTAAGCTCCGTAGGGTTGGGCGTTTGAACATCAGTATTGCTCTGTAGCCAAGAATTCTATTTCTTGTCACCAGACACCTTATTTGTTAGACCATATATTCAGCCTTCTTTTCTCTAGGCTGGGCTCTTGGTCTATCAGCTTCCCTCTTGTGATAATGTAGAAAGACTATCTGGTCTTTTGGGTGGTTTTGTTGTTGTTATTGCTTGTTTTATATTTTCACATCACATAATTCTCTTGTAGGGAAACTAAAATATTATAGCAAATATGTAATTTCTAGAACACAGAAATCAGTGTGAAATTTTGGAGTGATATATAACTCTTGATTATGACTGTTGACCATATCTGTTAGATTAACAATGAGCTCCAGGTATAGCAATTATTCATATCTAGAACCTATGTATTTTTGTAAAACTTTATGCTACTTTACTAATTTTCAAAAGATAATAAAATTGATATAATGTCATTCCTTTATAAGAATCATCAAGGGTGAGACACAAGAGATTCAAACTCAAATTGAGATAGGTAAAATCAAGTAGGAAAATAAATATTCTTTGAGGGTGAGGGCAGGGAGGAATACCTTTTGACTTGTTGCAAAGCAAGCAATGTACCAGAGTTATCATTTTCCCAAAAGTTATTGTTAATTCAGAACACAAAGCAGTTTTGCAGAGCTAAACAAATAGGTCCTTGAAAATACAGAGGCATCATAGAATGATTTATTAAATCTATTAGCAGTATTCACATGACAGCTCTTTTGTTAAAAATAAATAGAAAGGAAAATAGACAAAAAACTATTGTAAAAATTTAAGCCTATGACGATATTGTGCTTAAGGCTAGAAGACTCATTGGGAAAAAATCGATGACTGATTAAAGATGAGCTATCCCATTAATCACACAATGCATTAATAATAAACTGTTGTTGTAAACTTGATATGCACCATTGAACTCAGAGAAGAAGATCACAGAAGCAAACATAGCAACAGTGTATGACATGCATCAGCTTGTGGATATATTAATTTTGTAAATATGACTGACTGCACTATATGCAATGTCTCACTGAATCCTGCTTCAAAGTAAGGCTGTTCTTTAAGTCACATCGATTGATGCTACCAAGACTCCAACACTGGGAAATTCATACATTTAAACAGAAGAAAGAGTGAAATAGAATTGAGTACTTTTTTCACTCATAGTGTCATGCCAATATTTCATTCCATTTTCTAAGTGCTCTCTAACAACGTTAAAATTTAAAAAAAGTTCTAAAACAAATGAAATCAATGATATATTCCACTGACAGGTAATTACGTGAACTAATTTAAAGGACCAGTTTTAACTGTGATCACAGACATTTAATTGTCAGTGTTGTATGGATCTAGAGCGTCTATTCCCAAACTTTCCAAGAGCACAAATGGGAAAGAATGAAAGAGTACTGCTGTAGGTTAGGCTATGATTCCTTTAGAAATAAATTGAAGATTTCTGTTTAATTTTGCCCAGAACATATTAATAAAATAAATTTGACCTGGTCTTATGTTTCAGTTTGCTAGTCAAAATGGCATGCATTCAACAAACTAGAGCTAAATTTCACCGTGAATGTAGTTTGTGCTCTCCAGTATGGGAACTAGTACATATGTAACCATTGTATATCCATATGTAACACTTGAAATATGTGTAGTTGACTTGAAATGGGCTCCAAGGGAAAGAGTACAAAACAGATTCCAATGCCAGCATTACTTAATGTTTTTATAAACTGAAATATAATTGTATCATTTCCCCTTCTCTTTCCTTCCACCAACCTGTCCCATGTGCTCCCATTCACTCTTTCTCAAATATATGGCATCTTTTTAATTGTTCTATCTTTTGTTTATATATTTTCTACATACCCAAATATATAAATACAATGTCTTGGTTTTTATAAAAAACAATTAAATACCTCACTTAAATAGAGTTAAGGGAATCCACCAACTTGCTTGTTTTTTGTTAAGTATTAAAATATAAAGGAGAGAGTGGTGTGCTCTAAATTGGCAGATGCTATTATATTGTTGAACAGTGCTGTGCTAGGTGATTTTTATCATGAACCATTCATGAAGAATGTACCACTCTGAGCAAAGTTTTCTGACTTTAGCAATGAATGAAGCAGCTCTCATTTAGATCATAGCATTGAACTTCAATTGTTAATAAATGGCTATATTATATACATATAAAACACAGATTTATGTTATGCATTAAAAGGTGCATGAGAAAAATGAGATACAATGACATATACCCATGTGGTTTATATCTGTGGATGTACATGCATATACACACATTATAAATATACATATGTAAATATACATGGGGTAGATAAACTGCAAAATAAAGCATAAACTTTGGATGAAGGCTCTAGGATGGTATTTAAGGTAGTCATCAATCTCATATTAAACCTAAACATAGATCAAATATTTCCAATCAAAATTGTCTTGTAATGTATTGAAAGTATGAAAAAATATGACCAGATTTTTAAACCAGTATGAAAATGAATAAATAGCCAATATATGTGTTTGTATAGATTATACCACAAAGTGGTATTAACTCACATATATAGGTTAAAATGTATCATAAAATAGCCTTTCTCTAGTAAGTTGTCTCAGTACTTAAAGCATTCAATTGTTCTTGCATAGGACCAGTATTCTGTTCACGGAACTCATATGAGATACGCTGAACCTGTTCAAGTAAATATGGCACACTTTTCTGACTACCAAGGACACATGCACTCATGAAGTACATAAAATAATACACATGTACGTAGATAGACAGTTGGAAGGATAGATAGATAGATGGATGGATGGATGGATGAATAAATAGATAGGTAGAGAGATAGATTAGAGAAATAGAGAGATACATGATAGACAAGTCTAAAAAGTTAGCTTTAGTCTGGTTTTATTTTTCTTAATGTTGCTATAATAATAGAGAATTTAAAATTATATTGGTTTCTCAAATGTATCTCTGTTGACCAGTGTTATTTATCATACAGGGGATATGCATAGAGATATCCTAGTGGTACTGAAACCAGAGATAGGATTTGATTAAAAACCATACCAAAAGTAAAAGTCATGGAATAGTTACAAAGAGTAGACATAGGCAGCACATGATATACTTTTAAAGTAGTAAAATATCTAATGCTGGCCTGCTTTTCATCAATTCAAGAGCTTGTGATGCCTGCTTTGAAGTTAGTTAGACTCAGAATCCAGGCCAGGGCTTGGCAGCCTTTTTATGCCTTATGGTAAGTCAAAAGCATGATGTATTTTTATAATGTATATATATAGAATTTATAGTTTGAAATTTTAAAATTATTATTGATTATGTATATTCTTTCAGGTTTTCACAACTGTAGAAAGATTTATATAGGAAATTAAAAGATTTTTGTCAAAATATCCTTTAAAATAAAAGAGTCACTAGGATTAGAGGCAAAAAATGTTAAATCCAATTTCATTTTATAGGGTGAAGTTTTAATGAAACATTCACTCGGGGTGAATCTGGTTCATTAAATCTACTTCATATGTAAATATTATACTACATTTAATTCATTGTGCACTTCAGAACTGTTACACTATATTTTCCATAGGGTTATTGTTGTCCTAATGGTCAATAAAAATAGCCTTTCACCCTACAGCATTAAAATAAAATGCAAGCTCACAAAGATAAAAACAGAATTTCCAACAAGGAAATTGGAGAAAATAATATTCACTGGTATCTTTGAGAATTCTGAGATAATGACTGACTTTTCATTGCATTCCCTCAGGGAAATATAGTTACATTTCTGGCCAAATTTGATATATTTTAATAGGCTCTTTCCAACAAACCCCATGTTTGTTATTTTTTTGATCCTTTAAAAAATGTCTTTGGATTATTTTCAATGCCCAAATTGTAGTTTTCAGTCACAAAAAGAACAGCTTAATAAATGATGTCTTGTTGACTTGAAAGTATTATCTGAACATCTCCAAAGTGCCAAGTGTAAATCCAGGAAGTGTTGTATTCAATAGCATATCCAGTGGAACTTTTTTTGTGACACCATTAGTGAGATGAAGAGAATGGATGAAAGGGAAGACATGGGTTCTGCATCTTGAAGAGCCTGTACTTATTCGTGCTTTGAGCAGAACCCAGTAAGGGCCATCTCATCAGGAGACTGATGAAGCCTCATTAGGAAGAGGTTTCAAGTGTTTAGAGAGTAATCTGTCACAGAAAGCTCCATCACAGTCTAAAGTGGATACTAGACAAATGTATCTACCTGCTGTCAGTGCCTTTGATTGGAGAGAGTTGGATGTGTTTTCTCTTTAAGAGAAAGATGTGCATACAAGTGTAAAATCACCCTGCAGATTTCCCAGACCCAGACTTAGAGATGCAAAGTCAAGAACCCACAGCAGACAGACTCCTGAGATGAAGTGGACTGAAAAGTGCCATCACTTCTGCAGATGCTTCCATTATTCTGATGTTCACTGTCGCTGTCCTTTCAGTTTGGTATTAAACGTATTTTCCTATCACTTGAAGTTAAGAAAACTAAAGACAATTGTACTTTAACGCCATTAGGCAGCTACACAGTGCTCTCTTCTTTACTTCCCCTTTTAGATTTCTAGAAAGAGAATAACTGGCAAGTGTCAGAAATTTATGTTGCAGCCCTTTAAGATAATTCCTGCCTTTAGATAACTGATGAACACCTCCATCTCTCTTAAAAAGCTAAGGATTTATTTTAGGTATCTGCTTCAATTGACATGAGGACATATTGGTGGGAAAAGTCCACCATCCTGAGGGACGATGGGAGTTGCTTCGTAATTCCCACAAATACCCTTGAACTATATTGCCTGCTTGCTTGATTCAAGAACATGGCACTTACTTTAAATCTGACTTAACTCCATCAAGTTTGTCAGTTCTAAGCATTCCAAAGTTGACTTTTATTCCAGGGCAGTGTTAGTCATCAAGCTACCAACAAATGTGAAGTCTAAGTAACTTTAGATATTACAGTGGGAATCAGTGCCAACTATTTGAAATAATGAGTACAGGATATTTGCTCCAAAAACACAGCATTAATCAATGATTTCATTTACAGATTTATATCATATTTTTCTGCCATTCTGTGCCTGACATTATAAAGACATTTATGTATAGTTGAATTCACGAAGAAGCAGATTTCTAACATTTTTAGAGTTAGCTATTAATACTTATATAATAATCCCTAACTATTACAAAGTAAATAAAATATAGCTCTATTTGAAGAACCACTAATACAAGGATTTGGAAAAAACTTCCTCAAACAATACATATATATATATATTTAATTCATGTATTTATTTTATATCCCAGCCACAGCTTTCCCCACGTGCACACCTCTTAGTCCCTCTCCACCATTCCTTCCCTTCCCACCTCTAGTCCCCTCCACTTCCATCTTCATCTCAGAAAGGGCAGGTCTCCAATGAATATCAACAAAGCATGGCATATCAAGTTGCAATACGACAAAGCCCCTCCCAATGTTTTAAGGATGACAAGGTGACCCAATATGAGGATGAGGGTCCCCAAAACAAGTAAATAGTCAGAGACAGCTGCTGTTCCAGATGTTAGGAGGTCCACAAGTGAACTAAGCTACACAACTGTAACATATATGCAGAGTGCCTAGGTCAGTTCCATGGAGGCTCCCTGGTTGCTGAGCAATTCTCTGCAAACCCCTGTGAGCTCAGGTTAGTTGATTGTGTGAATCTTCCTTTAATGTATTTGACCTGTAGCTACTATGCTCCTTTCTCCTCCTCCACAGGATTCCTGAACTCTGCCTAATGTTTGGCTGTGGGTCTCTCCATCTGCCTCCCTCAGTTTCTGGATGGTGCCTCTCCAATGACAATTGGGCCAGATACCAATCTGGTCACAGGAGATTGCCAGTTCAGAATGAATGCTTACCTGCTATTGCCAGGAGTCTAAGTTGGTCCTCTCTGTAGACTCCTGGGAGACTCCCCTGCCCCAAGCTTCCATTGGGCCCCAAAATGCTCTGCCCACAGCAGTCCTCCTGTGTGTTGCCCCCCAACATGATTGCTCATGTTCTGATCACTACCACAAAAATATCTTCTATTTCCTCTTCCCAGGAACCTTCTTTGTTATCTGGTCTCTTAAGGTCTGTGGATTGTAGCATAGTTATCCTTTATTTTACAACTAGTATCCACCTATGATTGAGTATGTATCATGTTTGTCTTTCTCGGTCTGGGTTATCTCACTCAGGGGAGATGAAATTAAAATTCTAGGAAACATGTTATATTAAGATAATTATGGGATAGTTGCATTTCCTAGGAGTTCCTGCCCAGGCATGTGATGTGCAAACCTTAATAGCAATTCTTCATGAAAAACACTATGTAGATGCTTGTGAATCATAGCAGATACTGGAAATTGTGGTGATTATTTCCATGTAAAAATCTCAACAAATTTCTCATGGACATCTCAGCTACTCTACATGGATGATTGAGAAAGGAGTATTACAGTTTCAAGGCCTGCCTGTTCTAAGGATTGAATTAATTAGTTTGGAAGCCTGAGGAGGATTGTTGGGGAACTGAGGGAGGAGAGAGCACAGTGAGGAATGTCTTGAGGTAAGAAGTTCCACAGGCTCTAAGTAGAGAGGGAAGAGATGAGAAAGTAGTAGAAAATTATGATATTATATGTAAGACATACTGGTGAATTTAAGGCAAAATAGAGCATGTAAGCATTAACACTTTCCTGAATGAATGAGGTAATGAAGTATTTTATATTAGGACTGAAAAAATTTTAAAGAAGTACAAATTTGTCTCCTGCAGAAGCTGGAGGCACAGAGATTGATGAGGAAAGCCACTACCATGAGTTTAGAGACATGGGGCACTGTAGCAAAGCCAGGGAAATTAAAATGTTCTGGAATGAAAATGAGTCCTAATTGATAAGTAACTGGCGAGAGTGAATTAGAGAGGAGTTCAGAACACATTGAGATTTATGTCCTCTATTTAAGGTATGATACCCATAGAATCAGTTCAAACTGGGGGAGGGACTTAAGGTTTTGAAATTCAACCAGGATACCACTCTTTGCAGCTTACAGCATTTTAAAGAAATTATGTAAACACATTGAAATGAAATGTTCCCATCTACACAGAAATTACTTTTAATAATTTCATGGGATTTTGAAAATAATTATAAAATATTTAGGACCTTGTATGTAATCTATATGCAATGTGCATCCTCTTCATGGCTCTGAATATATCCTGATCGCAAATAGGCTCTTTGATTGCTGAAGGTGTCTATGTGAATAAATTTAGTTATGCTTGAGTTATTGTGTCTGATAGATATAACCAGCAGGCTCAGAGACAAAAGTTGAGGGCTTAGAAGGGGTTGAAAATCCAAACAAGATATTTCAGGTAATGTAATATTTTTAAGGGTTGTATGTCGCTGGCAAGGAGACTCAGTGGTAAAGAACTTCATGGGAAGCCCGATGACCTGAGCTGATCCACAGATCCCATAGGTTGGAGAGAGAAATGAAACTTGAAAATTTTTTCTGACTTCCTAATTTCTGCTGCAGGCCTCTTTCACCCACATGTGTATGTGTGTACATGTATACACAAAAACCACAAATAATACATGGAATAAAACTTTCACAGAATTTTCAGAAATGATCATCATGTTAATTATAATCACATGGGTGGTTTTCACTACCCATGGATCAACTGAGAGAAAATCAGATTGAGTTATCTAGTATCCCACACTAGAAAGATAAGCAGAAAAAGAGCTCTGAAAAGCAGCCAAAAAATATGGTTTAAAATAGCAAAATAAGTACATAATAGTCCTTGATATCACATGGGGGAGACTTTACTCAGAAAGCTATTAGCAGTCTGGAAAATCATAACATTTACAAGTAACTTGGCTACCGAGATTCATTTGAAAATAACTACTGAAAATATATTACAACCTTGGAGAACAATTTCCATATGCTGGTGAGCAGAACATAGCTTATGGTAAGCTGAGAGCAAAAACACACATGAGGAAAAATGTCAAGGCTTTATAAAAAGTCTGGCATAAACGAGTGTGGTGATAGAATTGTCTTCAAATTCACGATGCTTTTTTGATTGAGGAAATTAGACAAAATCCATTATATTTCAGAAACAGTCAGTTCATAGACAGGGTAAAGTCACCCTAAAATTTCCTTCCATCATTTAAAGGGAGATGGATAAGAAGAATAATAATGATTAGAAATTGATTAGCTTCTAGTATTGAAAGAACTTTTGTTTTTATCTTATTAGTAAAGTTTAGTAACTTATTAGTAAGTTTTAATATTTATGTTCTAATAAGTTTTGTTTTAATTATTTCATCTATGTTTTGAGATTATAATATGATTACATAATTTTTCCTTTCCTGTATCCACACTTTCTCATATACACATTCTTGTTCTCTTTCAAATTCCAAAAATTAAAGACAGCTGAGAGAGGTGGCAATAATCTTCGCCAGGGAAAAGCACGCAAGTTGTTTATCCAATAGCAAATATTCAGTTCTGGAGAGATAGATACAAGTAACATCACATCATACAGACTTGGAAGATTGGATTTAGAAATATGTATGTTTGCTGGGCATTGGTAGAACACGCCGTTGATCCCAACACTTGGGAGGCAGAGGCAGGTGGATCACTGTGAGTTCAAGGCCAGCCTAGTCTATAGAGTGAGTTCCAGGACAGCCTTCAAAACAATATAGAGAAATCCTGTCATTTATGTGTACACATATATGTATGTAATAAAAATTAAGGTTTTTTTTGAGCACCTTAATTATTTTGGTAATGACATTTTTATACTGTCTATAGATAAAATACATTGTTTAATTTTTATATAGGTTTTGCCTAGTAAAACTTACAAACTTACCACTTTCCTCTAACTTATGAAAACCAAGAAAATTAAAAGTACCCTGAACGTAATGGAACCTCAAGAGGTTCATCATCAGTGTTGAGAAACAAGACCATAAAGAAGTAGCTTTAGTGGATATTGGTGTATTCCAGAGTAATGTTAATATGCTTCCTGTGCAACTGATTCCAGGTAAATAACAACTCTCAAGTTATAATTGTTCCAGTAACAAAATGATTTGCTTTGTTTGTGTATCGCCATAAATGAGAGTTTGGTTCTTTTAGTAGACTCATTATCTAAGGCTTAAATTAGAGTTGTAAGTAATTAACATTGTATCATCTTTACATTTGAAAAACAGAAATATTGCAAGGCCTTTTGTAGGAGATAAACAAATACTCTAATTAGATCATCTTTATTTTATGGTAGTATGAACACAAAAATCAATGACCTTCTCATCCTATGGGTAGTTCTAGAAATGCTTAAGCTTGCTTCTGTATTTACTATAAATGTCAATTATAGTAAGTCAAGCAAATAGAACAATCACCCATTATGAAATTCTCAGATAAATGGGTGGAGCTAGAAAATGTTTTGAGTGAGGTAATCCAGACCCACAAAGACAGATTTCACAGGTTTTCCCTCATTTATGAATGTTAGCTTGGACTCTGCAGATATGCATATTTCATTTTGGAATGCCCATAGTGCTCAGAACATTAGTAAGGAGATACCAGACGAATGTTTCAAGAGACAGGAGATAGAATGCAGTGCTATCGTTAAGAGTACAAATGATCAAAAGGGGTTAAGCTGGCATCGAGGAGTAGAGGACAGCGCAAAGGAGGATATACAAGGAGGGGTAAATAACACCAAACACCCTTTGGGAAATTTATTTAGAAACTTGTGTTCTATTTCAGAAGGATGGACCCAGGGCTGCTGAGGTCCATGACTGGGTCTGTGGTCCTAGTGCAGCCAGAGACTATGCAGATGTCCATGGCCCAATTCCCAACAAAGAACACAAGGATTCTGACTTCCAGGTTGCCTTATGAGACCATGTTGGGGCCTGAGGGATGTGCAGCTGCTGTGGGGCAGGGGGAGGGTGTCGGCCTGAGTGACCTGCACTGCTACAGATGCCCGTGGAGTCGTCTGGGTCCCAGCTATCGCTCAGGGTCATATCTGGGTCTGTTGGCCACACGGTGGCCATGGTTTGTGTCGATGTCCATGATTCAGGTTACCACAGAAGGCAATAGAGTTGCCCTGAGTCTTGGACAATGTCTGAGGCCATGTTGGTGCCCAAGGAGCATGCTGCTATCGTGTCCAGGCAGAGCATGTGGCCTGCACCGCCAACTGGGGCTATGTTGACATCAGGGCCAAGCTGTGTCTGGGAGTCATGTCTGGGTATACGACCTTTCTACCACCAAGATCTTTGTTGAGGTCTGTAACTGCTGTTGCCATTGGGGACCATGCAACTGCTCATGGTCTGTACCACCATCTGGGACCATAATAAAGTTTGGGGACCATGCTGCTTCTGGGCTCAGGCCGATCTGAGAAGTATAAGCTGCCACTAGGTTCCAATAGTGATATTTGGGGAATTTCTGTAGGAGTACTGATTTGATGGTGTGCCAGGGGCCTTGAACATAACCAACAACACTTGGTACAATGAAAATTTGCGAGGAAATCTGTTTAGACAAAAGGGTATACAACACAATACATAGAAGCTCCCAACACTATTAAGACAAATGAGGAGGTGGTGAAGGGGAAAAGACTGAGGAGGGAAGTGTTTTTTGTTTGGTTATTTGGTTTTATTTGCTGTATGTTTTTTTGTAGGATTTTGAAATTGAAATTGATACTCTTATTTGTATTTCTTTGTAATAGCTTTTTAGAATTTTATTAATGTTAAAACTATTTTCAAGTCTCATTATAACAATGACATAGAGAAGGAAAGAAATCTGAAACAAATTTTCCTATACCCTAAATTACTTTTTTCGGGGGGGGATATTATTTTTATTTAAGAAACACTCAGTTACATATCCATTCCCCCATTCCCTCACCCAGACATCGTCCCATGCTTCCCACCAACTCCCCAACCCACCTCCTCCTACTGCCCAGGGATAGTGGGGCCCTCAATACTTATTTGTATTTCTTGTTTACATTCTTGGGTTAGTTTTTCTTCTTTTTAATTTTTATCTTATATTTCTTTTATATCTTTGTTAGTTTTCCTCTATGGGGGGCACTGCAAGGGTGAGAGGCAAATGAGGAGGGACTGGGAAATGGGTGTGTTTGAGATGCATAATGTGAAATTCCCAAAGATTAAAATTTTTAAAAAGTAGCAGGCAAAAAAAGTCAGGGAGAGCAATCTAGTATGGAGTATTCCTCCATGACTTTTATTCCAGTTTCTGTCTTAATTTCCTTCAGTGATGAACTATTGATGTGGAAATGTAAAGGGATTTAAACACTTTTATCTTCAAATTGCTTTTGGTAATGGTGTTCTATTATAGCAACGGAAATCCTAATTACCCTCCAGAACATGGCAGTAAGACCTCAAGGCTGAAATACCCACATGCTTGAATCAAAGAAAGTAGAGAAATGAACCAGGTGCTATGGACTAGGAAACTTCATTGCTACAGGCTAGCTTTCATAGTACTGGAAGTTACTATGAAAGTTGGAGGAAGAAAAAAGTATCCTTCAATATGACTCAGTCTGTATCATTGTGAGGTATAATAATGATTTACCTGATAGGACATGCTTACTTGTGCAACAGTGGCAGACCATCATTGGAGTAAGCAACCACATTCAGATAGATTTTAAGTCCTTCTGCATATGAATCCCATTCCTGACATCATTATTGGCCCAAAAGCTATGGTTAGACATGTCATGGGGAAAACCGACTACAATTATTATGCTAAATGGGCACAGTACGAAACTGACTTCTAATGATGTATTGTGCTGCTCTTAGATTAAAGTGTCTTTACACCCTCATCAGAGAAGCTTCTATTTGTTGAAGGTTCTATTCAGTGACTCACTACTAGGGAAGGTACTATGGAATTTTCAACCCTAGTGGGACATTTATTAGGCACCCCACCTCTGGAACTCAAGTATAATTTCAGAAGATGGAGTATAAAGTGTGTAAGAGCCAAAGACAATGAATAACGACAGGAAAACAATATTTTTTGGCAAAACAGGGAAGCTGCCTATATTAACTCTCAGGTGGTGTGACAGCATGCACAAAACTTATGAATTCTGAAGCCAGTACAAATCCAAGCATGGAAAGAGGATTTACACCTGAAGTCCTACAACTAGCTGAGGAGTTCTTGGGAATTAATAGCTGCTGGCAGAAACATAGTGGGTTTTCCCTAAGGTTGTATCCACTGGTAAATTGACCGTGCTCCAGTGGGAGGCCACACATCTAAGAATATATAAGCAGTACAAATTAGATTTGGTAGTTTTGTAAAAAAAAAAACCTTGGACACACAAAATTTAGTGAGGAGATTCGTGTTGGTGGATAAGTTAGGGCATGAGTGACGATGATAGCATTGTAAATTATTCTTAAAAATTAATAAAAGTAAATATTAAAAGAAAATATTATTGTCATGACTCAGTAGGAAATGAACTCAAACATCTTAAGTAAAATACTATACTGGCACTCTGAGAGTAAGTTCTCAGGGATGAGGCTTCCAAGTCTCCAAGAAAGTAAAGAAAATAATTGTCCTGTCCAGCTCTAGTGCCCATGGGCCACAAAAATTTCTAGAATTGCAAGATATTCAAAGAACGTCAATAGTGGCACTTATACACTGGGGATTAGGGCCTACTTAACGGGAAGAGATTCATGCCTAGTACTTTAAACCTACCCACTACCTATGGTTGAAGATGTCATGAAATCTAGATGAGACCCTATTACTACCATTTTCCTAAATCACTATAATTACTAACTTCATTCTAAACACTTATCCTGATACTAATAGTTAAAGATGGCTTTTACTCTTTAACAAGGAGCTTAATTTTTCAGCAGACAGAGATCAGTACAGAAACCTGTAATTAGCCACCATGCAGAGTACAACTGACCATTCTGTACTCTGGTCCAATTGACAAAACACAACGTGTATACGCAAGGCTCAGGGAGCATGGCTGAAGAATAGACGATACAGTGTAATAATATAGAATACTAAAATATCTTCAATGTGATTATATCTTCTATATAGGACAGGGCAGCTGCACCAATGAACTTTCAATAATATGGTTGCTTAAAACAGGCCTGAAAAGTGATAGCACCAATTGGCATGACAATGTAAATAGGAGAAATCTCATAACATCCCCCCTATAGATGAAGAGTTATAGGCAATTAATGGTTACTGAGAGAGGGATAATAAGGTTTCTTCAAGGATGAGCACCTGTTAGTTGACCTCATCTCAAGAAATCTGCCCTAAACATAAATACACATGAGCAACTGTAAAGGAACTTGCATGTAGTATTTACAAATTTGTATATCATATTAATCAAAGAACAAGAGGCAGTAAAATTGAGGAATATGGAGATGTGAGAGTATTTGTAAATAAATGAGGGGTATGTGATGCAAATATAGTACTCAAATATTAATTTCTCACAAAAAACATAGTATCTTTGTTTCGATTGTAACATTTACATACATCTATCAACTTAACACTGGGAACCTGAAAAGGGAATGAGACAGTGAATCTGGGAGGAGCTGTTAAGAGGAAAGAGGGTAGTAAAATGCTAAACTTCTATTTTAGTTAAAATATATTAAAATGTTTAAATTTCAAAGAAATATAAAAATTAATAAAAAACTATCAACTATATATAAAATATAAATACATATAAAATAATATTAGTATAAAATTAAGTAGCTAATTTAAGTTTAACAGAACAAGCTGTATTTCTGGGCACCTTAACATTATACTCATATGTACCTCACTAACATATCACAGTGCTGGCTGCTCATTTCCAGTGAATTTAAGAGTTCTGCTTACTTTTTCCATAATGAGACTTTGAAGCAGTCTGTCATTGATTTCCACAATTCTGCCCAGCCTGCCTGGTGATTTTAAGGCCTGCTTTTATCTTTGCTACTGAGCTTCTTCTTATGCCACTAACATATTTTTATTTGCTTGCAGCTCCTTGGATCATAAATAAAGGTCTACGCACTGAATGCAAGTAACTTTTGTTAATAGTCAGTCAAAACTCTATACTTACTGCTTCAAAATGAAGCCTGTACCTTTTCAATTAAGCTTTTTCTTTTGGTATTCTTGTATTTCCTGTATAAGTATACAACTAGTCAATGAAAACTATTGGGGAAGAAAGTATCTTTTTAATCCTTACAATAAAATCAAAGTCATCGCCAGGCGTTGGTGGCACATGCCTTTAATCCCAGCACTCGGGAGGCAGAGGCAGGTGGATCTCGGTGAGTTCGAGGCCAGCCTGGTCTACAGAGTGAGTTCCAGGACAGCCTCTAAAGCAATACAGAGAAACTTTGTCTCTAATAACCCAAAAAATCACAGTCATCCTGTTGATTTGTGTTTAGGCTTTTCCATAAGCATTTATTTTTTAATAGTGTTTATACTATTCAAGAGCTCTATAAATATTATTGTCATGTTTTTGGTTTCTTTTCCTGTGACACTATTAGAAATGTATCCTTTCATTGAAAGTCTGTCCTTTGCACAAAAGATTTTATTTAAGATCTCTTTTTAAAAATAAAAGCAATGTAGCACACATAATGTGTGTGTTTATGGTCAACAGTCCTCCCTCTCTGTCACTGGATTTCTTGAGTTCAGCTCAGTGCTTAGCTGTGGGAGTCTGCCTCTGCTTCCATCAGCCACTGAATGAAGGTTCTGTTTCCCAGACTCTCTGTTCATGGGACTGTAGGCTGGCACTCCCCAGATCTACGTCTAAAATCCATATATGAGAGAGTACATGCCACGTTTCTCTTTTTGTGACTGGGTTACCTCACTCAGGATGGTTTCTTCCCCATTTAGTTCTTTTAATGAATAAGAAAACATTCCTACAGTTTTGTTCCATGTTTTTTCCTACATTTTAAAAAATCATTTCTTTAAAAAACTGGGTAGGATTTTTTTTAAATTAGTAGTTGGTGTTAGCTGTCTGTATTTGCTGCTTTATTTTTTATGTAATCTAATTTTCCTCCTTTTGTATTACTTTTCCTTTTTTTTTTACTTGGTTGGCTTGAATTTCCTGGTGAATTAATTTGAATATTCTTGTTCTGAGATATGATGGTTAGAATGTTACATGCTTCAATGCATACTATATTAGCCATTGTTCAGAAGATACGATAAGTAATGTTTCCACTTGCTTAGTTTTAACACTTAATTATTTGATGAATAATTTCATCTTTATTCATAAATTACTTAGAAATAAGAATTTGAGTTTACAAATGCATGATATTTTTGTTGTCAAGTTTTAATTGCACTGTCCATTGTATAAATAATTGTTATTCATATTAATGTTTCAGAATATGTTGCAAATTTCTTTTTAACCTTTATGATATATGTTAGTGGCAGTTCTAACATTCCAAAAAATTAGTTCCTTTTTAAATGGCTGGAAATTCAAATGACAAACATTGCAGTATTCTAAGATATTCCTGTAAAGAAATACCTATAATTAGTGAAGATGGAAAAACACTCAAATGTACTTTCTTCTCTTAATTTTTAAAGTGTGTGTGTGTGTGTGTGTATACAAATGATGCTACACATGCAAAGGAAAACTGTAGATGTTTTGTGACCTGTTCTACCATTCTTTCTTATTTCCTTGGGGCAGGGTTTCTTACTTGTTGAAGGTCAGCACTCCCCAAGGGTCCTTCACTCTGTCTTGCACAGAACTGGTGTTAAACACATGGCTTGGTTATTCATGAATTTTACTGTGTTTTTTCCTTTTCTTTTCTTTTCTTTTCTGAGACAGGATTTTCCTGTGTACCTCTAGCTGACTGGACCTCACTAAGTATACCAGCCTACCCTCAAATTCAGAAAGGTATATGCATGGCTTCATAACATGACATTTTAGGTGCTAAGTATTTGAATCTAGGTTCCCATGCTTCTACAGAAATTGCTTCAACCCACAGGGCAATTTCTCCAACCCCTGCTGCTTACATTTCCATGTGACAATCTTAGATTTCCTCATATGCTACCACATTCCATTGGTGAGAAATCCCTTTTAACTGTAGGATATCCTAGTTATGGTATCCAGAAGTACTGAAACCTTGTTAAACAAGAAAAGCCAATTAAAATCAGCAAGACACACACATTTTTAAAATGTTCCCTCTGCATTAGAAAGGAGAAAAACTCATTTAGGCACAGGGTTCAATAAATCATTCTTCATCCATTGAGTTTTATAATTCTGTAATGTTGTGACTTCTCCATAGATAAAGAGGTTTCTTTTATTTTTTTTTGAAACATGGTTTCTCTTTGTAGCTTTGGAGTCCTGGCACTTGCTCTGTGGACCAGACTGTCCTAGAACTCATAGAGATCCACTTGTTTCTGCCTCCTGAGTGCCAGGATTGTACCAACACCTCCCAGATGATTAAGACGTTTCTTTGACAGGTGTGCTTAAATGTGTTTGACATATTATTGATGTTTTTTAATCTAAATCACAAAATTATTACTAGACTCATTCAATTTTAATATTTCTTTTCTATTATTTTATCATCATGGTTATTATTCTCACACAATTTTTAAATTCTCTTATGACTTGTACCAACAATAAAATCCTTGATTTCTGTTGGTTAAGCTTTGCTAGACACTCACTTCAACCATTTTCACAGGAAGTTTCTCAGGTTACTTTATCTTGTCACCTCTGTGACTTTCAGGGGTTACTAAATGTACAAATCTGATATCAATTTCTTAATCACTTTGGGCATTTCCAAAACACCGGTATCAAATATCCAGTTTTACTTACACAAAACATGGTTTATTTTAAATATTTAATATTATTAATATCTGATCAGTTTCTTTTGACTTCTATGGCTACATGAGAGCTCATAAAGAAAGAGTATGGTGGTATCATTAACAGAGAAGAGCAAGCCTGAGGAGATAGGGGTTATTTTTTTAAATTTTGGGTTTTTTATTATGTTTTTGTGTATGGCTTCTTTGTTTATCAAGTCACTTATTTCTATTTGGTATATAGTCCATCAAATTTTCTAGGTTCGGCTGGGTGTTGGTGGTGCACAGAAACAGGTGGGTCTCTGTGAGTTCAAGGCTAGTCTGGTCTACGGAGTGAGTCCAGGGCAAGCACTATGGAGAAACCCTGTCTCAAAACAAAAAACAAAAATTTTTTTTCTAGGTTCCAGAAGACAAACTGCAATTATATCAACATATTGAAAACACTATTACCAATTCTTTAAGTGATTTGATATCGTCATCTATAAAGAGCAATCTTACCTAAAATCTCTTGCTAGGATTCTGCCCAGGGAGAGATGTTTTGACTTGTTTATTTTTAATTTTTTTCAAGTAATAAATTTATTTTGAGAATTTGCTTTAGTACTGTATTTAAATCATTTCCTCTTTTTTCCATTTAAGTTCCTCTCACATTCTCCCACACCTCAAATTCATAATCTCTTAATTTTATATTGTGTAAATTATATTTAATTATGTATATTATTTGTAAATATTATATATATATATGTATATATATATATATATACTTCTGTGGATCTGATAACCTGTTGTGTCTTTCTCCCTGGAGAAGACCTAGCTCAGCAGTCATTAATTGCCTGCAGCTCAGAGATCTATGTTTTTTAAATCTACAAAGGAATGTATAAAAACTAGCCTGATATCATTAAAAATTTATACATAATTATGTAATTCATAAAATCAACTATTACTGTACATGAGTATGCTTAACCACTCCTCAGTGTTTAAAGTATATTAAAAATGATGAAACATGGGGTTAGAGAAATGTCTCAGATGGTAGAAGCACTGGCTTCTCTAGCAGAGGAACATGGTTCAGTTCCCAGTAGACACAACAGAGCTCAGAATCACCTTTGAAACCATTGCTAGGACTTTATGCCCTTTTCTGGCTTCAGTGGGCACCAGACATGCATGTGTTACACATACAGAGATATAGGCACCGACATATACATATGTTTTAAGGATTTATTATATGTTTATGCAGGTGTTGCCTACATGTAAGTTACATGCATTGCATGTGTGTCTATTACCTCCAGAGACCAGGAGAGGTCTCTAGTTTCTCAGGAATTTAATTATAGCTGCTTGTGATATGAGATGTAGGTGCTGGGAATCAAAAACTCATCCTCTGAAAGAACAGCAAGGGCTCTTCACTACTGACCAGCCTCTCCAGTCCCACATATTATTTTTTAATCTAAAAACCTGATGAAGATACACTAGAAATGATTTAAAAGATTCACAAATTAGGGGACATTAGATAACAGAGGAAAGATAAGGGATAACAAGCCAATATATGGTTGCTTACATTAGTCATTTCACTATATTTACAACATATGTGTACCTTGATTGTTCAGGAAATATTATTAAACACAAAATGATAGCATATTGCTCTAAAACAAACTCCATCACCATGAATTTTAACAGTTCTATTACCTGTATATATTTTCCTGTAATTAAAACTAAAACAATGTAAAGACAATTATGTATTTTATGAATTAGGATAATATATCAGAGTAAGATATAAAAGGGTTGGCTTTTAGTCATTGAGAAATGAGAGGTGTTCTATAACAGTATCTTCTGACTGTTAGAATAAAGTCCAAATTAATCACCCAGCGATATTAACGTCCAAGTGCCTTTGAGACAATCCTCATCATTCAGCATGTAATTCACATAGGAGCAGGCCTAAGCAAGCACTCAGAATTCTACAGCATGGAATAATTTGCAACATCAGTACCCATCACTGAATTAAGACTGATTTACTATTTGTTTCATGCTGATAATTTGTGGTGCTTCTCCTCTGAAAAAATTTTAAAAGGAAGCAAGGCAAAATGTAATGGCCATGAATGTTAGAACTAAGTAGGCCTGTGTTTTAGTATAGACTTTGTTATGTGCTGATTGCATAATCAAGAATATGTTACAAATATAATTCTACTTTTATGATTTTCATTAATCTACCACAATTAGGTATTTGCTTATCAATACTAGTCAGAAGGCTTTGATGAGAATTTATCACTCATCAAAGGAGTTTTTCATACTTACATTAGGTATCTTCTATTTCCTCAGCTCTACTGAGACAACAGTGATTACTCACAAGTTTGGTTAGATAGCTTGATTATAAATGTATATATACATATGCAACACAATAATTAAGATAATATGAAAATAAATATATTCAATGGAAAATGTCTCATGGAATATTGGTTTTTGAGATAGCTTAGTGGACAAAATGTTTACTGGGAAAGCAAGAAGACCAGAATTGGGGGGGGGGGGGGGTCCAGAATCCAAGTAGATACTATGTGAAGGTTTCAAGTCACCTGTAATTCCTTCCTTGGAAATCCAAGAAAGGTGATCGTTGTGACAATTGGCTATCAAGACTAGCCATGCTGGCAAAATCTGAGTTTGACTGAGAAACCTTAAAGTATCAGGTGTAATAGTGATCTATGAAGGGTCGTAACACACACACACACACACACACACACACACACACACACACACACTACATCTTCATACACGTGCTTCCATACAGAAGTAAGCTAGCATACACACCAGACACACTAATAAGGAAAAATACCAAACTTTTTTTGAGACATGGATTTAGAAAAAAAAGTGATTTGGACAAACCTGAGCTACTCGGGACTAGTATTTTTGGACTTTATTTTACCCATACACATGTGATTCAGATATTATGATAAAGCTTAATTATCTTATCTAGGGAATCATCTACATTGGACCTGATGGTAAATGTGGAAACAAATAAAATAAAAATAGAAATAAAATACAGATTTATAAATGTGGAAGTTACCCTAATTACTGCCATTCATGAGAGTGACTAACAATGCCTTTTTATTTGTACATGGCATATTGTTTCTTATGTGTGTTGCAGCATACCAGTTTACTTGCTGTATAACTCAGGGTAAATCATTTGACCTCTCATTTCATCCATTGTCTCAGGATGCCAGTAAGGATATTCACTGGAGAAACCCTAAGTTCTATTTCACTTTTAAGATGCTGTGATTTTATAACCATGCAGGAACTCAAGTCCCAGTTTGCAACTCTGACTCAACACTTGAAGGATCTCCTGTTCAAGACTTCAGATTTGATTTCTGGGTCTCCAAATCTTTTTGCTCATCATCCTTATCTACCATCCCCACTAATTCTTCAAGTTTCTTCTCCAAATATGTCTTCAGTGTCCTTCGTATTACTTTCATTTTCCTCCGATGTGAGATGCAGAAATGGAATCTGGAATAGAGAATGGACAATCCATACTTAGATATAAGAAGCAATATTTTTAAAATAATTACATAGCTGTTTTCTTTGTTCCTGGATTATTTTGTGTTCTCTTATGTTCTATCTACTACTTGCATCAAGCTTCTGACTATTTCTTTCCCCATTTTCCATTAGAGAGGAAGGAGTGTGGACAGTCTCTTTGGCAAAGGAATGCTTGGAGCGTGGAAAACTCACAGTAACACAGCACTTGCCAATATTACAGCTTCTGCCATCAATATCAGATATAGTGCAATCTCTCGATTTTCAGCCTTCTTTGGATTCTCGTCTGGAAGGAGAATAGAAAGTAAAGTAAATGAGTTTGGAAGATGAGTAATAGTAATTGAGAATCTTTATAAAGAATGGACTCATTTCAAATGAGTTGACCATTGCCTGCTTCATCACTATTTCTGGATTTCTTGATTTAGTCCCCCTTCACATTTTTCCACTTACTGCCCTTTAGCTAATAATTTCTGTAGTAGTATCCAGAATGCAGAGCTATTCATTTCTCACCCAGTCCACTGAATTTATTCTAATTTACTCATGTTAATATACATTTTACTCAACATGTTAGCTCTTTTTAAGCATTACTATAAGCTTTGTTAAAAGCACTCAGAAAAAAGTCAATGAGCCATCTAGTTCCTTGAGCCATGCCCCTCAAATTGCCATATCACAGCCTATGTCACCTTTACAATAGTCTCCTCTGAAACACCGGGTGGTCATGCGAAGACAGGTCCAACAGTCAAGGACAGGACCTTCAGTTAAAACTGGCAAAGAAAAATATAATTATAAAAGGGATATGGCAAGGGTGTTCCTTAGCTCATAAATATAGATTAGATGTCAGACATTCCCAGGACTCTTAAGTTACATTTATTACAATCCTTCCTCCAGCAGTCAAGATCCTTAAAATTTCAAAGATTATAAAAATCTTAACTGCCCATGGATGAAGTGGAGCAAAGATTTCATAGCCTATGTTGGAGCAGTATAGCCATGTGGTGGGGAGGCATTGAGCACTCTTTCAAACTGTATGGTGAATAAAATCTTATAAGCTCAATTTTGTCATCAGGTATTATTTATATTTCCTCTACAGCTCTAGGAACTGGGTTCCAAGTTAAATACTGGGAGAGAAGAGCAAACAGAGAAAGCAGATGGGAAAATATGGGCTGAAACCTCAAGGCGTCACATGCACTGTACTCACTGCAATCTTCTGAACAAGCTAAAAGAGAATCAGAAAGATCCAATGAGCTTAGAATCAACTTCCCATGTGTCTTATATATACCCATGGTATCCCTGCTATCTATCCCTTTATCACTCCAACTAGACCTATTGTAACCTGGACCCTCGTTCCTCTCCTCACCCCTTAGGTCCTGTTCTCTGACATATTTTCAGTGTTGTTAGGTAGAAATGTCTCATTACCAACTTCAGAGAAGTTCTTTAGTATTTCTTTCAGTTCCAATTCCAGGTTTTGACGGACATGAAGAAGCTTGCCTTGAATGATAAAGACACCTAAGGAAAAAATGGAAAGGGTATCAGAAATTAGGGTGATTATTTCAGAATTTAATTTTAGTTATTTTGCTTTGCTCTCCCTAATCAAATTTCCTCAGATATGTTTACCTGTTTCTACCATAAAAGTTTTGACAGTGAAACAATGTCTTACCTTTCCATGTTTCATTTCCCAGTCTATAAAATTCATGCTTGAGCCATTCTCTCAATTTGACAACATTTCGAACAGCTATATAGGAGGGAGAAAGGTACATGTGGGGCAGGCAATAATCAAATCTTTGAAGGATATGAAGTGAACCCAGGTATTTTCTTCCATACCTCCCTTCTCCCTTTAACCTCCCAAACTCTCAGGACTCAAACTTCCCTCACCCAACAACCGAAGCGTCTTATCCTTGTGAGAGACCTTGGAGCTTAAGTGGGTTATCTCCTTATGCTGCCTGTCAAGCAGTTGAGCTCTCCCAGGAACTTCTACAGGTATCAGCTTTCCCAACAAGGTCCTAACATCCTCTATGAATTTGGGGTCACAGTCCAAACAGCCTTTGACCCCATGAAAGGCTGACAGGGACAGAGGTAAAAACAGAAGTATGCATAGGTCACCCATTTCCTTGTCCCACCCCTTCTCCACAACACAGGTTGTCCTGGCAACTGGTTCACTTAGTTCCTTTTTCTTCAAAACTCCAGGAATGAGCTCTTTGTCTTGGATATTCTGAGTACACCTTTCCCTCCTGTTCCATCCAAATTTTAGGGAATCTCATTTCCCTAAGGATCTTCAGTAGTTTTCTCACTTTTATCCTTCATTCCTGAGAGAGGGAACTGCTGGCTGGTAGGCAGTTACCTGAGTTCTGAGTGTAGAACACAGAGAGAAAAGCCTTGAGCTCATACAATCAAAGTTCTGTGCATGGAGATATCTGGAGAAGGTTTCTTTAGCACTCTGTCTATATGATATATCTTTTCTGCCCCATAGAGTAGCATTATCAAGAGAAGTGTATAAAGGAAGCGATCTCCTGAGACCACAGAGTTTAACTCATATTTAACTTCTAGGAGGTAAGAAATGTCAAGAATATTTTAATGGATTGGGTTCATTTTCCTTATTGACAGCAATGTTATTTTAAGATAAGTAATATACCAATAAACAGTAATAGTTGATACATATTCTATAATTTTTAACTTATAAGAAAATTTTAGAAAACAATTGTTTTGTGCAATAATTCCTTCAGCCATTACTAATTTTTTATGACATTCTTCTTCAAAGATATGGAGCTTGGATCTACATAGAGGAGTTGAGGAGTACACAGTGAAAAGTGGGAATTCAGTAATACTTAGGGTTCCTGAGCAGATACAGCATGAAATACTGATGTTACCATATTTCATATGTAAAAATGTAACCACGGTTATCATGGACTGCCATCATGGATCACATAGATGAAACACAGAAAAATAGGTGTTTCCTTTAGTTTATGAGATCATAGATTTAAGAAGATATTCTGAGTTCTTTGAAAGAATTAAGGCTGACTTTTCTGAGATGATTAGTAACTTTTTAAATTTATTTACTGTTTACATAGTTGTTACATCCTAGAAAGGACGAAAGGCTAGTAATAAAATTTAGACAACTGTAATACCAAGCATTCAAGGAGTGGGGATTTGTGAGGGGAATTAAAAGAGCTATTAACTATATACCTTCCATGTATACAAGCACTGTAATAGGCTTTCTTATAGATATGAGCATACATCCTAATGACAGAATATTTCTTTGAGAAACTGCCATACCCAATTTATAATGAAGAAACTAAGGATCAGAAGTAAAGTCACATAATTTACTAGCTATGTGTCTGTCATGGTATGAACTCATGTCCAAATTCTGTGAACAACACTGTCTCGTAACAACCACATTCTGAGATAAGACAGAAAATAATTGTTTGTAATTTGGCAGTTCAGGAGATAAGAGTTCAAATTATTTTAATAATCTCTGACATGTAAAAGTTTGATCTGATATTAACATGCTTTTGATTAGATATTCTCATTCTTAAAGAACCATACAAAGAGCTGCCCGACACTGAGGTCTGAAAGCTAGGTAGCTAATGAAATCAAATATTCTCTAGAAAACAAATTTGAGCACTAGTGTGTTGAGGATATTGGTAGCTTTGAGTCCAGGTATGAGAATAACTTGTTGCAGCATATATGAAAATAATTACAATTATCTTGAATTATCTTGGGACAGGACTTAGAGTTTCATAACTATAAAATTTGAACTTGGGAAAGGGGAGTTGTGTGGAAATAGATCAATGCTATAATGAACTCATTGGTTAAAATAATAATACTCTTTCCTATAATGTAAAAGTTTAAAGACAAATGCCTGGTGGATTAGGTTAATATTAGTTTGGATTGGCATGAAAGAAATGCAGCTAATCTGTACAAACATTTAGCTTTTCTATCTGTACTCTGTGTTTGCTTGAAGTCGGATAGTAAATATAAACTAATGTATATGGATATGTTATAATAAAAACATATTTACTGATTTGTGATTCTTACATGGATCTTGGGAGGATATTTGTTTATATGCTAAGCATTAATTGTTAGAGCTCCCCATCCATTTGATCTTTCTTACAAATTATTTAGTGCCCTAAATTTTACTACTTGAAGAAAGCGTTTTTATAAAGTATATGTGTTTCCTTTTAGAAATTCCCCTTAATGATAAATATGAGTTCACAGAGCTTCTAGTGTATTGTTTCTATTATATTGTTTCTGATCCCTGTATTTACAGGGTACTTAAAAGTTTAGCAAGTGCCGGGCGGTGGTGCGCATGCCTTTAATCCCAGCACTCGGGAGGCAGAGGCAGGCAGATCTTTGTGAGTTCGAGGCCGGGCTGGACCGATGGCCTCCAAAACAATACAGAGAAACCCTGTCTCGTAAAAACCAAAAAAAAAAGTTTGTCAAGTAATACAGATTTCTTTATTAGTTTTCATTATTTTTAAGTTTGCCAGCCTGAGTGTATGTGTGTCATATGTATGCTGGAGGATATGGCGACCTGAAGAGGGCATCAGACTCCTTGGAACTGTAGTCCCAAGTAATTATGAGCTGCCACGTGGCTGTTGAGAACCAAACCTATGTTCTCTGGGAGACCAGTAAGCATTTTTATATGTTGATCTATCTCTCTAGCCCCGCAAATACAATATGGAATTAGGAATGTTACTTGATATTATTTCATTATAAACCATCTTTCTAAGCAACATTGTAATCATATGATATATTGAAATAGCTACTGTTTGCCAGATATTCACAGGTAAAATGCTTAATTTTCAGTATTTCTCTCCATTCCTATCCTGTTGTCATGTATGAAAAGTTATGGGTAGCCTGGAAGACTTAGAAAAATCATATCTCTAGCAAAGTCCCTTTACCCTCAAATGGATTAAAAGAAATGTTAATGCTATTTAGGAAAGAAATAATGGGAAGTAGTGAAAGCAGAAAATGACTTACAGGTTGTCTCTAGGTTAAGGTCCGAGAAGACAAATGTGCTGTAAAGACCTACAGAAAATAGTAAAGGTACAGGAGCTATTGAATCTAGACTCGTGTATGGAAAGATGTAACTGAGGAGAACTTGTGAGGGTTTGCTAACAGGAGACAGTGGCAGTTCCCACATAATATGTAGGAACAACAGCGCTGGTTCAGCCACTCCGATGTACAGGGGAACTTAGGAAATGACATAAAAAGTTGCTAGTGTCCACCATCAAATCTTCAATAAATGTTAGGTTAGTGATAGAGATAATAAAACGGAGCTTTCAGCAAGCCCGAGGGTTTGATATTCAGGTCAACAGGGAAGAGCATGATGCTAACAGAATTAAGACACAGTAGACCCAAACTCCACACGATTCCCAAACAATATCCCAGGACTGGTCAAAGATTAAAGTGGTATCAACCTCATTTCAAAAGACACAAGTTGTCAGGAGATTAAACAAGATCATTAATAGGTGTGCATTGTCACAAAGGTATCAAACATTATTGAAAAATCCACTGTCCAGTTTCATAAGAAAGCAAGAGTGTTTACCTCCTCACTTGAAATGGAGGGGCTCTTGGAAGCTACAAGCACACTACTTTGGCATGCTCTACTAGAGGGACTGATTCCAAAGTTACATCCTGAGAATGAATACAAAATCTGGATTTCTTTTAACCACATTTATAAATGATCTATTATCCACGAGTTACTCAAGGCTCTTGGCTTTTAACATCATTTAAAACTGGTTGGGATGATAAGAGTTTTTGTGTCTCCTAGACATAGACTACTATAAGTAGAAGATGCTTCTTAATCCTTTAGCCCTCCACTACACAGTACTGAGAGATAGCACAACCTCCTCATTCCTGTGTATTATTTTGAAATAAATAAAATTAATGTATTAAGAAAAATCATTCATTCATAGAAACATTATCAAAGCAATGCTTATTTTCTATTTTCAGGGAGGTGAGAAGTGGTACGAAGACAGGTAGGTAGGCAAAAGTGGTAATCATACCATTTAGAGTACAAAGGGAAATGGTGGTCATTTTGTCTATTTGTATAAATGTGTGACCTAGCAACTGAAGTATGTCTATAATTAATATTAAGCATTATTTAGTTTATTTTACAAAACATGACCTTGATACTTAAAGAAACCAGGAGAGATGTAGAAAATCACACACTTATTGAAAGAAGATTTAGCAGTGTAACTTAAACTTGGCTGTTTTTCAAATTCATATTCTTCACCCAATACTAAAATGTTTCCTGAGCATGTTTGCATCTAGGTACTATAATCACTGCTTTAATTTCATAAAAACAGAGACTCAAAGAAATCGTACTTGTGAAAAAAGAAAGGCATTCTGTTCTTTCTTACCCTGAGTATTAAAAAGAAAATAAAGTAAGTCTAATAATGCTTTCAAAAATGGTCCTTTTGTGTTCCTAACTTATCCACAAAACCCAGGAACATCCAAGATGAGGGGGCAGAAAGAACGTATGATTTGGAGAATGGCAGTAAGTATAGGATAATGTTGTCTTTTAGATATGATTTGACGGCTTCCCAGATGAACTTACAGCATCTTTGGTTATCTCCACAATATTGGCAGAAGATTAAGTCAGATAAAATTCCAATAGAGATGATGCAGGATCTCAGGAGGAACTATCAGGGGTTAATGGTGGCTGGGAGAAAGAACGAGCATTTTTCCTTGAGATATAGGGCCACAGCTTGATTACCCATCCGAGTGTGTGACTACACATAGTACTGTTTGGATGCTCCAAAGAGTAAGATCTTGCCTAGTACCTTAAACCTGACCAAGAATTCTCAGTTAGGCACATTATACACTGTCATAGATGATCCACTATTGTTGTTTTGCTAAACTGACTGATAGTCAAACTTCCTTTTAAATATTTGGGGTTCTACTTGAAGTTTAGTGTGGCCACACACTACACTACCACCTTTCATCAGAGAAGCTTCTCACTGCAGTGGACAGTGATTGTTACAGAAAGTCACAACTAGTCAAAGCACAAATACTAAGGGATTGTGGACTTCTTAGCCACAAATGAGGCATTACAGCATACCCACAAGGTTCAAGTATCATCAAAAAAGAGGGATTCATAATTGTATGAGGCAGAGAGGTTAGGGAGAACTGCTGTGAAATAGTGTTTCTAGAAATGACAGTATCATTATAGTTGTGAAATAAGGGATTGTGGGGCTGCCTACAGAAGAACTGAGGGATGCTCTCTCAGCCTGGACTCTTAGGGGAATGCCTGGACCCTACCTGGAGTGAAATGACAGACTCTAGATATCCCCTATGTGGAAGGAATTGGCAATAGGGTGGGAGGCTGGGGGGGGGTGCGGGAGGAGGGGAGGGAGAGGGAACTGGGATTGACATGTAAAACAAGCTATTTAAAGTTAAAATAAAAAATGATTAAAAAAATAAAATCAAATCAAACCAGTGAACAGTTAACCAAGAATGGGAAAGTGCGGCGCCTGCACCACAAGCAACTCCAAGGTTATCAGGAAAAGAAGACAAGATGACCAGCTGTTTGTACTAAGAGAATGCATGTCCTGCCTTTATTGCCAGGAGAGTGTGTGTGTGTGTGTGATCATTGCAAATGCTGAGAGGTCTCTCTCTCTTTGTAGGAGGGAGGAGCTTTATATACAGGTTTACAGCACAGTGGAAAAACCCCTGCTGGAGCCCGGCAGTGGTGGCGCACGCCTTTAATCCCAGCACTCAGGAGGCAGAGGCAGGTGGATCTCTGTGAGTTCGAGGCCAGGCTGGACTGACAGCCTCCAAAACAATACAGAGCAACTCTGTCTTGTAAAAACCAAAAAAAAAAAAAAAAACCTGCTGGATGTTGATGTCACAGGGTCAAGGCCAGGGCAGGAAGCCAGGATTAGAAAACAGGATGGACTTGTACCCTGTGGGGACTGGAGCCCAACAGGAAAGGGCTCACAAGACCTCACCCACTAGATGAGAGTTATTGGCAATTGACAGCTGCCAGGCAAGGATCTTCATAACTATGGCTTTGGGTAGATTTCCTATGCTCCATTGAATAACCTTTCACTCACATATATACTGACAGCTCTAATTATATTCAATGGTTTATGAAAAATAAGAAAAGTAGCTTGGAGAGGATCTACTTGTGTGGGATCCATTGGAGATGATAAAGGTTAGTAAGACATACATGAGTTGTATACATATATAAAATTCTCATATTATAGATATATTTTTAAAAGGGGTATGAAGTTAAGAAGGGGATGTGCTAGCATAAAGCCATAGAGGAAGTTGAGAACAGTGGGGTAGATATGCTTAAGACATGTTGAATAATGCGTGATAATCTGAAGAAATAAGTAAAACAAATAAAATGAAATGATGAGTCTGAATGGGCCATGAGGACAGTATGATGTTTCAGTTAAGAGGAGAGTAGATGTTAGTGAGAGGAATTATTACATTTAATTGCTGTTACGAGTTATAACAGGACTTCAAGAATTTCATCAAGGTTGAGGATCCTACTTATAGTTTGAGCTTAGCTGAAATAGGGGTGCAGAGAGAGAGAGAGAGAGAGAGAGAGAGAGAGAGAGAGAGACAGAGGCAGAGACAGAGACAGAGACAGAGACAGAGACAGAGAATACTTGAAAGAGTAATCATCATATGTAATATTGTTTAAGTTTGCAGATGATATGATAGTTTACATAAGCGGCCCAAAGAACTCTACCAGGGACTTCTTACAGCTGATTAACACCTTCAGCAAAGTGGCATGATACAATATCAACTCAAGAAAATCAATAACCCTACTATATACAGATGATAAAAGGGCTGAGAAAGAAATCAGAGAAACATCGCACTTTACAGTTGCCACAAACTACATAAAATACCTTGGGGTAACACTAACCAAACAAGTGAAAGACCTGTATCACAAGAACTTTGAATCTTAAAAGAAAGAAACTAAAAAAGACACCAGAAAATGGAAAGATCTCCCATGCTCTTAGATAGGTAGGATCAATGTAGTAAAAATGACAATCCTGACAAAAGCAATCTACAAAGTTAATGCAATCCCATTAAAAATACCAGAACAATTCTTCACAGACCTTGAAAAAACAATTCTCAACTTTATATGGAAAAACAAAAAACCCAGGATAGGCAAGACAACCCTGCTCAACAAAGCAATATTATAGAGCTGTAGTCCTGAAAACAACTTGGCATTGGCACAAAAATAGACAGGTAGACCAATGTAATCAAATTGAAAACCCGGATATTAAACCACACACGTATGAACATCTGATCTTTGACAAAGAAGCTAAAAATATACAATGGAATAAAGAAAGCATCTTCACCATATGGTGCTGACATAACTGGATATTGGCATGTAGAAGACTGGAGATAGATCCATGTCTATCGCCATGCACTAAACTTAAGTCCAAATGTATCAAAGACCTCAACATAAATCTAGCCACACTGAACCTCTTAGAAAAGTAAGTGGGAGGTACCCTTGAACAAACTGGTATGGGAGACTGTATCCTGAACATAACACCAGTAGCATAAACAATGAGATAGACAATAAATAAATGGAGCCTCCTGAAACTGAGTAGCTTCTGTAAGGCAAAGGACATAGTCAGCAAGACAAAAAGGCAATCCACAGATTGGGAAAGAAATTCACTAACCCCATATCTGAAAGAGGACTGACCTCCAAAATTTTCAAAGAACTCAAGAAGCAACTCTCCAAAACACCAAAAGACCTAATTGAAAAGTTGGGGGACTGAACTAAATAGAGAATTCTCAATAGAGGAGTCTAAAATGGCAGAGAGACACTTGAGAAAGTGTTCAACATCCTTAGCCATTAGGGAAATGCAAGTCAAAACAACCCTGAGATATCATCTTACTCTGGTCAGAATATCTAAAATCAAAAACACCAATGACAGCTTATGTTGGAGAGGATGTGGAGAAATGGGAAGGGGGACACTTGTCCATTGCTGGTGGGAGTGCAAACCTGTGCAGCCACTTTGGATATCAGTATTAGATTCCTCAGGAAAATGGGACTCAGTCTACCACAAGATCCAGCAATTCCACTCTTAGGCATATAGCCAAAAGATGCCCATTAATACAAGGATGTCTGTTCCACTATGTTCATAGCAGCATTATGTGTAATAGCTAGATCTTGGAAGCAACCTAGATAACCCACAACTGAAGAGTGGATAGAGAAAATGTGGTACATTTACACAATGGAGTACTACTCAGCGAAAAAAACAATGGAATCTTGAAATTTGTAGGCAAATGAATGGCACTAGCAGAAACCATCCTGAGTGAGGTAACAAAAAGACAAGCATGGTATGTACTCACTCATATATGGATTTAAGACATGGATCAGGAGAGTGTCAGCCTACAATCCCTGTGCCAGTGAGTCTGGGAAACAGGGATATTTCCAAGATATATGCATGATACACCAGAGAAGTGGAATGAGACAAGATTTTCTTTTTTTTTTCAGGGTTTCTCTGTATTGTTTCGGAGACTATCGGTCCAGCCTGATCTCGAACTCACAGAGATCTGCCTGCCTCTGCCTCCCGAGTGCTGGGATTAAAGGCGTGCGCCACCACTGCCTGGCTGAGGCAAGATTTTCTGAGCATATTGGGAACATGGGGGGAGGGGAGAGGGAACCAGAAAAAAGAGAGAGGGATAAGAGGAGGGGAGAAGAAGACATGGGGGAGCAGGAAGGTTGAGTCAGGGTAATAATAGAGGAGAGCAGCATGAGAGATACCATAATAAATGGAGTCATTATATCTTTGAGGAGAGAGCTGACACTAGTGAGATTTCCAGAGATCTACAAGGAAACACCAACTGGCAAACTAAGCAACAGCGGAGTGACTACATTAATAGCCCCTCCCTGATGATAAGGTTGATGACTACCTTATATGCCATCCTAGAGCCTTCATCCAGTGACTGATGGAAGCAGAGATAGATACCCACAGGTAAACACTGAACTGAACCCCTGGAGCCCAGTGACAGAGATGGTGGAGTGATAAGCAAAAGGGTCAAAACTGTGCTGGTGAAACCCACAAAGACAGCTGACTGGACAAGGGGGAGCTCTTGAATCCCTGACTGATGGCTGAGAGGCCAACAGGGGACTGATCCAAACTCCATGAATGTAGTGTCAGTGAGGAGGCCTCATAAATCTCTGGGACATGGTGTAGTATATTAGTGTTCACCATGCCATACAAATAAACTTTGGGAGCCCATTCCACACGGAGGGATGCTCTCTCAGCCTGAACACATGGTGAAGCTCTGGATGAAATGACAGATTCTGGGAATCCCCACAAGGAGGGGAATGATGTGTGGATTGGGCTGATGGCTGGGGAGTGGGGCTGGTGGAAGGACAAGTGAGGAGGGGTAGGAGAGGAAGCTAGGATTGACATTTGAAGCATGCATGTTTCTAATTTAAACTAAATTTTTTAAAAATTTGCTTCCAGAAAATTATTTTTGCATGTTTCTAAATGTGTGTGTGTGATTTGAGAGAATGAACATTTTTGTATCATATATACTAAATAGGAATTTTTCAAATTATATATTCCACAAATTACTAAGTCAATCTTAACTTAAACATGTCTACCAATGTGAATCCTAGAACTACTGTAAATCATTTTCTAAATGGTGTACTTTAGATAAAAATATGAAATGGCTTTTCAATTGCAGCTGTTTGAGAATTTCACAGAAAAAATACTCTAAAATATTCTTCTTCTCCCTTCACAAAAGATCTTGAAAAAGCATGCATTGACCACTTTTCATTTACACCAAGTTCAGTTCTATGTCTGAAGGGCATATGCAATAAATTGCTCATACACTATCTCATTTGCAGCTTCAATTTTATGAGCTCCCATAAAACAATTACCATATATACATTCTACAATAAATGGGCAAACAAAGTGGCTGCAAACAATATGGAAAAGTCAATAATTAATTTCAGATTTCTAACTGTAGCAGAGACACTGGATCTTTCTCTTCTTTTCAAAAGAGACAGTTTCTTTGTTAAGATTATGCATGCATGTTAATTCACTGCTGTGTAGTTTCTCTTTTTCCAAAGCTTGTCGAAGGTCTAATTTATGTGCAAGACTGGAAGCTGTTTAAACGGATAATATGCCTCCTTCGTGAGAGATACCACCCCTTTATGCTCCATTAAATTCAGCCGTTGACTCTATAAGCTACATACCAATTATTTCTCTCCAGAAACAGCAGCATAGTTTTTCCCCCAACAAAGGACAACAGATTATTGTGGGCTGCTATTAATCTCCACACAGTCTACAAAAAAACACAGGACAGTATAGAGAAAACAATTGTGTTGATATTTTAACATTTTCAAAATATCATATGAAGAAATAAAAAGGATATATTGTCTGATTGCAATACTCCTATTTTGTTTTAAATCTCTCCCAAATAGGAACGCTCTAAATTTAATCAACCATGGCCTACTTATGGTGAAGCAGTGCCTGTAGAGGGGTGGGTCAGGGCTTTTGCTGGGCATTCTTGCTTTTCCTATAATACTGTTGTGACTAGTCATCGAAAGCACAACTGTGTAAAACAGGTGTGTGGAAAAGGAAGGACAATGCATGTTGCAATGAAAAACTGGGCTTGGGCTCTGTTAAGGTCTGGCTAGCCCCCACACCTCCAGCACTTGAGTTTCTATGCAGTCAAGGCCTGGAGAAATTGTATCCTCTAATAAATGGTTGGGGAAGAGATTGAGATGGCATTTCTCCACTATATTCCATCGGCATCTGTTATATTTTAATAATCAGCTATTATTTTTTACATAATTATTCCTGATATAGATTCCGGAAGAATAGATTTTACTAATTGACTTAACCAGTTCATGGCTCACATCTTGACCTGAGGAAAAACTTTCCAAATCTGTTTGAAGATGCCAACATACCCACGCAGAAACAAGAGGGTCTTTCATTTGAGACAAAGGGGATAAACTAAAACAAACATGCATATATAGAAATGTGCATGTGTGTGTGTGTGAGAGAGAGAGAATAGTGAAGAAGCAAAAGAGTGCCACTATAACACACAAAAAAATGTATAGGCAAACCCCAGAGCTTATTTATAGGAGCCTCTAGAACAAAAAAAAAATGTTATTCCAGTGTCCTTCCTAGTGTTGTTCCTCAACATTACATCTTCCAAAACACACACACACACACACACACACACACACACACACACACACACACAATAAATAATTGCTAAAAATGAAGCATATTGAAGCCCATGAAATGTTTTGACTGGAAAATGATTAAAATAAAACAAAATCAAATAAATAACTTAATTACCAATTACCTGCTTTTCATTTTTCAATTCTACTTCTTAGATTGATGGACCAAAATTAATGATCATAGTTTTCAAACAATTCTCTCCACTTCAGGTAATTCAGTACTGTTATTTTAAATTCCAGCCTATGTTAGGTGAAGTGCTAGCATATTCTTCTGTATGAACAGGCCCATTATCATTAAACTCAATAATGCCACATTTTGAGAAAGAACTGACTTAATATGTTTTTGTGAGTGTGTGTGCATGTGAGAGGGTGGGTACATCAGTGGTGTGTGCACATATCTAATATGCACACACCCATGTACTTATGTGGGCGACAGAGGAGAACATCAGGTCTTATACCAACACCTGCAACTGGCCAGTAAAGGTGTATTTAAAACACAGAAATCACAAGTCTGTGAGTTATTACATTTTAAAACTTCTTAAGCTTTTGAAGAAACAATTTATCTGTATTACCCCTTCCAGGGTCAACTGTCAAGAGACAAGTATGGACATGGTAATCAGAGAAAGGTATTCATTGGAGATAGGTTTTGATGCTATCATTTGAGTGAACCACTGGCTTGCTTTACCTGCTTTGCGTGTTTCCACAGCATGCAACTACCTTACAATAAGGTTCACAGTGAGTGTCTTTTATTCCTTCAGGTAGACTGTTTTGAATTAACGTTGCTGTGTGTGCATTCTTAATGCTAATTGAGGTTATGGACAAAGGGTATGTGTGTACTGGCAATCTGAAGAAAGGGAATGGCAGATTTGAATAGGTAATTCTGCTTCTTGAGAAACATCTGATGAAAGGTGCGTGCAGCTTTCATTACTTGGAAGATGCAATTTAATTGTGGATGACATGTATTGCCCACAATGGCAAAGGTTAAACATTAAACAAAATGTGACTTTGACCTAAGCAGCAATTCCAATTATAGGATTACTCCAGAAAAATTGGTAATGGATAGTGCAGCAGAATTCACTGAGTGTTGCTGTAGTATAATTTGTAAAATCATATTGACTTTTCAGTATTAATTGTTAACTAATTTGACCATGAGCTTTAAATATAGCACTTAATAGAAACACTTAAAATAGCAACGTGATCAAATGAAAACTTCTGTTTTAAAGATAAATGAAGGTAACCCAGTTCGTGTTAGGCTAAAATAAAGCTTTCAGTGATTCAACAATGAGTAAATGAATTGCATCATTTTCATTGATATATTTAGTATTTGAATTACATATGAAGAAACATAGGTCTACTGATTGTTGTACACATAACTTTCTTATGAATTTCTTGAGGAAATTAGCAAAGAGTTTAGAGCTACAGTATACAGTACTCCAGGCTGACAAGATGTGTTAGGAAATGTACCTTCAGCTTAGCCAGAATTCAATTCCCAGGACACACACTCACAGAATAGTACATACTCCACATTGTAGTGATCCATACATGCATATACATGGAATAAACAAAACATCATAAAAATTAAACCACACGTTATACTTTTGATATGTCAGATGAATTATAGGTTCTTTAGAATCAACATGTCATTTTATTCTCATTGTGATTCCTTGGGGAAAATTACCTTGGTATCTGTTTACTGAGCAATGAAAACCAAGAAAGGGAAGAAAATAGTTAAAGCTTCTGATTCTTATGGGGGCAAAGATTTTAGCTAAACTCAAATGTCTGTAGAAAGGTGAATTGAATCTCACCATAGACATATATTAATGCAGATTTCACTTTACTTCCAACGTGGAGATAACTAGATCAAGGAGGATGGCAACTAAGAGAGAAAGGAATCTTTAACTTTGTTTAGAAGACAGAGAACCTGAAATGGAGAAAGTACAGTAATTGCCTAATATACTGGTAGTGTCATCAAACAACAGTCATGTTGTGGCAAACATATCTTGAATGTACTTCTGTATTCATTGGTTCTTGGTAATATAAGTCCAAATGATGTATCTATTTTCACATGGTATTTGGGATAGATAGAGGTTTTGTGGAGGCTGTTACACTATAATATCCAATACAATGTTATATAAGTGATTTAGAAACAGAGGATAGACAGTCCACTGCACAAAAATAACTAATTCTCTGAAGTACACATCATGTAATCCTGAGCAGTTAGTTTCATCTAATGGGAATGAATTGCCATGTTTTTACTTGGGCATAACAATAAAATACACCTTGTAAGATCCCTGTGAGCATAAGTGAGATGATGATACATTAGCAATAAAACTGGTATTTCTTAAATGGATTAAAAGGATTTGGAAATGTCAGTTGTTTTTACAAACAAAATAGGCTTCTTCCATTCTCATTTAGTAACCACAACATGTTATAAGGTCTACTGAGGCTTAACTTCTTCACTTTTAATGATGGTCTCGGTTTCCTCTTATGTTTCTCAAGTGTGATTATTTTCAGGATTAAAAAGAAAGGAAATATTTATGCATATGCTTTATGTGGTATCAGTTAGGAGCTATTTTATAGCTAACTGATTCTACCATATCTGGAAGAAATTCCCTACCTTTTCCATCCTGGAAACATTTACTTTCTCCCCTCAGTTTTTTTTTTTTTGTACTGCTGCTTTCTAGGCTTTCTAGCTTTTCGTATCTTCTGCAAAATGCAGTTTTTCTTTTGTTTCCATAAACATAAAACCACAGGACTCTTTTTTAGTTTCTCTTTTCTTTTTTCAAACTTTTTTTATTACTTTAATTTTAAATAACTTGCTTCACATGTCAATACCAGTTCCCTCTCCCTCCCCTCCCCCCTTAGCCCCCATCTCCCCCAGCCTCCCACCCTATCCCCACTTCCTTCCACACAGGGGATATCTAGAGTCTGTCATTTCACTCAGGGCAGGGTCCAGGCACTTCCCTAAGAGCCCAGGCTGAGAGAGCAAAACTCTTTGTGTTATAGACACACGAAGTCAATTTGTATGCCAGGGATAAATACTGATCTACTGCCAAGGGCCCCATAGGTTGCGCAGGCCTCCTCACCGACTCTCACACTCAGGGGGGCTGGATCAGTCGTCCCATGCTGGCCTCCCAGCTGTCAGTCTGGGGTCCAAGAGCTTCCCCTTGTTCAGATCAGCTGTCTCTGCAGGTTTCGCCGGCCATTCTTTGCCAATATACTCATCGCTCCTCTCTCTGTCACTGGGTTCCATGGATTCAGCTCAGTGTTTAACTATGTGTGTTTGCCTCTGATTCCATCAGTCACTGGATCAAGGTTCTAGGATGGCATATAGGGTAGACATCAACTTCATTATCAGGAATAGGCATTGAAGGTAGTCTCTCCACTATTGCTTAGCTTGCCAGTTGGTGTCATCCCTTTAGATAACTAGAGGTCTCATTGATGCCAGATCTCTCTTCTAACATATGACTCCCTCTATTATGGTATTTCTCATCCTGTTCTTCCTCTATCCTACCCACCACTCAACCTTCCTGTTCCCCCATGACCTACTCTTTTCCTCTTCTCCCCATCTCTTCTTCCCAGCTCCCACTCCCCCCACATCTTGCTGTGTTCCCAATCTATTTGGAAGATCTTGCTCATTCCTCTTTTCTGAGATACCATGCATATCTCTCTTAGGTTCTTTCCTGTTTCCCAGACTCTCTGTCAGTGGAAGTGCAGACTGGCACAATGCTGATCCATGTCTAAAATCCATATATGAGTGATTGCATACCATGTTTGTATTTTTATACCTGGGTTACCTCACTCAGTATGGTTTCTTCTAGTGCCATCCATTAATCTGTAAATTTCAAGGCTCCATTGTTTTATCCCACTGACTAGTACTTCATTGTATAAATGTACCACATTTTCTCTATCTACTCTACAGTTGAGGGATATCTAGGTTGCTTCCAGGTTCTGGCTATTACAAATAATGCTGCTATGAACACAGTGGAACAGATTACCTTGTTGTATGAATGTGCATCTTTTGGATATATGCCTAAGATTGGATTTGCTGGGTCTTGTGGTAGATCGAGTCCCATTTTTCTGAAGAAACTCCACACTGATTTCCAAAGTGGCTTTATGAGTTGGCACTCCCACCAGCAGTGGAGGAGTGTTCCCCTCTCTCCACATCCTCTCCAGCATAAATTGTCTTCAGTAGTTTTGATTTTAGCCATTCTGACAGGAGTAAGATGGTATCTCAAAGTTGTTTTGATTTGCATTTCCCTGATGGCCAAGGATGTTGAGCACTTTCTTAAGTGTCTCTTGGCCATTTTAGCCTCCTCTATTGAGAATTCTCTATTTAGTTCTGTACCCTACTTTTTAATTGGATCCTTTGGTGTTTTGGAGACTTGCTTCTTGTGTTCTTTGTAAATTTTGGAGATCAGCCCTCTGTCAGATGTGGGGTTAGTGAATATCTTTTCCCATTCTGTGAACTGCCTATTTGTCTTATTGACTGTGTCCTTTGCCTTACAGAAGCTTCTTAGTTTCAGGAGGTCCCATTTGTTAATTGTCGATCTCAGTGTCTGTGCTACTGGTGTGATGTTCAGGAAGCAGTCTCCTGTACCAATGCATTGAAGAGTATCTCCCACTTTCTCTTCTAACAGTTTCAGTGAGGTTGGATTTATGTTGAGGTCTTTGATGCATTTGGACTTAAGTTTTGTGCAAGGTGATAGACATGGATCTATCTGCAGGCTTCTGCATGCCAATATCCACAGGACTCTTTTTAATTCTTTCTCCTGTCTACTTCACTTGAACCCCTCCCAGTATTGTTGCTCTTATCTCACTGTTGTGATTGCCCAGCATGGATTTGTCACTCATAAAACATCCCCAGCAGAGCTTGGCTATGTGCCAACCATCAGTGACTTTCAAAGTGTCCTGAAAAAAAGTTTAGCACACTAGGCCCAACCCCATTATTATACAAGATATTAATACAGGCATAATTGAGCTGCAGTATCAGACCCTATTAAAATGAGAAACTTACCTCAATTCTCAGTTGTAGAGTTTCAGAAAGCAATAAGCATCCTCTGAGGACAAGCTAAGCAATTTTAGCCTTGTTTTCTTATAGGAGATAACATTATGGCATTTAATTTAATTTACACCATATTCTTCATCATCCACTTGCCTAATGAAATATTTACTTTAAATGTATAGAGTATAGAATGCTAACTTTTCAAAACTAATAAGGATATGTGATCATAGGGCACAAATAATATTATTTCTAGCTGTGAATACATGCACTGTCAGTCTTATCCCTATTCCTTGTAATATCTTTGAGTTTTTGCATTTTTATTAGTAACCATGTTCTTTTCTTTTGTTCTCTCTGCCATCTTCCTTCTTCATTTCTTTATTGCTTATAATAGATGCCCTCCAACTCTCTTTCCCTCTTTGCTAGTTTGGGTTTACTAAGGGTTCACCAAGTTTAATCAGAGTTGTCTGTGTGAACTTCAGTTTACAAATAACCATCAATTCTGGTATGTTCTCCACTGGTTACAGAGCTGGGCACCATGCTTTCCCATGTAGATTAAAACTACTTTAAGATTTATATGACCCTAGCCAGAATGGCCACCATCAAGATTATTAAGTGCCAACAAGTTCTGGCATGGATGTGGGTAAAAGAGACTTTTGTATACTGCTAGATGGAGTGTAAATCAGTGAAGCTAAGTTGGAGATAAATCTGGAGTCTCCTTAAAAAAATTATGTACCATAGGACACAGCCATAACACTCCTGCATATATGCCCTAAAGAATCTATATTCTAAAACATAGGTATTTGAGTTCATGTCAGCTCTAATAACAATAGCTGACTAGATTTTAACTAGTCTATGAATTGTATGAGGAAATAAGTGTCTCTTTGTAATGAATTTGATAATTTTGGTTCTAATTTTCATTCAGTCTAGAAGAAGAAACTTTAATTCCATCACATAAAATTTACATATAAGTCTACATTAAGAAATTGTATTTATATCTAAATGTATCTCTTCTTTGGTAAATTACTACTTAGCATTTACCAAATGTTGACTCACTTACCTAATAGGCCTTGGTATTTGAGCTTGTAAAATTATCTTATCTGTGTCCTACCAAATATGAATCAGACTAGGATCTACCTGGAAGAAGAAAAGAACAGTATCTCTGTAGAACACAGTAGTCTAATGAGATGAAGAAAGAGTGATACTTCCCAAGGCCTTACTAATAGAGGATTGTTCACATAGGAAGAGCAGGTATAGGTAAGAAGCATTATAATGAAGTCATTATAAAATCGATATTGGAGAATCAGGTACACTGGTACATATTCATAATCTCTTCAAGGGAAATACTGATAAACAGGATTGTAGGTTCAAGGCCAGCCTGAGTCACATAAGGATGTGTTGTCCTAATATGGCAATAAACAGAAATATTAAAATCAGATATTTGTTCCAAGAATGTGTGTATCAATCTATTCGGTGTGGGACTTTGCTGTAGTGATCATCTTTGCATGTTTCATCATATTAATAAAATGGAGAAAAATGGTGATGGTCATGTGACACTTGCCTTGAGCAGTGTATTGGCACATTTAATTCCCTATTGGTACTACCATCTTCTCGTGCTATGTTGAACTTTAGGCCTCTGTAAAACCAAAAGATGTTAAGTACTCTTTTAGATATATGATAGGACTGCAGAAATTGTAGGGGTCAGTAGCATTTGGATAGCAGTTTGAATAATGACCTAATCAATACCCCACACTACAGAGAAAAGTGCAGAGGAAAATAAGAATTAGCTTTGAAGAACAGTATCAAGTACTGGAAATGTGGAAGAGAATGGTTACTTCTTATGATTAAAAAGGAATACCTAGGTACATAGAAATAAAAGCCACATGGTGTTTTATAATGGTAAAGACAAAAGTATGTGAATGACAAGGGATGACTAGCAATGTACATTCCCATGTGTAAAAAAGAAACTTGGCTTAAAGTAATTGAATTTATTCCATTAATAGAAACATGGCCATTGTATTCCATTAATCAGAAAGATCATGTAAAGTAAGAGATGATCTGATTAAGGATAGTACTTTAGGAGCTATAGCTCAGATTCCAGATTATAGGACAGTGAAAAATAACTTGGAGGGAAATACATCAAAATCAAAAGTGATAGGTAGGTTTTACTTTTGCTTTTGTTGATAGCTTTTTAATATCTAATATTACATATTGACTGTGGATTCCCCTCTATTTCTCCCAATTCCTACCCACTTCTCCTCCCATTCATATAGACCCCTTTTCTGTCTCTCACTAGAAAGACACAGGATCCCATTAGAAACAAACAGACTCTATTGGGATGTATCACTCAGTCTTGATATAAGGCTGGGAGCTTGGTCCTGCCTCAATTTGAAATGCCATGTTTTGCTGACCCTATGGAAGGTCTTACCCTTTCTGAGGTGTGAAATGGCATGGGGGAGTAGAAGGGAGGTGGGGGAGGGAATTGGAGGAGAGGAAGGAGGGAAAGCTGTGTTTGATATATAACATAAATAAAAAATCAACAACAACAAAGAAAAGAAACATGCTTCTAATTGATAATAATAAAATAAAATATAATAAGATAACGCAAAAACACGCCAAAATAGGACAAAAGAAACAGAAGGAAAAGAGCCCAAGAAAAGGCACAAGAAACAAATACAGATGCAGAGAAGCACTCATTTGCACTTGGGAATTGCATAAAAACATACAATTAGAGGGAATAATTTATATGCACATGACCAGTAAGGTTAAGACTAAGGGCATGTATCCTCTTTTTAGCTCTAGAAACCCATCTGGTATAGACCTGTGCAGTCTCTGTGCATTCTGCATCTGTGAATTCATATGTATGTTTAGTCTTTTGATTTAGAGGACCTTGTTTTCTTGGCTCTAGCTCTTACATTCCCTCTAACTCCTCTTTGGAAATTCTTCTCTGAGCCTAGAGTGGAGGGATATGATGGAGGCATCCCATTTAGAGCAGAGCAATACAATATCTCTCACCCTGCATATTGTCTGGCTATGGATCTCTGTATTCGTTCCTATATACTCCAGGGGGAAGCTTCTCTAAACTATGGCTGAAAATGGTGTGGATCTATGAATATAACAGAATGTCATTAGGAGTCATTTCATTGCTATGTATTCTTGACAGAACAGTAATATTTGGCTTTACGTTAGGTCCCCGGGCTATCTAGTCTCAGGTGCTTGGTCGCTCAGGCAGGGTCAGGTATGAATTCAATCTCCTGGTTGGGGCCTTAAGTCAAAACAGGTAGAGGTTGGTTACTCCCACATTCTTTGTGCCACCATTGCTCTAGCATATCTTGTAGGCAAGATACCATTGCAAATGAAGGGCTTTTTAGCTAGCTTGGTAGTTACATTTCTTCCTTGGGAGTGTGAGGAGTTCCTTCCTATAACAAGATCACTAGCACATCAAGTTGGAGTCTCTATGCAGTCACCAACTCTACTTCTTCATGTTTCATGAGTTGTGTAGGTGTTGTCTTCATCAATACCACATTACCATCAGTTTGTTGAGAGAAAGGTATAGTTTTCCCATAGCTTGGGTACTTTGAAGGTTCTCATTGGGCTCCTTTGGGCAACAACCAAATTAGATTTCAACCATTCACAATATTGGAGGATTTATTTGGTAACAAGAGATGTCAGGTTTGGGCTCTATCTATCTTGATATTTGTCAGTTTCATTTAGATTGCCTTCATATGTGTATATATTTTAGGAAGTTTCTATTGTGTTGATTCTATACTATCTTTCAATGACCCTTACTTTTAGATGTCCCCTCTTGTAATCCCATCCTTGTCCAAATCCCTCCCCTCCCATTCCCTGCTTGAGACTTCTGATCCTATCCTCTACTCATATATCAATAACTATCTATTTTAGTCCCCCAATCCCATACCTTACTACATATTCATCCATGGTTCCATTAATTATAGCTTGATTATCACTGATTTAACAGCTAATATCCCACTTATACATATTTAATTGTACGTAGATATTAGCTGTTAAGTCAATGGTATACATAAATATATCACTTAGCTTAACTGTTAAATAGTAGTATTTGTGTTTCTGAATATATTAGCTCACTCAGGGTTGTATTGTCTTATTGAACCCATTTACCTGTGAATTGCATTTTAGTTTTTATAATTAATATTCCATTGTGTAAATGTACAATATTTTGTCTACTCGTTAATATCTTGTGAAGATATTATTGTTTCCAATTCCTGGCTACTATGAAGACATCAGCATTGGCTATTGATAAGCAAGTGTCTCTGTGGTAGCATAAACCATCCTTTGGATTTATGCCCTAGAGTGGTATAGCTGGATCTTGAGGTAGATCAATTCCCATCTTTCTTGGGAACTGCCATAGCAATTTCCATATGAACTCATTAGCAATGTGTGAATGTTCCCTTTATTCCACATCCTTCCCAGCATGAGCCATCACTTGTTTTATTGGTATTAGCCTTTCTGACATGTCAGAAGAAATATCTCAGGAGTTTTGATTTGCATTTCCATGATGATTGAACATTTCTCTAAGCCTTTAGAGTCTGGTCTTTTGAGATTTCTGTTTAGATGTGTGTCTCTTTTTATTTTGTTTTATTTATTTTTTATATATTTTATTTTCCAGTTTAAATTTAGATAAGAAACGAGGTTGCTTCACAAGTCAGTTCCAGGTCCCTCTCCCATTCCCTCCCCTCCTCCCGTGCCCTCCCCCAACCCCCCTCGTTATCCCCTCATTCCCCCAGGGAGGGTGAGGCCCTCCATGGGGGTGTCCATAGTCTGTCATTTCATATAGGGCAGGGCCTAGACCCTTCCCCAAGAGTTCAGGGTGAGAGTGCACCTCACATTGTTCTATGGGAGTCCAAAGTCCGTGTGTATACTTGGGATGGGTACTGACCTGCTGCCCAAGGCTCAATAGATTCCCTAGGCCTCCTCACTGGCACCCACATTCAGGGGGTCTTGATCAGTCCCATGCTGGATTCCCAGGCTGATGCCTGGGATTCAAGAGTTAACCTTTGTCTGGTCAGCTGTTTCTGGGGGTTAAACCAGCCCAGTCTTAATCCCTTTGATCATCAGTCCTCCCTCTCTGTTACTGGCTTTCTTGAGTTCAGCTCAGTACTTAACCAAGGGAGTCTGCCTCTTCTTCGATCAGCCACTAAATGAAGTTTCTGTTTCCCAGACTCTCTGGCTATAGGATTGTAGGCTGGCACTCCCCAGATCTATGTCTAAAATCCATATATGAGAAAGTACATGCCATGTTTCTCTTTTTGTGACTGGGTTACCTCACTCAGGATGGTTTCTTCTAGTGTCATCCATTTGCCTGCGAATCCCATGATTCCATTATTTTTTTCTGCTGAATAGTACTCCATTGTGTAAATGTACCACATTTTCTCTATCCACTCTTCGGGTGAGGGACATCTAGGTGGCTTCCAAGTTCTGGCTATTACAAATAAAGCTGCTATGAATATAGTGGAACAGACATCTTTGTTGTATGAATGGGCATCTTTTGGATATATGCCTAAAAGTGGAGTTGCTGGGTCTTGTGGTAGGTTTATTCCCATTTTTCTGAGGAATCTCCATACTGATTTCCAAAGTGGTTGAACCAGTTGGCACTCCCACCAGCAGTGGAGGAGTGTCCCCCTTTCACCACATCCTCTCCAGCATAAATTGTCATTGGTGTTTTTTATTTCAGCCATTCTGACAGGAGTGAGATGGTATCTGAGAGTTGTTTTGATTTGCATTTCCCGGATGGCTAAGGATGTGGAGCACTTTCTCAAGTGCCTCTCAGCCATTTTAGACTCCTCTATTGAAAACTCTCTATTTAGTTCTGCAGCCCACTTTTTAATAGGGTCCTTTGGTGTTTTGGAGACTTGCTTCTTGAGTTCTTTGTAAATTTTGGAGATCAACCCTCTGTCAGATGTGGGATTAGTGAATATTTTTTCCCATTCTGTGGGCTGCCTTTTTGTCTTGCTGACTGTGTCCTTTGCCTTACAGAAGCTTCTCAGTTTCAGTATTTTATTGAGTATTTTTGCATCAATGTTCATGAGGGATATTGGACTGAAGTTCTCTTTCTTAGTTGTATCTTTGTGTGGCTTGGGGATCAAGGTTATTGAAGCCTCATAGAGTCAGTTCTATTGTTTCCTTAATGTCTAGCTTTTCAAATGTTTATATATATATTTTGGATATTAGACCTCTGCTGGATATGAAACTGGTAAAAGTACTTTTACATTGTTTAGGCTACCACATGTATGAATGATGGAAGTTTTTCTGTTTCACAAAGTCTCATTTATTAATTGTTGCTCTTATTGACTGTACTGACAGTGTTCTTTTCAGAAAGTTTTTTCCTGTGCCAATGAGTAAAAGGTATTCCCTAGGCTCTCTTTTATCAAGCCCAGTATATCTGGGGCTATGTTGAGGTTATTTATCCATTTGGAGTTGAGTTTTGTGCTAGATGTATCAGTAACTTTCCTGTATACTGAGAGAGAAACCAGAGAAACAACACCTTTAGCAATAGCCTTAAATAATATAAATATTTTGGAGGTAACTCTGACTAAGCAATTGACAGATTTGCATGATAAAAACAATACATTTAAGACATTATTTTTTTAATTTTTTCAAAATTTAAAAAATTTATTTTATATACCAACAACAGTTTCCCCTCCCTCCTCTCAGCCTGTGCCTCCCCTGTCCCCCCATGAACTCCTACTCCATCTCCACTCAGATGGGGTAAGGCCTCTCATGGGAATCAACAAAGCAGGGCATATTAATCTGAGGAAGGACCAACTCCTCCCCCCCTGCATCAAGGCTGAACAAGGAATCCCACCATAGGGAATAGTTTCCAAAAATTCATCTTATGCATCAGGAGCAGGTGCTGTTTCCATTGCTAGGGGCCTCACAAGAGAACAAGCTACATAATTGTCATCCAGATACAGAGGGTCTAGGTTGGTTCCATGCAGGCTCCTTAGATGTTATTTCAGTTTGTGAGCTCCCATAAGCTCAGGTTAGCTGTCTCTATGGGTTTTCCTGTGACTATTTTAAATTTCTCCCCTTGCTCTTACAATCCCACCATTCACTCTTCAACTGGACTTCTGGGGCTTCACCTAGTACTTGACTCTTGATCTCTGCATCTGCTTCCATCAGGCACTGGTTCCATGATAAGAATTAGGGTAGTAAACAAGCAGTTCAGGTACCCTCTCTACTATTGCTAGGAGTTTTAGCTCTGGTTATCCTTGTGAGTTCACAGAAGCCTCCCTGGAAACACATTTCTCCCTAAGCTTGCAATGGTTCCCTCTATCAAGATAGCTCCTCCATTCCTCTCAACTCCCTTCCTGTCCAAAATTGGAACACAATTATCCCTCATGATCTCATCTCCTCATCACCTCACCTCTAGTCTCCCCACACCCAGTTTACACAGAATATCCCATATACTTTCTCTTCGCAGGTATATCTATTAGTCTCTCTTAACAAGATCCTTGTTGTTAGCTAGCTTCTTTGGACCTGGGGATTGTAGCCTAGTTTTCCATTGCTTTATATCTAATATCCACTTATGAGTGAGTACATACCATTTTTGTCTTTCTGGGTCTGGGTTACCTCACTCTGGATTATTTTTTCTAGTTCCATACACTTGCATGCAATTTTCATGATGTCTCTGTTCCCTCCCCCCACACTGAGTACCACTCAGTTTTGTAGATATTCCACATTTTCTTTATCCATTCTTCGATTGAGAGATGTCTGTGTTGTTTCCAGGTTCTGACTGTGACAAAAATGATGCTATGAACAAAGTTCAGCAAGTGTCCTTGTGGAATGGTTGAGCTTACGAATAGGAAAAGATCTTCACTAACTCTACATCTGACAAAGGACTGATATCTTAAATACATAAAGAACTCAAGAAAATAGACTTCAAAATACTAAATTATCCCACTAAAAAGTGGAGTACAGATTTAAACAGAGAATTCTCAACAGAATTTTTGTTTTTTTTTGAGGTAGGGTTTCTCTGTATATTGTTTTGGAGGCTGTTCTGGAACTCGCTCTGTAGACCAGGCTGGCCTCAAACTCACAGAGATCCGCCTGCCTCTGCCTCCCGAGTGCTGGGATTAAAGGCGTGCACCACCACTGCCTGGCCAGAATCTTGAAGTCTAAAATATACTTTAAAATAGTGTTCAATATCATTATTTATCAGGGAAATGCAAATAAAAGTGACTCTGAGATACCATCTTGCACACGAAATAATATCCAAGATATTAAAACACCATGCTCATGTATAAGCAGGACAAATGTAGCAAAACTGGACAGCTGACTAAATCAAACTAGAGATCATTACACCTCCCACCACAATTCCATTACAATTCTTCAAAGATCTTGGAAGGACAAATTTTAGCTTTTGTGGAAACAGGAAAATAGCTTTAAAAATCTTGAATAATAAGACAGCTCCATCATGATTTCAAGTTTTGTTACAGGGCTACACTAATAAAAAAACAGTACTGACATAAAACTAACACATTAATCAGCAGAATAGAATTGAAGATCTGGACATAAACCCCCAACTGCCTTTTATTTTTTTAATTAAGAATCCAGAAAGACACAGTGGTAAAAAGATAGCACCTTCAGCAAATGGTGCAAATCAAACTGGACTGTTGCATGGAGAAGAATCTAAATATATTGAAACTTGACACCTTGTAAAAGAGGTATAAGCAGGTTTATGGAAGATCATCATTAGTGAAGAAATTTGAGGAATTTTATGTACAAGAGGATAATATCAAAACAATTTTCTTAGATCATGGACAACATTTTGCATTTTAATTAGGCTATTTCAGAACCGAAAGTCATGCAAATGCTCAATTTGAAGAGATCAAATCTGAGTGCAGTTTGATACTATGAACTCAGCCAGCTGCTGATCCTTTCACATTTGCAGCACGCACAAGTGTATCACATTTGCACGTTCACATATATCAAATTGTCATATATGGGAAAGATACTAGGTGATTTTTAATTTCATGCACAGAAATATGCATGACAAACCTCATTCCTTTTCTTTGGATACTTTTATTATTCTACTCCTTTTCTACTCTTCAATATTGGCTTCATGCCCTGCTGCAAAAAATGATTTTGTTCTTGAGTCCTTTAAGATTTCTGTATCTAGTCCTATAAATGGTGATTTTATTTCTACCTCAGATTTTACAATTCTCAAAAGGCATACCTGTATTATTCATATATTTGTTTACACAATACCTACTGTGTCCTAGACATTTTCAAAACTATAGGATATAGCAGTAAACAACAAGTAAGCTAATTCCAAAGCTACATGCCTTGCACAGTTTGAATCCGTATGTGGTAGAAAAGTGTCTATATCAATATTCTTGTGTGAATAAAAGAGCATGCCAAAGACCACACTGATTAAGTCTGTATACTGTTGAGATTCTACTTTATTCTACTTAGAAATTTTAGACAAAAATAATCTTTACAATCTAATTAGCAGGTAGTGTATATTTGGAATAAAATGTATGAAATTCTAAAACTTATGCAGGAAATCATCAACATATTATATTTTAAGGGTGTTTACTTTTTATGGTGAGAATTGAGCATTGATGTACACTGGTAGGTAGAATTTTTATATGACCCCTTGGTTCTTGTTTCTATTTCTAAAGTGCATGCTCCAAATAGGCCACTTAGTTTGAGCCTTTACTCATATTGTGCAATTCAATTTAGATTTCTGTCACAAAATCATGATATATTTGAGAAAAATGATATCTGTCTTGGAATATTTTCTTCTTTTTAGGAAATAGTAGTAGGGTAGCTACCATTTTAGTCATGTCAGAGCTTGGTGCTAGTTTAAAATAGAGCCTATTATATATTAGTGGTTTGGATGGAATGGCTTTGATTGAGTATTTTGAGGGTTTAACAACACTAAAAGCTTGGGAGTGGAGGTTAAGAAGGAATCAAGGCTGAGGATTGTGTAAGTGTATTTTCAATATTTGAGTCATTGTTCCAATGAGTAAACATACAGTTAAAGAGTGATAAGTACAATGAAAGTCTAAAACTCTGATTCCCATACATGAGGCTGGATAATGGATGTTGCTGCCTTTACCTAAGTTATTTCTCATTTGTCCTCACCACTTCCCTTTGGCACTTAGTAATGAAATAGTTGAAGCAATAGGTATCTCATGAAATGAGGTATAAATAATTCATTTAGTCTCTCACTCCACACATTTTAATGATTACCTATTGGGCAAGGTAATTGTCAAGATGTCGGGAATTCAAAATCAAAGGCACTGTTCTTTTGCTCAAGTGTATGACATTCGTTGGAGACAGTGAAGTAAATAGGAAATTATAATACATAGCTACAAACAGGAGTATAGAAAACCTATTGGCAATGTAAGTTCTGGAGTCTAACACAACTGGATGGGGAGTTTAAATTCAATCACTTTCAGAAATATAGCCTTTGGCAGTCATTCAACATCTGTGAGACTTCCAATAGTAATTGAGACAAAAGATTCCGCTAAGATGAGATGATTATCTTAACTGTTCACCATAGTGCTTAGAATGTAATAGATAAACCTGGTATTGTTGTGATTATGTTACTTACTATGAAATAAAAGAATACACAAACTAACACAGGACAAGAGAAAGTCATTGGAGTGGGGGATCACTTTATGAATGGCATAGTCTCCATCCTGATGCTTGAAAGATTAATGGGGATTAGGAAATGTAGAAAATGTCGTCTGTGTGGCCTAAAATTGTTTAATGTAAACTTGAAATTCTATAAGAAATTTTTACATTCGGAAAAATTCCAATTGTAACTATGTAAAATAAAGACACTGAAGAGGCTTGTATCCTGTTAGGACATAAGAAATTAAACAGCTCCTTTTCTTCAGTTTTTTCTATGGGTAAAACTCTGATATTCTTCTAATGAGTTATGGAAGTTTATTTTCAATTTATGTGCAGCACTGAATATGTTAGATTATAATAAAAATAAAACAATCCAAAATATTTAACTAAAACAGAATGTAATGCCCTTTTTATGCCAGTTTGCCAATAAAGCAAAAATGTAACCATATGGAAATGATACTTTTCCAAATTTTCTGAAACTAGAGGTTTAAGCTATAACTCATTTTCAGAATTCTTTTTTTTGTTTATGTGATGACAAACTGATGTGGGTGAGATTATTATGAGAGAAGATGACTTGTGTGCCATTCCAAATATTTAAGCTGGGAAGTCTCATGCAGTTCAGAGACCCTGAGAACATAAATCCAGTTATTACCCAGGTTTCATAAAGATTTGTTGTTTCTCTTATCTCACATACCTGTACTGACTATGTTTACTCTACTTCATGGAACATTCTAAAGTGTGAAGATGAAATTCAGAAAAATAAATAAATTAATGAATAAGTAAAACCTTGTCAAGTGGTCTTTGTAACCAAGGCTTCTTCTTGGCCCATTTCAATGGCAAGAATGGCTGCATGTAGTCAATACCCTGTCCAGAATATCTGATTTTATGCTATCCCCTGTATTATAAAATATATGTATGCTGATTAGTTTTATTTTGTCAACTTGACCCAAGCTGGAGTCAACCAGGAAGAGAGAGTCTTAATGAAAGCATTGCTTTCATTCAATTGCCTTTAAACAGTCGGTGGGATTGATTAGCTTTATGACTGATTGAAGTGGTAGACCCTAACCCACTGTGAGTGGTGCCACCCTGGGAAGATTGTCTTGGGTGCTATAATGGAAGAAGCAGGGCAAGTTGTGAAAAGTAAGCCAGTAGGCAGTATTCTACCATTGTCCCTACTTCAGCCCTGTCTTGAGTTCCAGTACGGACTTTCCCCCAGTGATGAACAAGAAGCCCAAATATGCTTTTTGGCCAAGTTGGTTTTGTCAGTGCTCTATTACATCAATTGAATACAAAATAGGACAATGTACCAAGGGAATTCTCCATTTTATGGTGATATTTAATTGCCTCACCTCTCACATGTTTCCCCAGCTCCCCATGAGATGCATGCAACTTTCTTAGGAAGCGTTCTTGGACATGTTTGGCAAGACCCATATGTGCTAGTCTAACCTACTGAGAAAAATAAGAATATGCAGAGTCCCTCACTCCTTACAACAACATCTGCCACCTACTGTAGTGTGCTACATGTCTGTTTTCATGTTTGTGCACTCACGAGTACACAGCAGAAGTCATAGGAGGATATCGAGTGTCTTCCTGGATGGCTCAATGTCTTAATCACTTGAGTAGGAGTCTCTTATCAAACACAAAGCTTGTCATTTCTGATAGTATGGCAGATCAGGGAGTCACTGGGATCCTCTGTCCTCCATGCCTAAATGCTAGGCTGAAGTCAGCATGGCTATCCATGACTTTACACAGGCATTGGGGTGCAGTTGATGCTCATGCAGAAAACATTCTTACCCACTGAGCTATTTACTCAGGCCCTTCTCTTTTCTTTTTCACTAGCACAGATGGTGAAGAAATGGACCTCAGGGTTCACTTGATTAGATGCCATTTGGATCTTTATGAGAAGAACAATCTACCTGTAAATAGCAACATCCAGGCAAATTCTTGAAATCCCAGCATATGATCATTTATTTAGTCAAGTTGATAAGGTGGTATGATAAGCTTCATTTTTTTCTTTTTAGCAGCTTTCATTCAGATACATTGAAATAAAAAGAAAGTCCCTAAATAAATATGAAATCTATTATGTTTTGTATTGGTAAACACGTTTTCTTATTGAGACCTATGCATTTAACTTGAAGGGTGCAGCTGAAATATGGCTTACTTCATATGGATAGAAAATTTTGGGAAAAAAACTATTGGGTTTGGATTGTGTTTGCCATGAAATATAATTTTACCATCTCATTTGAAGCTTAAGAAAATGACAGGTTATTTCTAAAAACAATCTTACTACTTTGATCAAATGAGCAATAGCAGAAATATTTTGTAGTCTCTTTTCTCCAGAGTTAACTAAAAACAAGAAGTTTCATGAATATGAGCTTGCTTCTTTTATTTCTTAATGTTTCCTAAAGTGAATCACTTGATAGCTATTTTCTCGTAACACTATATGCTTAAAACATTTTCTTTTAATTAGCCAACATCAGAAATGAGACTTGTGTGGTTATGGCAATCCCAAAGCCTTCTTTAATGATGAAAGGACAAATAAAGATACAAAAAACAAAATAAAAATGTTTCCCTTTCCCTTTCTAGTTAATTACTAATTATTGTAATTCTGTAGGACATTGCTCAGCTATTCCCCAGAACTTCTAACCCAGGGTACCTGCTCCTGTCTGTGATTATCTACCAGGATGCATCATAGAACTATCTCAAAATAGTATCAAAACTGCAAGCTTTTCAGTGATCAAATTTTTGCTTCCCACAACAGGTCACTTATTGGATAGCAAAACAATTACCTTGTCTTCCTTGTCCCAAACCTATTTTTTCTCATTGACTCTTATACTCTACAAATATTTGTTGTATACATAAAATGTGTTTGACACACCCCAGAGGCTGGTTATTTGTAAGGCTGACAATAATCTCACCCTTACTCCAACAGGGTGATGAGTAAAATTAACAAATATATGGCAATCTGCAAATCTATATAAAAGATGCTGTGAAAAACCTGACTAATATAAAATGAGTTTTGTTTATCTAAGTTGATGGTATTTCATAACTTTAAAATAATCTGCTAGAATATTTTTATCCTGTGAAATTAACCTTATATTTGGTGTTCAGAAATACTTCAGTGAGTAGAAAAATTTACTGCATAGACAAGGCAGGACATTGCCAATGCCATTGAAGTACAGTACCATTTTGCTCCATTCCCTTAGTTATATTAGCCAATCTGCTAATGACGCTGTCTCATTGAATTTATTTTCTTCAGTTTTATCTTTTATTTATATTCTATTAAAAATGCTAACAGAATCTTCTTATTTGTGACCTATATGATTACTGGATTCCAGTAGCCTCAAACAGTCTTAATGTTCATTACTTTCTTATGATATGAACAATTATGTGACAGTAAAAGTTAAATATGATTAGTGTGGAACCATCACGTTTTAATACAATCAAATTCCAACTTCCAACATGGTGCCACTGAATATAGAACCTGAAAATCCAAAACCATGCACTAGCTGCAGCACAGAATTGAATACTGAGTGAGACATAAACTATATAAACTTTAGTGATAGGTCCACTTACACATAAAATAAATTTGTGAAATAGAACCTTTTATGCAAAATGATGATGATGATGATGATGATATTTCTTCATATAAGAACTAACACAGTAATCTAACATCTGAAAAGTTGAGATTGAAGGTGGGAAAAAGAATTGCCTGTGGTAATAGAAAACAAAGTGACTCTCTTCTGACCTTAAGCACCATTCATTGTGTATACACCACCCAAGATATCTTTCCTCTTTTAATGATCTAATGATAAGGTGCCTCATTTCCTTCCTTCCTCTCCCCTTCACTTACTCCCCTCCTTCTTCCCTCCCTTCCTCCCCATATCCCTTCCTCTTTACATCTTTCCCCCTACATCCCTCCTTCTTTCCTTCTTTCTTCCCTCCTTTTCTCTTTCCTTCCCCATCCATGTTGTTCCCTCCCTCTCTCCTTCCCTCCCTTCTTTTTTTGCTCCTTCCTTCCCTTCCTCTCTCCCATCCTCCCCTCCTTGTTTGCATCCTTCCCTTCTCCCTCTCTCCTTCCCTTCCTTCATTCCTCCATTCATCCCTCCCTCCCTCTTTCCTCCACTCATTCCTCCTTCCTTTCTTTAAGTATGGCCAGAAATGCTCTGACTCCTTTCATGAAGAGATGCATTGTAGAGTGGGGATAACATATATTTATGATTACTGTGAAAACTTAGTGATTAAAGGAAATGATACCACATAGCTTCTGACTCCAGAGAATAAAAAGGACTATTGTTCTTACCTTGTGTTCTTAAGATATCAGTTTCGTAATAATTAAATATAGTATAAGAGTTTTTGGTATGCTACAGGCTGACTAATGATTTAGCAAGCAGGTAGTAATCCCTAAGCCCAATGACTGGAGTTTGATCTTGGGAATGCACATAAAAATGAATCGATATCACTGAATCTACAAAGTTGTCCAGTGATCTCCACAAGAACATCATGTCGTGTGAACATTCAGTTACACAACGCTAAACAAACCAATACAAATAATAAGCACTAAGCTGAGAATTATTTCTCCTCAGCTTTTCACTTCATATACACTTTCCATATTTACTTTGCCTATTGAATGGGTTATGGATGAATTTATATTTCCATTTTCATATAGAATGAACATAAATGTCATATGTAGAATACTCTAAAATAAGTGATTTTAAAAGGTGATAATCTATTATTTTGGGCTTGGGCTCTAGTCTGCTCATTGCAATGGTTTCTACTTGCTAATAGCTTCACATATCTCCCCTTCATAATTTAGCCTTGTTATCATGGGGTTATCTGTTTGTGGCATGTAGTGGATATAGGATAAATAAAAGCAAGCATAAACTTGCAAGGATTCTGAACACCAAGGATAGAGGTAACATACTCTTTCTTATCCTCTATTACATTAAGTAAAGGAGCCCTTTGACCAGTATATGTACATAACAATGAACTTCCAGTAGAATAACATGGTGGTTAAGAAATAGAATGACAGATATTCATATCAGCTGATCACACCCTCTTCTGCAGCCAAGAAAGGATCAATCAATGTAATTGCTAAGATAACTTCTTCTTAATACTCTTGAACTGAATGAAGCCCAGGGAATAATTGCCTGTTTCTTTAGTATGTGTGTGTATCTTACTTCAAATAACCTGATCAGAGTAGTCCCTCACAGGCATTCTCAGACACTAGTCTAATCTAAATAAACCCACATAGGAGTACCCTAAGGCTTTTCTTGTAGGTGATTCTAGTTCTTGTCAAGTTGACAATCAACATTGATTATCACCATTGGGTAAAACAACCTTGAGTAACAGTTGTTTATTTTCATTCCATGGTTTGGTTCTGTTTTTTTTTTTCTAGAGATTTTATGAAAGATCTGGTGGTATTATTGTGTTTCTACCTTAATTTATACATTTTCTCTTACATCTTTTAATATTTATTCTCACTATTTAGTTAAGATTTTGACTATGATATACGGTAATATTTACTTGGTATTCTAAATATCCCTTGTGTTTCCATGTCTATTTCTTTCTATTTTTTGAGAATTTTCACATATAATGCTACTGAATAAATTATATTATAGAATTTAAGTCCCACAGCCCTTAGGTTTAGATTATATAAGGTGCTACAGGGGCCTAAGTATTTTCAGTCATGTTATTTAATTTTTCCTCTGTTTGCTGTCTGAGTACAGGAGTTTCCCAGAATTGGCCTCCATGTCTTAGATGTGTTCTACTTGACCTTGTCTGTTGATTATGCTCTGTACTCTATTTGCTAATGGATATTTTCTGTTTGGGTTTTTTTCAGAATCCAAATTTGCTTCCTGAATTTTTCCCTAATGGTTTAGAGTTTCCCTTCCATCTTACTAAACATGTTGTGTATTTTGATAACTTTCTTGTCTAGATCCAAGAGTTCATTTACTTGCTTCATTTATCTGCCCATTTGAGTTTGCCATTTTATTAGCAGTACTTCTAAGAAGGACTTTGAATCTGTTTTTTTTGTTACCCATATTTCATAGTCAGTCGACTGTATTATTAGTGTATTTTTAACTTAGGTATATGCTGATATTTTGAGCTCATGTTTCTTTGTGTTCTTTTTCTCTTCTTTTGTTTGCTTGTTAAAATTTTTGGAGTCACAAAGTAGTCCTGCTTCACATAGGTTATTATTTCTGATTGCATTTTAGTTAAGAGATGTATTTTAGTTACAAATATAATGATTTAGCAGCAGTCCTCATGTGAATTTGCAGTAAGAAAGACTGCGAATTTCATTTTTATCCCCGATGAAGGTCAATGACAGCATTATTATGGCATTGGTTAGGGGAATACATTTTATCGTCTCTTTAGATTTGGTGGTATCACTATTTAAGTAATGAAAAGAGGGAAGAATTGGTAAAGGGTAAAAAATGGAGCAAAATGAGAACGAGGGACAGTCTATGGGTCCAAGTTGCATGAAGCAATATGTGGAAAAAAATCTTAGGTACAGAACAAGGAAGGAAAATAATGGTTTCCCAGAGAGAAACAATAATTCAAATGGCCCCTTAAAGTGCAAATTTGAAAAAACTAAAAAAGAAAAGTCAAAATAATCAATAATAGTAATATTTTCCCATATTTGAATGGTCAATTGTTTTCTCTCCTGTACTAATTTTCTGTCTCTCCAGAGTTGGGGAATAGTCTTCTAATGTTAGTAACACAATCAATTTAATTTAAGTTAACTCTGAGAGTTATAGCAAACCTTTCCATCTGAGTTTCCTTATATGCAATGGATCACATGTAAGACTCGGGGAAATCTTGTATAGTCACCGAAGAATGGCAGGGATGTTGTTTTTTCTAGTGACTATTTCTCTTTTAGCTTCACGTTCTTAACCCACAATTTTACTACTTCATGCAGTTTGTTTCTATATCTGGTATATATTTAATTTGGATATCATTGAATATGGAGATGGTATTTGCATGTTACCTATTTCTTTTACTTTTTCATTTTTGTAACATGTGGGTAATTAATGTAAATAAGCCTATTTTATATTCAATAAATATTGAAAGTTTATTTATTGAATATTTAAACGAATCATGTGTGTGTTACATTGTACATTTTATAAGCTGTTGGCCTTAAGTCATTGTTAAATTCTTCATGTTTGTCGATTTCTTTTAGATACTATTATCATCCAATACATACACAGTGGAGTGATCGGTCACAATATTATGGCATGGAACTACATATTTGTGTAACAAAACACTATATTTTTAAAAGTTCATAGTTATATTGTGTAATTTGGTGAGACCATATCTCATAATAAAAAGTGAAAATCTCACTGGTAAAACAGCTGCTTAACATATTGAAGGCCCTAGATTTAATCCCCAGTATAAACAAATACAAAGACATGCAGACATATGCATAAAACATGAAAGAAAATTTAATGTTTAAGCAATAGTTTCTGACACATTCATACAAGAATAGATTTTAACAAAACTGGTGGTTTTTCCAAGGTTTTCAAAGACTGTTATTTAAAATAATAACCAGATATCCAAAATGTATAACAAGAAAGCAAAATTAGGGGGGGGAAGAAACAATGTTTTATTTGAGACTAGAATTATACGTCCTACACTAAATGATTTTTAACTGCATAATTTTTATCAAATTATGTTGTATTTTATATCTTAGACCATTAAAATAGGTAATTTCTTAAGTATTAAAATTAAAAATTCCAATCCAAGGTAAAGGACACATTATCTCTCTTAATATGCATTTTCAATTATATGATTGAGCAAATTGAATTTAAGGAAGGAGTGAACTTTTTTCATAAAGTGTCATTCTTTTTAAAATTAGACTGTAAATTTATGTTCAGTAGCCTGTCATATAACATTTCATTTTGTAAATTTGTAGTAAAGAGGGTCCCAAATAAAAATTTATTTTTCAAACTTCCAACATATCCATTATTTTCTTGAGACAGACACTTGAAAGCTTCTGTATTCTAAATCTATCCCTTTGCTAATTGTCTAAAATTTATGATATTGTTCTGCTCTTACCCCTGAAGCATTAGAACCTTCTACTATATACTCCTTGGGATTCATGTTATTAAGAGGCAGAGATATGAACATCTATTCACATTTCAATGGCACAAACCCTTCCAAATAACCTCCTAACCCAGAGTTCAATGGATTAGGCAAACCATGATTTATAGCCAAGCATTTTGTTTTGTTTTGTTTTTTCAACAAAGCCATTTTCTTACTGTACTGTCAACGACCACTTGTATTGCATTAATCAGACCTTAATTAACAAGGAAGAAAGGTGATAATTTACATTTATTTCAAATTGACACATTGTACTTTATTTAGCAAATGAGACCTGTCAGGCACTGCCAGTGACACTTAGATTGAAGACAGGGTGTCGAAAATATGTCTTCCACCTGCCTGTGACTTTGTAGGAGGGAGCTTTCAGTGTGTTTACACAGGGATCATTAGACGCACCTCATGCTAAGCTCTCATGAATCTTTGAATAAGAAATGTTCAAAGGTCATCAGGTATGAAATATTTTATAATGACACACTGCCATAAGGCATGAGAAATGGTGATTTATCCTCCAAAGTAAACTCCAAGAGGAGAGAGAGCTGCAACAGCCTGGGAATAACTACATATCCATTGAAAAGAGGAGAGAAAGTTGGAGCTGTAAGCATAGAGATACAGGAAGCTTTTATTGACTCAGTGTCATGGTGTAGTTTAAGCAAGAGTTGGAGACTTGATAGAAAAGATGACCCCTTTAGTTGACTTGTTACTTTATCTCACACTCTTTAAGCATATTACTGTTTTCCTTTGTCAGTAAAAATTTTGGTTACTTTTTTGAATAAAGGGAAAAGAAATACCTAGTTTATTCTGATACTTTAAAAAGGGTTAAAGAGATGACATATAATCACCAACAAGTTATAATCGCTTTATTAATAGTTACACAATTTTATTTCTCCTATACTGATATTGAGAAAAATACTAATTTATAATCAAGAACATGAAATATAATGAATGAGTGATGCAGAAGAAGCCTAGATCACTAAACTGTCAAGCAAAGTTGCTTCATTTTAACATATGAGTGATTTTTAAAAGTAATTTTTATTTAAGTTAAAAACAATCATATTTTACATACTGATCTCAGGTCCCACTCCCTCCTGTTCTGCTAGTCTGCCCACCAATCCCCCATCCGACCTCTATCCACTCCTCAGGGAGGGTGAGACCTCTCATGGGGGAAAATCAAAGTCTGTCATATCACTTGGGGCAGGATCTAGGTCCTTCCCCATGTATCTAGACTGAGAAAGTATCCCTCCATAGGGAATGGGCTCCCAAATTCTATTTGTGCACTAGGGATAAATACTGGTTCCACTGCCAGAGGTCCCATAGACTGTCCAAGTCCTGCATCTGACACCTGCATTCAGGGGTACTGGCTCTGTCTTATGCTGGTTTCCCAGCTGTCAGTCTGGAGTCTGTGAGCTCCCACTTGCTCAGGTCAGCTGTTCTGTGGCTTTCTCTAGCATGGTGTTGACCCCTTTGCTCATCACTCCTCCCTTTCTGCAACTGGATTCCAGGAGTTTGGCACAATGCTTAGCTGTGAATGTCTGATTCTGCTTCCATCAGCTACTAGATGAAGGATAATATTTTTCTTTTGTGTCTGGGTTACCTCACTTAGGATTATTTCTTCTAGTTCAATTTATTTGCCTGCAAATTTCAAGATTTCATTGTTTTTTTCTGTTGAATAGTATAAATTGAGTAAATGTACCACATTATCTTTATCGATAATTCAGTTGAGGGGCATCTAAGTTGCTTCCAAGTTTTGGCTATTACAAATAATCCTGCTATGAACATAGGTGAACCTATGTCCTTGACATAACTGGATACTGACATGTAGAATACTGCAAATAGATCCATATCTATCCCCATGAACAAAACTCAAGTCCAAATGGAAGAAAAACCTCAACATAAATTAAGCCACACTGAAGTTCTTACAAGAGAAATTGGAAAGTACCCTTGAATGAATTGGCACAGGAGACTGATTCCTGACCTTAACACTAATAGGGCAGATACTGGGACTTCCTGATACTGAAGAGCTTCTGTACAGCAACAGACACTCTCAGCAAGAAGTGATTTTGTTGGAGCATCTGTACATTAAGCATGACACCAGATCTCTGCGAATAATAGGGAACTATTCCTCTTGCATGTTATTGTTAGTTGTAAGTCCAAATATTGATGGTAAAGACAGTATAAGGAATGCCAGGGTCCTCGATGCCAAATATAATTAGTCATCATCTGGCACTGAAATAATAAGCATCTTGAAAATTTAGATCTTGAGGTCTGGGGTGTAGAAAGTTTGAATACCAAAGCAAAGCATCACAAATAAATTTCCCTTAAACATCTCCATGCAGTTCATGAGTCAGTAGTAACTGGCATCATATAATCTACCTTTAGAGTAGATTCACTATGAGTGGATTCTCCTCAATGAGAATAATTTGCTTTATTAGTAGTCAGTGTCAGTGTTACAGAAGATACCATGCTTTTGTTCACTTTGTGTCTCTGGTAATAGCTTCCAGTTCTGAGATTCAAGGTTAAAAATCTTCAATGAACTTTTACAATCTCCTTTCTAGTGATTTTTCCACTTTGAAGAAGATTTTACCTGAAAAATTATTTACTTTATTATTTTTAATATTTCATTTTAATTACAATATTTCTGTCCTCATTTTCTTTTCTCTATTCCTTCCCTTATACACCTCCTCACTCTCCTTCAAATTCATGGCCTCTGTTTTCCTTAACTATCATTGCATGAATGCATATATATGTACAAATATTCATAAGTATAAATATACTATATACTCAGAAATATAGCCTGTTGAATCCAGGTTACTTGTAAGTGCATTTTCAGGATTCACTATTTGCCCTTGGATCACCTATGGGGTTGCTCTTCCTTTAGGAGGATCGGCTTACAGCTTTACTCAGTTGCTTGCAGTTCTTTGTGTAGTACTGAGGACTTGTTGGCTTTACTTAATGAAGTTTGATGTTTGTTAGTGTCATCCATATAATATGGCCATGTGAAATGATTTTAAAATTTATCTAAAGACAACAGTCTTTGCCCACCCCTTAATTTAGTTCTGTGCTCTGTTTTTCTATCCTTTGGGCTGTTTTTATTTTTTATATCATTTCAAAGTATGCATTGTTACTTTGGGAGTTTTGTGTGTAGACACTTATAGAGCTTACCTACATGGCTATTGATTACAAGATAGAATTACCATACCAGAGTCTGAACTGACAAGTGTTTTCTATGGACTTTGTTTAAGTTTTCCACTTAATTTCTGGTCTTACTGTAATGACGATACTTTGTTGTCTAGATGGTTAACATTATAGTAAAGACTTTATGAGTTTAAAGTTTGACATAGACTAAATCCCGGAGATATGAACCTTGGCTATATCCTGGTAATAAATTCAGATTTCATCAAGGAGTCATGATATTGGTGTGTCTGAATGGCACTTTTGAAAGGTATATATATAACTGTCCCTCTTTCCTTGTGCTCTCAGAAGAGGTTCAGCTGAGAAGTAAATCTGTGTGACACAGAGGCAAATTTTCAAAAACTCAAGTGGTTTTATAGTTAATTCAGTTTAGGTACCTCTGAGATGCCTCAGCAGGCTATTATCAACTCTATGAGCCCAGCCACAGCAAGTGTAATCCTTCTCTAGAAAAAGACATTCTTTTAGTGCCCAGACAATTTCAAGACATATTTTCCTGGCATGGTTTGTCATATCCTATAAAAGGTTGCCAGGTAGATAAGTAGACAAAAGGAAACAAAAGGGAAACAGCAAAAAGCAGCTATGAAAATAAACACAGCCTCAGATAGTTTGTGTGTTGGAGACAGGTTCTAAAATATTATGCTATTCTCAAGGAGACTGAAATGAGTAAAGATGGCCTAGATAGATAGTTAATCCATAAAGGCGGTTGCCACACTAGCTTGGTGTCCTGAGTCTCTCGACTGATCTCATAAAAATGTAGGACAGATGAGAGAATCTACCACACATAGCTCTGACATCATACTAGAGACACAGCATATGGGTTCTCTGTACACACACAGAGGGAGGGAGGGAGAGAGAGAGAGAGAGAGAGAGAGAGAGAGAGAGAGAGAGAGAGAGAGAGAGAGAGAGAGAGAGAAAGGGAGGGAGAGAGAGTTGAATACAGTCTTTACAAAAAAACAAAGCAAAAATAGTGGCAAAAATCTAAAAAGATAACTTGAAAAGGAGTTTAACATCCACGCATATCTACAAAAGAATGAATGAAAGACCCAAATGAGACAAAAATGTTTTAAAAGGTGAAAAATGGATATGACATACAAAGAACTCAATAAAACATACTCATGTGTATTTATGCATTTGGAGCTTCAAAGGGACAACACAAAAGGAATATGCCCAATCATATTTGTTGAAATAATGTTCAGGAGCTTTCTCATAATTTTGGTATCACTAGGCTGCCTTCACAGAATCTTATACAACTATTGCTCTGAGGATAATTAGTCACACAACAAATCTCAGTGTATATTTGAATTCATTTGTACTACAAGATGAGACAAATCCCACAAATCAAAATAAGTATGATGCATGAAAAGTCATGCTTAGAAGATTTCTCAAGGACTTAAATGTATACAAGGACTGGGAAAATCTGAAGAAAAATACTTAAGTATCATGTGGCAATTAACAAAAGAATTGTTAGCTAGCTAAAGGAAAGTTGATGGTATACTATAGAAAAAGATAGGAGCTAACGGACATGTTTTCCCCCATTACTCATCATACAGTATAAAAAGTGGTAACACAGATAAATAGACAAGGAAAGTAATCTGCAAAGAAACAGCATTTTATATGTTAGTATAAATCATAAATCTCTTCAGAGATAATTGAATAAAAAAGATAGAGAAAGAGGTAGGAAAATAGAAATAGCCTGAAGATAGAAGTAAAACATATCTACAGACTATGGAAAAGTCAAAGAATGTCACAAAAATTGTTATGATCCTTACTGGACTATGCTGAAGAAGTGGATACATTCTTAGTTAATGATAAATGATGGAAGGACAATAAGAATAGAAAGTTAGAGTGATCTAACGACTTAAATTGAGTGCACACTTAAACACATGTATGACTTCCCAGTCATAAAGGGATTAATTTTCCAAACGCAATAGTGTCTTCAAATACTTTTTCTGATATCAGATCAACTTGACCCTAAAAACTGATGAAGATATTAAGAATAGGTTGGGTTTCATCACAAATTCTGAATAAAAAAATTCTAAGTGAAATTAGAATTCACAATTTTAATAGAATAAAAGAAGTAGTTTCGCTGGGCGGTGGTGGTGCACGCCTTTAATCCCAGCATTCGGGCAGAGGCAGGCGGATCTCTGTGAGTTCGAGGCCGGGCTGGACCGACAGCCTCCAAAACCAGAAAAAAAAATAAGTAGTTTCATGTTCTTTTTAATAGAGAAGAAAATACTTTCAAGTAAATTCACTATCAATTAATTAAAATAAAGTGAAACAATTTGATCACTAGTAACTAAATATCTTCTTAAAGGTAAACAGCACTGAAAGAACCATTGCAAAATGTCATGATGAGGGCATATTGCCCAGTTTTAATTCAGGTATGACTGGATTTTGTTTATCAACTTTTCTGAGTGACATTCTTTTAAAGGTGTATAAATAGTATTAAAACAAGCAAAATAAATAAAATATAAGGATAAGAGATAAAACTATGAAATTGATAATTTTCTTATAACCATTGTATAGATGTGAAACTTAAAATAAATTTAAGTATAATAGATATGCTGGATAAATGAATTAGTAATTGTATTTCCACAGAGGGGAGGAAAGCAAATATTTGGACAATGAAATTAAAAGTAGTTTTTAAAAAATAATTATTTATTACTATTACATGCATATCATGTGTGTGTTTTTGTGTTCAGGCATGCAAATGTTACACATTCATGTCTTTTTTAGTTGACAACCTTCAAGAGTCAGTAGGCTCCTTTTTCCATTGCTTTCTGGGATTGATCTCCAAACATCTGGTTTGTATGTGAGTGTTTTTCCTGCTGAACCATCCCATAGGAAGTTTAGTTACATACTGCGAAGAATATTGGAGTAAATTCATTAAAGCCTATGCAGGTCAGCTATTTAAAAAACTGAGAAAAAGGTTGAGGGATAATAAAGATTAAATACATGAATAGAAGAAAATAAGTATTGATTAATTTAAAGACTCAATAGTGAAAAGATCAAAGTAGTTTCAAACCAAGTCTTTGATTGTCTTTCTTTGTTAATAATGATTATAAACTTAGAGGAAAATCAGAATTCCACAAAAAGCCGAGACTGGAGAGTTGGTAGGAAGGGCCTATTCTCAAAGCTGTTGTGAATTAATAAAATATTTCTATAATCAACACACTGGTGTTTTCATGATTTTTGAAAAAATAGATCAAAGAAATACTTCAAAAATAAATGAAAGAGGGATCAGAGTGCTGGTACAGCAGGAATAGACACTCACTTGTTAGCAAACCTGTTGATCTGATCCTAGGAACTGACATGGTGAAGGTTGGACTTGATTTCTACATGTGGTTTCTGACCTCCATATATACAGGTTTCATGTGAATCCTCCCCATGCATGCTAACATGTACATATGCACACACACATATATGAATAAATATAATTTTAAAAACCATGTAAAGTCCCATTTTTTCAAGAACATAATTTATTATAAAATATAGATTATAAAACACTGGAGAAAGTTTACTGTGTACAATAATTGTGCTAAGAGAACTATCTTTACATAATAAAATAATGAAATTTGACATCAATTCCTGTAGTCGATGAAGACTTTTAGGACTGAAATAATTTAGAAGTTACACAGAACATGACCTTTGATTAAAGATGTGTTCTTCAGATGTAACTTTTTTCCATGGCAAACACAACATCATTTTAATCTGTTTTAACATAGCCTCAGCCATAACTAGTTGAAGATGCTGACTTTTTCTTTTTACAAATCTTACCTACATACAACCCAAAGGTTTGTTTTATCCCCCCCGTTAGTATCTTCATAAATTGAGCAAAATGATTGCATTTTGTTTCTCTGCTTTTATTTTGCAATAAGATAAAAAAATCAGTTAGCAAATCATTTGCTCCAATTTATATTCCATTAAGTAAATTTTAATTTAATCAAGCTCAATTTCAAAGTTGTTTTCCTCTCATGATCCACACATAGGAGCCTCAGATTTTCTGAAGTGTAAATTGCCATAAAGTAATTCTTTTGATAAAATTTATCTCAACATATTTTAAAGTTACTCTTAATTACATTTGAATACCAAAATCTATATTTTTGCTTCTAATTGTAGCTGACTTACCTAATTTAAAATGTGTCTGATTATTAAAAAGAGATGAAACTCAGAAATTTTAATTTTATTTGCTTTCTTGTTTCTTTAAATGATACATATGTGCATGTATCCAAAAGTAGGTAAGCCAGAAAGTGTGACAGAAAATAATAAAACAGATAAGAAATATGATGCAAACCTGATCTCACCATAGGTAATATAACTACCATTGATAATTCTCTTTGAGATTTGAAAGATGGAACATGATAACATATTCCAAAGTTTTGGTTTGTAAAATTATTAAAAGTAGAGTTTACTATTATAGAATTGATTTATGATTATAAATGCTACCTGTTTCATTTAGAAGCCACCTACATTTCCCATTAGCTCTGTGATCTTATATATAATGATCTTTAGGAAATTTCCAGTAAACATATTTACCCTCTACACATTTTTCTCTCAGTTATATCACTCATTTCTTTCCAAAGTAATACATTTCTGCTATTTTTGTTAGAAAATTTACTATCATTATTCAACAAACAAACATTTGTTTATTATTTCAAAGTACTTACACTTCAGTAGAGTTAAACAATCAATCTTAATATATTCAGAAGCTGTGTTTTTCATCCCCTGACTAGATTCTAAGATATTTTAGTGCTAACCTTCAGTGGTTGTCACATTTTTAATTCCTGGCCCTAAAAATTTCTAGTTAGTAAAGTATTGCACAGGATTTGTATGATGCTTGTTAGGAGTACAGGACATTTACCTGCCCAGTGTGAATTAACTTAATCCGATATTTAATAATTTTTCCATATTTTACTGAAATCAACTATTTTTCCACACTAAATTGTGTTTTGACTGAAAATGTGATTATCATTAATCTCCCAGGAGGAACTAATAATTTCTGAGGTATTTTGAATCTGCTGAAGTCAAACTTGCCACCAGAAATTAAATTAAAATTGACCAACAGACATAAAACACTATGGTAGCTAGGAGGATTTGGATCGTTGGGCTGTAAAATGAAATGCAGTGTTGGAAACCAATGATTCTCCTTTAGGATCACAGCAGTTTTCCCCTCCCAGTTGTGCTCCAAACCTGGACGTGTGGGAGAGAAGGATGACAGCAATCACTTTCTCTATCACTGTTCTCCTACATCACAGAACCTCAGTTTCCATCCTTTCAAAAATTGTAATTGTGGCATCTTCACCGTTTTTGTTCCTTGGATCACAGAATGAGTGGACATCTCCCAAGGTGGATGTTACATTACCAAATGCCAGAGCTTCATGGAAGAGGCTCTTGGATCGTCTGCCTAATTATGTTAAAGATTAGAACACTTAAGGTGTACATTTTCATAGTTGTTTGTGTTACCTGCCTATTATCTCTGTGGTTTCTTTTAAAATATCTCAGGTTTTCTTTCCCATACACACGAGAAATATCTATTTTGTGGGCAGTACACGCCTGGTCTTTCTGCCTTCATTGGCATGGCTTCCCAATAGTTCTTTAGAGAATGAAAATGCTCTGCTATCCAGCTTATAGGAGCAGATTTAAGCAATTGATTCAGAATTAGCAGTCATTTCTTTGCTAAAATAGAAAATGAGTGCTGTTTATAAAAGTCATCATCTTACTTGGCCTGCCTGACAGTGGATCAAAGCAGAGTACCTGGTGGAAGAACACCCAGAATCATTTCTTCCACTAATTCCTCCCTCCCATCTTCTTTGCCTCCTTGTAGGAGGAAAACAATGCTGCCATTAACCATGTGACTTACTAGAGGCAGACACAGATGAGGTAATAAAAGAGCAGTTTACCACACCGCTAACCACACCCACTTTAGGTATGACTAAAGACGAATATGGACATAGGTGGTGAACTACATCACTAGCCAGGCCCACTTTTGGGCATGGCTAGGGGTATTATGGGGGAAGGTATAAAAGACTGAACAACAGAAGTCTTGGTCTCTTTTTCCAGCTTTCGGCTTCCAATTTGGCGGCGGAAAACTACTCGGCTCATCTGGGTTACTTGTTTGGTATCTTGTTTTACTTTCAGTAAGTGTGCCGTTTATCGTTACAACATCACCTCCTGACTCTGACAATTCTTTCCACTTGTATTTCTGATATTGAGTATCACTGCCTTGGTCTATGCTGTTGATGAAAATGACTGAAAAAATTGTGACTCTCTTGCCTTAACCTACAAAGTGTTCCACAGAGATTTGCTTGTAGTTATAAGTATGTTCATAGACTTCCTAATTGCTGAGTGGATATATGTGAATTTGCATGTGTAGTAACATGTCTGTGTATGTTCATGGCTCCAATCAGTGATATCAGAAACACAATCTCTGGTCCTTACCCTTATTTTAACAAGCTCAGTTTTACTTACTTGAGTGTACATTTTAAATGTTCATGTGTTCTCAGACATTAAATATCTATTTTGTATCATAGTACTCCATATATTTGGTCATTTGTCAAGTAAACCTAAATTTTAAAGTATCTACTTTCATAATGCATGAAGTGTTATTAGAACTCCAAATAGTAAATAATCTCTTAAAATAAAGAATAAATAATTTACTATGCAAAGTCCTTTTTTGGCAAAAAAGTATATGTAGTAATAAACACTATTTTGATTAATAGGGTAAATTGCCCTTTTCTTTTAATTCACATTTCTATATTAAATTTATTAAGAAATACTTCAGAATTTAATTAATGTTTAACATGGAAAATTATGTTTGGTAATTGACTTAAATTTTTTACTAATTGGTTACATATTAAATCCTCATTTTAGAGAGCACTGCTCATTACAAAGACTAATAATAATTCTAGTCAAGAAAATATTCATCATTTTGGAGAGATTTTCTTCTTAACAGAATAATAAAAAGTTAATTTTTACTGAATTATTTCTAGTTAGGGATATTAACTTTAATGGGCAAGCTTCTTGTAAACTCCATCTTGTAGTCTGATGCTTTCATTTGTAATATGTTTTTCAAAACATTGAGAAACATTTTGTATAGAAATATGGTACATATGTGTGCATAACTATATGGTATGTACATATTCACAGACATACTCTTCATAAATATGCATATAAGAAAATATACATTTGTATATACATGTGTGTGTAGTTATCTGTACTTGGCTAATTTAAAGAGTGATATTACCACCTTAATTGTCTGTTGCTTTACTGCTTAATCATTATATTTAGATGCTCTATGTAAAACATGTCTATTAATTATATTAATACTAAGACATACATTATAAACTATAATGATTGGGAACATATTTATTTCATGTTTTAATCATGGTGTTGTAAAGAAAATGCAAATTTGAAAGATTGTACATCTAAATCAGCATAACCTCTAAACATACTTGTAAAGAGCCAAAGTCTATACATCGAAATGAGCTTCTGTACAGTAGAATAACCATTCTGAAGCTGTGAAGCTTCAATTTGGATTTTATAGTTTTGCTATCAATTACAATTTTATATGCTCACCTATCAAAACAGGAAAATAAAGAGAGAATAATAATAAATGACAATTAAAACTAGAAAAACAATTTCCTTATATCCTCTTTATATGACTCCTTTATAAACATTCTATACTTTCCCATCAGCCAACAGTACCCTTTCGTGTTCTTATTTCTATACATTATACCATATTCATCCATACATTTGTCTACGCATATAAACATGTATGTCATATGGTAGGATGTACACGTGAAGGAAAACATGTGGTTCTGTTCTTTCTGAGGTTGGATGACCTTTCTGGGAATATGTTTCTTTAGGATATATATTGAAACTAACAAAATAATAATTCAAACCCCAATAATAGGTCATATTTCATATAAATCCCCTTACTTATAGCCCAGGAAAAAATCAACTGGGCAGTTTCATGTTATGAATGGCATTTTGTTCACCACTACAGAAAGAAGTCGTATTACATAAGATTCTAAATCTAAACAAACTCTGCATATCAGCCCATGTTCTAGGACTAAATTTAGTTGATTCAAAATTTCTTTTAGAGATAGAAATTAATTCATAATTCTCAGTGACAAATCTACTTTCCCTACGTTTTTATTTATTTATACTTTATGTGCTTATTAAAGACATGGATGACAAACCTAACACACACAGTACAACAGACCTCTACCTAAGGTAGAAGTTCTCAAAATCTCACATATAACAATGTTGATTAGTTTTAATACAAATATTTTGTATAATTATAAACTGTTGGAATGTGTGAAAAGTATAAACCCTTTTGCACTTTGTTGTGCTGAATTTTATATAGCATAGTTGATTAGTTCATATGACTTCATCTGCTCATTGACAGACAACTATGAGCAAAATCTTGAACTATTTTCATCAGATGATATTGTGCTGTCCAGCAGAAAAAAAAAGCATAGTCACAGCAACAAGGGTGTGATCCAAAAAGACTATTTTATTTGATAGATGCAAACTCTTTCTTGCTTACCAGTAATTTATATATTGTTATTTTTCTTCTATTACTAATTCATTATACTTAATTTATTTTCTTTTTATTTTGTAATTTTGTAAGCTACAGATGTTTGCCCTCTGAAGTTATTTATCTTTTCTTTTGTATTAAGTGTTAATATAATTTTTTATCATTGTATTCCTATAATTTCTTCTTCTTTATACATCTTGTTTTCCATTCAACACTATCAGCATTGAAATTTTAATATCCTTTCCTACAGTAAACCCATCCTTTACCTATTTATGATACCTGTCTTGCAAAATGGAAGTGGCTTGTCTGCTTTTTTCTGAGCTCCTATTACCTGTCCTTTAAAACCATTGAACTTGAGAACGGTGAGATCAACATGGCTAAGTGAGCACTCACATTTATAACCAGAATTATAATTTTCTTACTGTATTATCTAGTCTGTATCCTCCACACAGGGTAGATCTTTGATCACTGTATTCAGAGTTCTCTATGACTGTGGTTGAGTACTTTGCCAGGCACATAACTAGCACTTAGTAATTGTCACAACTAAATAAGTGAAGAAACTATTCAAAAATAAACCCCCCAGCAATATGTATCACCTGGTAATAAGTACACACATGTTCAATAGAAGTGTGTAAGTTTGAGTTAAAATGACCGAGCAGTACAATCAGACAAATACTACTTACAGGCTCAGTGTCCTTATTTGGTTAGTTGACAACAGACTTGGCAACTGTTTAATTGTAATCCCTTCTAAGGCAATGTTCTCATCTGCTTCACAAATACACAAATCATGTTGTCAAAATTCTGCTATGAACTATGGCGTTGACTCTTCCTTTTATTGAAATAGTGGGGAAAGTCAGAAGATAATTTTGTGGTTTTTATATATATTCTGGCAAATTTAGGGGTACATCATGGATTCTGGCTGGGTAAAATCTGGTGTGCATCAGTCTTGCAATATAGTTAGCTAGGTTATATTTGAGTCACTCTCCTGTCACATAACTCTGTGTCTGTGTATTCTTGGGAAACATACATGTGTCACTGTATGTGAAGAAAACAAGGCAAGTAAATATTTTCCTCCAGTTCCTCATTGTAGAATTAGAATTTCTCAGCAGTTTTAATCTGATACTTGCCTAAGACATCTGGCATGATGAATGTGCCCTTATCACAAGCATGCATTAAGTCACCCCCTCTATATTATGTTTAAAGAATTTCTGATTCCTAACTTAATGCAGGAGATTAGACTAATGCCCATATAACTCAGAATGATGTATAAAGTCTGGATTTTATTGCACATGTTAATTAATAAATATTTGAAGCATTGAAATATTTATTTGAGCAGGCAAATACTTTTCTGAGAAATGATACCTCCCAGAGTATTTCTCTCTGGAGGTTACTAGTTTGAGAGAAAAACCATACATCATAACATCATATCATTTCACATTGCATCAAATCGTACCATTCATATATATATGTCATGTATTTAAAACAATGAATGTGCCTTGCTTTCTTCAAGTCCATGGTAAGCCTGTCCCTTTCTGAAGGCAGACAAAGGAAGAGCGTGGCTGGGGGTGGTTAGGGGAGAAAGGGAGGAGAGGAGGTAGCAGAAATTGCAGTTGGTATGTAAAATAAATGAAAAAAATAGTTATCTAAATAAAATAATGAATATATTCCAGGAGGAGAACATTTATTGGAGTATATGCCAGGTATTGTGAACTATTACATAATCCAGTTTCTTGCTGCCTCAGGAAATTTTAAATTTTTTTCCCTTTGCATCTGTATGACTGAATTTGAAATCAAATTCCTTCTTTAAATAAAAGGATACAAAACTTCTGTTTTCCTGAGAAAATATTACTGAAGTCACAATGTATCTACTTCACTTCTCAGCAATATAGTACTTAGGTCCAGGGGCATGGGTGTCACATCCTGTAAATAACCAGTTAGCTTATTCTCTGCACACAAAGTCAGCATTAGTACCGCTAGCATCCTGACTGTGGCTATTCTTAATGATTCTTGTGATGCTTATGAGTAAAACCAATTCTCAATTATCACTCTGGTAATTGGAACTTCATTTCTAGCATAAGTGAAAACAATAGGAGGTCTAATCTTCACTGTGCAGAGAACCCCAAAGCATCTTCACTATGTCCTTTTTATTATTTGACCTTCGTTTTATTTAAAAATCTTGTTTTTATTTGAAAAATTTCTCTGCTGCTAGAATAAGTCTATTGCGTATCCATTAATTTACTATACCTGCTTATTCACCACCTCTCCCCATCCTTAGTGTTGTGTATCTATGAATATTCCCTGTAAACTGATGCTGCAAGAAAGAGATTATAAGAGCTGAGAATCTAATAAATGTTACAAGCCACTTTCAAGGAACTTAGGAGACTCACAAGTGCCCCACCCCAAGGGTATGTATGCAGTGAACAGCTGTAGGGAGTGACTCTTTGAAGCTGGGAATTTTGGCAAGATCCTTGGTGGTTATGTTATCATTCACGTTTGGTAAAGGCATTTTGGTTTTTACAATGCCCAGAGTCCCTGATGGTCTTGTCAGTAAACCTTCAAACCACTCTCCAATAAACTCATTCTCTTCCCCACAAGATATAGATGGCTGTAATATTTCTTTGATCATCAGTGCCCTGAGGTAAACAGACTTTCTTCATTGAATTCCTGGAAAATATAGCCAACACTGAATTATTACCTTCTCAATATTTAACGTTATTTTATATGTTAGTCTCTCTCTTCCCTCCATGCTATTACCCATTTCTTGTACTATCTTTAGTAGCTTTACAAGTGTGTAACTTTGACATTCCATATGACAGCTAACAGGGCTGCATTTATTTATAAGTGTTTTGTGTGTCTGTAGACCATGAATTAATTCAAATTCTTTGATGGTAAAAGCCTCAATTATCTTGAAAATAATGTACCCCAATGCAGTATATAAAACCTACCTAACATTTGTTATATATTTTATATAAATTAGTATAATTGTTTGTTATTGTGCTACATTTTTCACTTCTAAATAAGAAAGATTATTTCTTTAGCCTAACTGCTAAGGCTTCTTTCTAAGGGTTGCATCAGGCATGGCTCATGTTTCATCATGAGAGGAAATAATTTACTATGATTAGCATTGCCCTTACAGCAGTAACCACAGAAGTGCTTATAAATACTTAATTGTCCATGGAGATATATGCAGGGATACGTAGGGGAAAGGAAATGTACAGCCTTTAGAGAGCTTGATAGCCACTTGCAATGTGGACTCAGACAAGCTAGACCAGAAACAAGGTGGAAGCCAAAGGATTTTGTTGCCAGAATCCAAGCAAGCAAAAATTCCATCTTTGTCCTACTACATGATCTAATTTTCTTTTCACCATTTATTGCAAAACTCCAAGAATTCTTTTAATCTATGTAGTAATAAAAGTGTTATCAAAACCACACAACATAACAGTGATACACAACTTCCAAGCACACAAACACACCTTCTATGAAATGTTTAAACGTGGATACACATATCTAATAACTGTTGATAAATTAGCAACCAAGATAGTTTTGATGCTAAAAAAATTGATTCTTAACAACAGGAAATTTCTCTGCTCACCCCAGAGGGGTGTAACACTTCATGTGTTACATTACCTTGTGTTTAAGACATTTAAGGATATAAACTCTAAATGACAATCATTTCTATTAAACCAGGAGAAACATCTTTTGTAAAGTAAGATTTTTATGGTTGATAATGGATGTACTGACATCATCCTAATTATTTGAACTGGCTGATAATTGTCCTTTGCATAGCAGCAGCACGCCTTGTTCTTAAGATGCATATGTTTTGTTAATGTTAAGATTAGCTGATTAATATTGATGGCAGCTGAGGCAAGTGGCTAATGTCTGACATCTGTTTTGAAAATCAGTGTTCCAATTCAGGAGGTTGGCATTTCTATTGAGGTTAGAGTGAGGGGTTAGTGCATGAGGAATCATGATTAGGGTTCCGTCTATGGATAAGGTTAGGAACGGGGACATGATTCTTTCACTTATGTTCGTCTCAGTGTAATCCTGGTGTAAGAGTTGCTTGTTTCATTCTGTGTTAACAGAGAGGTCTTCCCCTCTGTTCCCTCATGGCACAATCACAGTGGTGCATTATTTCACTTTCTCTGTTCTACGTTAATTGACTGATTGATTTCTTTTTCCTCCAGGTGTAGGTCCTTTCCTTGTTCTTACGCAATAATTTTCAATAATTTTCTTGGTTTTTTTTGCATCAGTTGTTTGTTTCTGCCATGAGTAGATATTTGTACTTATTTAAAGTGTGTGTGTGTGTGTGTGTTGGGAGAACATTCTATGAGCTGTTTCTAGATTCTGAGATTTAATCTTGATAGAAAAAAATCTTAAAGGAGAAGAACTGCTTTGGATTTGAAAGGAAGAAATGAGACTAAGTGGACCCAATGTTCTGAATTTTAGTGACTCAAAAAACTGTAATCAGAAACTGAAAATAGTGATACATTTTTTTCAGACACACATACTACAGTTGTTGTTATTTCTGTAGGGATTTCACTTAGGGACTAATGTTGTGTTTTTCTGGGGAAGGAGACAGTGGTTTGCCAGTTTATACAAAAGGATTAAGGCAAGTGTTTTAAACACACATATTTAGAACATTGGACAGTCACAAAAGAGAAAACACTATATGAAATGAAGCTTAGCTGGAATCAATTTTCTTTTTATGTCTAATTCATTTCAACAACAAAACAAAATAAAATTATGAACAGAAAAAAATCACAAAATCACTAAACTCTTGAAAATTCAGGAGAATGTCTCCAAAATACCTAAAGCTATATTCCAATCAACTGGATATTTGATGCTTATATTTCAGTTCATGCTGTAGCTGTATGCATGTAGTGATACAGACACTGTTGGCAACAACTAAAATTGGACTTTCCAAACTGCTTAGAATATTTTCCAGAAAAAAAGACCACCTTGTAAATAAGAGGGTTTTATTGAAAATTTTACTTAATAAATATATTAAGCAAAACAATAAGACACTGAAAGTGTAAGTGTTCCATATTAAATGTGGATAGAGTTGAATAAAATGGAATTTCTTCTAGAATCCATAAAGATTGCAGCTTAGTTTTAGACAGGACCATTTCCCCCTTTATGGTCTGATAGTGGAGCTTGTTAACGTCTATCTTAAGGCAGTCCTGCTTAAAGTTTCTACATTTTAAAGCAGGTTGAATGGCAGTGATGCTATGCTCATCACTGAAGATTTCATACAATGTATTTGATCACAGGTCATACATAGTATATACACACAGAAAAGGATTATTAATACAGATACAGTCAGTGTAATATTAAGTTATCATTGGGGTGTTGTGCTCATGAAGTTAATGAACAAGCAATCTGTACACTGTTTGCATGAAAACAGAGCTCATAGATATTACAGAACTTAGACGCAGATGCTTCTTAGTAACTCTCTCACTCTTGACTATAAATAGACCCAACCCTTTTTGTTTGGTAAAAAGTAGTGAGATTTTATATTTGAGAATGATAGCTGCATTACTAACTTTTCCTGGACTCCACTTTGTGAATACTCGTGTTTTGGACAGACATGTCTCAAATCTTAGACACCACAACTCTAAGTGAATCTCTGTAAGACAGTGAATGAAGACAAAGGAGGCATCTGTGAAATGAATCAGAAGAGAGGTTCTAAGTGCATCAGTTCATTCCATCCTCAGTTTCAAGGCTGGTGCAGTTCCTATTTAAATTAATACATGGCATGCACTTTCTGGTCACATGAGCTTGATTAATGGACACAAATTGACATTGCCACATTTATGAATGCTGTTTAAGGTGGCCTTAGCATTTTAGATGGTCCTGGTTATTATGGTCTGTAATTGAGCTCTTCCCAACTAAAGCACAAATATCCATCAGGTTCATTATCCAGTGGATATTCTGAGATTTGGTTGCTCTGTGACAAAGGCCCAAAGGCTAGGCCCTTAGAAAATAATGCTTAAGATCGTTGCTCTAATGTGAACCTCCCTCTAGGAGATACTCTTGCTCAGTCTATACTAATTCACTTCTGGGGCCCTACAGATACATGTGTGGCTCTGCTGTCAACTAAAGAGAGTACCAAATAGCATGATGTGGAAAGAAGAAAGGAAGAAATGAAATTAAGGAGACTTGGCAGTTTAGTATTTTGATTAATAGTTGCACAGTCCATTACAAATAAAAGTCATTATTTAGACCGCATTGATGTAATTACAGATTAAAATGATTGGTCCATCAGTATATTTTATCCTTGTATTCTTTATCATTTTTAACAATGCTAAATAATCAACATACTCATTCTCTGAAAGTGGAAACATAATAATCTAAAGTGGTTCTGGCATCTAAAACACAGAGCAAAAATACAGCTCATGAGAACAGGAGCTTCGATATGTGTTATATTCATCGTAAATAGTGTTTTGGATCTTATATTTAATCTTTTAATTTATCCATCAAATCATACTTACAATTTGAAAATATGAAATGATTGGAATTGCAAAAGCAAACATATTTTTGGATGAAGGCAAAACAAATCATGACTTGAAAGAATCAATGAATTAGAGGAGAATAATTAATACAAACAGAAAAATCTGTTCAGCACACACATGACAGCAGTTTCTGAGGGTGCTGGTATATAGGATAATCTCTTTCAATAAAATAGATCAATTATAACCAAATTTCAAAATGATCTAGTATATTTCTAATATGTGAAATTAATGTCACTGTAGATTTTAATATAACAATATGTAGGAGAAACGGGATACTTTCATAATTTAGAAGTCTATTCAACGGGAGAAAATGTTTCTTAATATCTATTTTATTAGCTACAAGACAACTCTTGTAGCAAGATTTTATTTCCCCTCACCCAATTTAAACACACACACACACACAACCACACACACGTGTGTGTGGTTGTGTGTGTGTATAATTTGCTTGAATTTAATACAACTTGATGCATAAGATAAGCAATCTAGCAGTCAAATGAACTATAGTTGGTTAAAATATGTACAAGTTGCTTTTACTACAGGAAAATAACAGTTAAAATTCTGGTAATTTTCTGCAAAATACTTATTTTTCCCCCGTCAACAGAATTCGTGTTATTTTCTTATGTTGTTGAATGAGTAGTCACAAGAACATTACAAACATTCCTCTTAGTGCTTCAGAGACTCATGCAATGGCTTCTAAGTGTTCATTCTTACTTGAACACGAATGAGGGGATCAGCAAGGTCTGTAGCAGTGCCTGCCTCACAGATTCCAATGGACTGGAAGAAACAGAAGAGAGCATTCAGCACAGATGGTTAAAAGTAAGTTAGTGTTTCTGGAATTAGTTTAAATTGTTGGAACAGCTATTTGGATTTTAGCAGCTTTCTTTAATGATTCATATTTGAGATATCTTTGAATGCAATTGCCAAATTGAGAAATCATTTGAATAGTTATATGAATATGAATTATCAGAACTCAATTCTCAGGACTAATGTGAATCACCAAAAATGCAAAAAAACCACAACAAAATAATAAAAAACTCCCAGTAATTTTTTAAATGTCTGTGTTGTGATTTTATTTCTAAAACCTATTTATAGATCCAATCTTTGTCAGTTCTGTTCACTTTCCATTTTAGAATATTTTGTTGCTTGAGAAGCTATCAGTGCAATAGAATTTAGTGAAGGGAAAAAAATCAACCCCAAGAATAGAATTTATCACAACAAGACTCATTCTCTCTCTCTCTCTCTCTCTCTCTCTCTCTCTCTCTCTCTCTCTCTCTCTCTCTCTCTCTCTCTCTCTCTCTCTCCCTCTTTCTCTCTTTCTCCCTGTGAATTCCTGGTGGTTAGATATCTGTCCAGTTCTTTCTTTCTTCTTTGTTTAAATGTTTGTACATTCTAGTCATTGTGTGGTGAGAATTTGCAGGTGTTTCTCAAAGAACTTTCTCCCCTCTAGCTGGATGTGGAAAGGACAATGCAATTAATAACAGATGGCATGGGATGACCACGTCCTTGAGAGAATGCCTTATTGGCACCTCCTGCTAATTGTATCACATATAACACAACTAAAAGCATAATAAATCTGAACTGGGGACATTTTATGCAAGAGTTCCTCTCCTTTTCCAGACGGTAAATTGCTCAGCTCTTGAAATATCTATAACCTTGTGACACCCAACTTGCATTAGCTTAATTGCCTTTTTTCCATCTCCCTCCCCCTTTCCTCCTCTCTCTCTCTCTCTCTCTCTCTCTCTCTCTCTCTCTCTCTGCTAACAGAGAGAAATTGAGCTTTTATTTTATCTGCATAGTTTTATTGATCTGAAAAAAACATGTTTTCTTTCTTGTACAGAATTTAGTTTGGTGTGCTGTCATTTGCAGGAGATCTCTCTCTCTCTCTCTCTTAAGGGGCTTTAGAATATTTCCTTAAAATAATGTTTAGGGAATAAATTATTTATCTGACTGAGAGTATATGTTAGTTATCTTGTAGATGGATACTTCCTTTAACTAGAACAGCAGCTAAATGATCATAAGTGTAGACGAAACACAGATAAGCAGGCAGAGACACATGCTCATGACTTCCTTCTTCGCTGCACAAAGGCCACAACACTAAACTATCCCACGGCAACAGACAGGGTTGGGTTTTCATTTACCTAACAATTTGGTCTGCTGTCATTAGCAGTTTGTAAGGTAAAAGTTTTGTTACAATTTTGAACACGATTACCAATCATATCTTTCTTCTTTCATGAGAATACATCAAAGAGTAATCTGAATTTAGTCTTCTCGCATACCTTTTCTTATTTTTGGAAGTTCATCTATAAACACGCAAGGAAATTTAAATTGTATTGAATTATGCATCAACATAATGAAACAGGAGTTGGAGCTGTGCCTTGACTGACTAGCATGAGAGTGCTTTTTCTGCACCAGAGATACCGATTTTAGTTCAATGGCTAATTCTCACAGGTGACAGCAACCTTAGTGCTTGTGTCAGTTAGATGAATACTTGTTAAAATTATCTCTTAAATAAGTAGCCTATATAAAAAATAATACGAGGTAATGAAAATCAGTATATTCTGGTATCATGGCTAAATTTCATTAACATATACACACAAAACAAGCATGAATTAGGGTTTCAGGCGCAAAATTATCCTGCTTGTGAGCATCCTTTCTTATTCTCTGGGGAATAAAAGAATAGTGCTGGTGAGTTGTCTCACCAGAGAACAGTCCCTAGGAGCATCCTGTAGAGTCCAGCTGTGATATGAGATATGTGACTTCTCAATTTGCATGTAATGAAGAGAGCATGTTCTCTTAAGTCCCACTACGTTTCTGATCAAGGTTCTCAACTTTTAGACAGTGCAAATGAGGACTAGAATTCAGTGTTCAAATTGCCCTGTGAACACTTTTGGCTGTGTGGATCTTCACTATGGATAGTTGAGGAAAGGGGGTTTGAGAAGAGAAGAGCCAGGAGCCACTGTTCTCAGTATTCCAGTACTATTTGTTACCTTTATGTTTATTTTTTCTTTAATAGGATATTATTTGAACAGTGACTAAATTAAATGATTACTGCCACGGTTCTGTTCAAGTTATTTCTTGGTTTTTTGAGATAGGGTTTTTCTGTGTAACAGTCCTAGTTGTCTTGGAACTTGCTTTGTAGACCAGATTAGCCTCAAACTCAAAGAGCTCCACCTACCTCAGCCTCCCAAGTGCTGAGATTGAAGGCGTGCAACATCAATGCCTGGCTCAAGTAGAATTTTTTTGATACATAAACAGCACACACACAGACACAACTCAGAGAATATGGATAAATGTTAATATTCTGAATGAGTTATTCTTGGTGTTTAAAACAAGTTTCTCTGCGATCTTCTGTCTACGTGAATAATGAACAACATAGACACTGACATCAAATGCCTTTGTAGTAAATGATACATGTGCTTAGATATATGTCAGTGTGTATTTCTTGATTTTTCACCAGCACAGTTATTTTTATAGGCAAAGCAAATGATGGTGCTTATTATTTTTTTTGCTTTGATTTCATGTTTGCCATCTTCTTTCATATATATAATATATATAATACAAACACACACACACATAGATAGTTCCTCCATGAAGTCATTATTATAGTTTTATTATCACTTTGTCCAAAAATAAAATCATCATATGAATCACAGTAATTTTTGGTTTTCATATTATCCCCCATGTCCCTACCATAATCAAAGGTTTCAAGAGGCAAATCCTAATTTGTAATTCAACAGTAAAAGATAGTCATTCCATGTGAAAGGAAAAAAACTGTTGTGACATAAAAGTCATTCGTTACAACATATCTGGACACAAGAACTTACTCTTGACTTAGTTTCATTTAGTGGCTCTAAGAATAAATACTCCGGGCGTTGGTGGCCCATGCCTTTAATCACAGCTCTTGGGAGGCAGAGACAGGCAGACTTCTGTGAGTTCGAGACCAAGCCTGGTCTACCGAGCGAGTTCCAGGACAGCCTCCAAAACAATACAGAGAAACCCTGTCTTGAAAAAACAAAAAAAAGAATAAATACAACTATACCATTATATTTAGAAAATACACAAAAGTCTTAAAGGAATGCAGTGTCCTTCTTGTGATGAGAAAGAGGTCTTAATCATTCTTTGAGTTTGGTACATTAATAGACTTCCCAACCTAATAGTTAAGGAATATTGAAAGAATACATACCTTGGAAAATACATAATTCTATATTTTGTTTTCTTGATAGATAAATGATGTCTATTCTCTGAAATATTTATAATAAACATAAGAGAGTGGCCAGCTGTATAATTTGCCTATCTGTGTGATTCTAATACCTGAATACAGAAAAGCAAAGCTAGTTCTCCTACAGAATGCTGATTGCTTGCCTGAATATTAATTAACATCAGTCATGTATCACCATGTTTGAAAAATAGAGAGACAATCAGGTTTAAAAAATAGGAACCAGAAACTGAATATATTCATTTTGGTTACAGTAGCCTCTCTTTTCTGCAACTCATTATGGGTTTGTCTCTCAATTTAAACCTAAAATTATCTTGGGTGCATACACACCTGCTGATATCTCACTTATATTATTGTAAATTATTTACATCCCTAATTCTGGGTCACAAAGCAAGGGTGATAGAATAGCTTTACATAGAAACACTGGAATCATGTTTTATTTTAAGCTTCTTACACTGATAGTTTTATTTACAGTATTAGTATGTCCTACATTAGCTTCTAGATCTAGCATCAGCATAGTACTGAGGGTCAGCTAAGTAGCCAGAATTCTAGCTCTTCGCAGGATTGTCGCATTTCAAACCTTTAAGAATTACTTACATATTAGAATATTTTAAAGCACTGTATTAATACATGCTAATTCTATCAAATCACTTGAAATTGTTTTTGTTCTCGTTCTTTATTGAAAGAACAGTGGGTTTCCTGGGTGCTGATCTATCAGAAAATAGTGTTCTGGGTATAAGATCTCCATGTTTACTTGAAAGTTTGGCTAGAAGGAAGTGGATTCAGCATGTCATATAACTTAATAGACACATTAAAAGTTGCCATGTGTTTAAGTATAATTGCCTCATGAACACACTGACAGAGTAATTACGAAATGAAGCTCTTTCTGACCCAATCATTATTTTGTGGTGTGTCTTTCACTACCTTCTCACCTCATTCTGTTTTTAAGAAATGAGAAGGATTATGCAGAATTAATGCTATAGTGTATGGCTAAAACCAAAGTTACCTCACAACTCTCTTCACTAGCATATGTTTTGAACATCATGTTATTTTTTACATAATCTAGTGAATTTTGTTCATATCAATATAAAACATAACATAAATGGTTGATTTAGTTGGGGACACGGATATGACATAGTCTGAATTCCACAACTCATAGTGATAGGATGTGTGTGTGTTTTCTTAGTCTTAAAACTGACATTAGAGTCAGGCAGTGGTGGCACACACCTTTAATCCCAGCACTCAGGAGGCAGAGGCAGGCGGATCTCTGTGAGTTCGAGGCCGACGGGACCTACAGCCTCCAAAACAATACAGAGAAACCCTGTCTTGTAAAACCAAAAAAAAAAGAAAGAAAAAAACTGACGTTAATATCTTCTGTTGTTACTGTTGAGTAAAAATACAAGGGGAAGTGACAAAGGAATAAACCAATCTGCTACAATGACTTACTAATATTCAAGTATCAATAGTATTCCTAAAAATGTGTATATATTATTTAAACAGCGAAATTTCACCCTAAGGAAATAAAACTTTTTTATCTTTACACGTGTCTGCTATAGTTTTGCTAGGGTGTATAACAAAGGCAGGCTGGGTTCCCAGAAAACATGCTTTCCTTATATGTGAATCTAAACTCAGGTTTTCCTTTCTATCACTTTGTTTTCTTTTCTCAAAGAAGGTAACAGCATTTTTGGAAACTTCTTGACATCAACACATGCCTACCCTGCTCAGTGTAGCTATTGTATCTCCTAGTTTTATCTCACTAGCTTTTGCAACCTTGTCTGCCGTGAATCGTGTATGAATAAGTTCAAACAAAGTCACATCGTTGTATCAAATAGACAAACATTCTGAAGGAGTTGTGAGGGATATACAATGTCATATTGACAAGCTGCACTAGAGGGCAAGAGAGAGAAGAATTCCAGCATTAGCATGAGTACTGCAGCAAATACAAAGGCTAACCAGCATACAGTTCTCTTACCCTGGGAAGGTTAGGAAGGGAAATCTGTTAGAGTCCTTAAAATGTATTTTGTTTCAAGAATAACAATGATTGTACCAACCAGGTGAACAATGTTTTCAAATCTATCACAAATGAGAATTCAACACTTCACATGGCAATATGCACATATATATAAATTTATACATACATATACATACACATATATATATATTAAAGTTTATCTTTGCTGGCAACATATACACAAGGCAAACAGCTTCAACAAAAAAATTCTTTGCAAAACAAAAGCATAAGCAAGAAAAGCTTCCCTGCTCTGTCTCTGAAATCTATTAGTAGCTGGGTGTCTCTCCTTGTCTGTGATAATATTGAGAATCAGGGAAATCAATGCTATGGGTAGCTGTGTCTATAGCTAAGCTATTTGATGTCTGGGAAGTGGTATCATTTCATTCCAGATATGAATTCACAAGAATAGCAAGGACATTTCCCTGGGACATTTCAATACTTGCTTGTTTCTGTCATCCCTCAACTGAACTTGCAAGGTAGAGATGACGAACCTCATGCAGATCTAATAAACTGCTTGTTTGAAACTGTTTTAGAACCAGAAGAAACTATTCTTTCCAGGATAGTGAACTCTAAACCCTTTCCTGCTACCCCATGTTTCTGTTTAATGTGTAATGGTTGGAAAGTACACTTGGGTAAAGGGAAACCTTTTCCTTGAGAGAAGCCTTCCCGCCAGCCTGGTTCCAGAGCCGCATCAGTCCCAAATAAACACACAGGAGGCTATATTAATTATGAATCTGTTAGCCTTGCTTATTTCTTACTGGCTAGCTCTGACTTAAGTAATTGCCCCATAATTGTTAATCTAAGTATTTATCTTACCGGAGAAATTTCCGGGCTTCCTACTCCATGGCGGTTACATCTCGACTTCCTGTGTTTCTCCTTCCCAGTGTCCTCCTGGACTCCTAGTCCCACCTATCTTGGTTCCCGTTTTGGCCAGCAGTGCTTTATTGACATATAAACAGGACTTCCCCAACATCTCCTCTTTTCTGTCTAAACAAAAGAAAGGTCTTAACTTTAACATAGTCAAATTGTATATAACAGAACAGTTATCAAGTAAGAACACGGTTACAATATTTTAGTAATATTTAAAGAAAATATCATCCATCCCATCCTTGTGAGTCTAAAGTTCTATATGTAGCTTATCTTTTATCATAACTAAGGAAAACTGTAACTATAACTATCTGTCTTCAACTCCATCAAAGACCACAGAAGGATAATATATAAACACTAGGATTGACAGAGACATCTTGCTACCTGGACAGTCACCCAAAGTTCCTCTGTAATGTTGGGGCATCCATCTTCAGCCCATAGGCCACCAATGTATCCAGAAGATTTCTCAGCAAAGCAGGAAATTTCAAAACTGCCCATCTGCATTGGCAGTCTGTCAGTCATTTCTCTGTGTCCTGCAGAAAGTCTTGTAGACTCTTCCATGAAGTAGGAACCCTGTAAGTCACTTTCCTGTGGGTCCTGCAGGTTCAAATTATACAACAATAGTCAAGCAGTACAGGCAAGAGCAGTTTCTTGCCCAAATGGCTAATCTTGCCATGTTGAAAGCAAACTCCATATCAAGTTTCTTCGATGTCTATCTCAGATGTAATTGGTGCTGCCAGGAACAGACATTTCTCATTGTCAAGAAAAACCCTAAACCATTTTAAATGCCATTTTCTGAAGGTCTTTGAATGGTTTGAAGACTACCTATCTATCTCAAATATATTTCTGTATACCTAGAAAACCTAACTTACCTAACTATAAATTCTGACTATTATAAGTAACTATCTATAATCTGTATTTAATTATGCATTATGTTTTAAAAGATCAGTATAAGCACAATACTTAATCAAGAGGAAAAATATACATATCACAAAATTGACCTTGAATTTGTATCAATAAATGAAAAACCATACCAATACAAAGTATTCATTTCCATACCATAATCCTCTTTTTCCTTTAAAAAGAGATTGGTTGTGATCATTAACCAATTATAAACAATCCCATTTAAATAAAAACAAAGGTTTATAAACAAGATGGGAATTAGGACATCGCTCATTCCAAACTGCTTCGTGCTAGAAGGGGGAGCTGTTCATACCATGGGGATCATGACAAAACTCAGAAACCTGTATAAGTCCTTATTTTCAGGGTCTGTGAAGCTCCATCATCTTAGCTGTCTCTATTGTTGGAACACCTGGCCCACTGCTTCCGGGGGTCTTGGTTCATCAAACCACAAAAGCCTGGAAGGAATCCTCAGCTTTCCATTTTCTGTAGAATCAGAAATAAAAACTCCTTTCCCAAGTAACATATCCTTATACTTAAATTTTGAAGTCAAGGCATTTTCAAAAGCTATAAGTTGAATTAATTCAGCAGCATTTATAATCAAGTGTACTTTAGCAGTTGTTCCTTCCTGAGCAATCAAAAAACTGAAAAACACAATAGCATACAGTATCCAGACTCTCTGTGTATTTTCCATCTTTACGTGGCTTATTTGTTTATCGATTATTACTTTATTTCTTTTACTTTTATTTATTTTTCTCTCAGACAGGGTTTCTCTTTGGAAATCTGCCTGCCTCTGCAACAAATCCTACAGGCGTGTGCCACCACAGCCGGATTCTCTACTTACTTACCACTATGTCATTTTTTTTCTCTCTCAATCTTTTGTATATTTTAAAATATACTGTAAACATTTAGAAGTTTTTCTTCATCCAAATCTGACTTTACTGTAAATCTTTACGTTTTTCTGGCCACATGTCTTATCTGTAAAACCGCAGCTGTTTTAAACTGCCGTTTTTCCAAGATGGCAGGCATAAGCGTGATTTCAGCTTACTGTCTCAGTCTGACATCCAGCCAAAGTTGCTGGCTTGGAGATGTGGTCTCTGCCACTTCCAGCTGTACATATACACCTTTGAAATGTTAGAAGAGCCTCTTAAAAGAACTTTGTTGTTTTTTTTTTTTTATTCTGAGTCAGGGAGTCAGGATGACTACCTTAAGCAAGCCGCGTGACTCTGCTTGTCGCTAGCAAAACAGAGCCCATCTGAGAAAAATGCTGCTACCAAGAACCCATGTTTTTCTCCGTTCTTTTGTTTCTAAAATTCCTTTAAAGCTTTTGTCATTCTATGTGGAAATTCATGATCCCACTTCTGATCACCATTATGTAAAGGGAATCCTTCCCGCAAGCCTGGTTCCAGAGCCACATCAGTCCCAAATAAACACACAGGAGGCTATATTAATTATGAAGCTGTTGGTCTTGCTTGTTTCTTACTGGCTAGCTCTGACTTAAGTAATTACCCCATAATTGTTAATCTAAATATTTCTCTTATCGGAGAACTTTCCGGGCTTCCTACCCCATGGCGTTACATCTTGACTTCCTGTCTTTCTCCTACCCAGAGTCCTCCTGGACTCCTAGTCCCACCTATCTTGATTCCCTATTGCCAGCAGTGCTTTATTGACATATGCACAGGACTTCCCCAACACCCTTGCAATTGCAATTACAGATGGGAAAGAACTTTTGAAGAGTTTCTATAGACTCAGTTGAAATGGACTGTAAAAGTGTAAACATCATGAAGACTGAATTCAAATGTCAATTGATTAATTTATGTGTAAAATATGTAAAAATAATAATACTATGTTGAAATACAGGCAATACCAACTGTGTATGTCAAAGAATTTCATTACCCCTAAGGAACAGCAACAGCATATGAAGACAGATGTTTAGAATAAAAGGGGTTATTGTACATTAGACATTTATGTCTAATAGAAGGTTTAAATCTACCCTTAATATGTGTGCTGTTATATACACATGAATGGAAGAAATGTAGTTACACTGTTGTTTATTATTATTTTTTGTTTTCTGAAATTAGCTCCTATCTGACATGCATATGCCTAAGAAGCATTCACTATTGTATAGTTTTTAAAAAGGAAAAACAAGTAAAAAAATCAACTATCTTCAGATTACAGCATCTAACAAATCTGCCATTAAAAAGTATGAAGTGAATATGTTGGGTTTGATATTGACTGTTTCTCCAATCATTGTTTTTTAAAAACCATAGCTCTACAAAAGTAGACCTTGCTTCTTAGAGGAAAAGCCAACCACAGTAGCAGTTGGGAAAATGGTTGCTCAAAGAAGTAGAAAATTCAAGTTCTATTTCTCTTTTTCTACCAAGAACCCCTATCTCTTGTGTAAATTACCTCTGGCAATATATGATGGAAACCTGAGCAAATCCTCAGGGAGTAGGGGGCAGGGAATTTTGCTTTTTAACAAATGATGCAAGCTGAATTGACTTATCATGCAAATTAGTTATGATTATATTTACTGCTCCCGTTGGCACCTGAGCTCCATTCTTTCTGAAGAAGAGAGGCACTGAAGATCTTTGGCAGAGGAAATGAAGCATCAGGATTCCTAGAAGGTTTATGCCAGCCTGAGAATGAGGTCTCTGGGGAAATCTATGGGACTTGCACCAAGATGCCTTCCAAGGCATGAAAAACAACTACCGTTTACCACATTACAGAAGTATTTAAATAATCTCAAAGTTAGTTTCTATTCTTGAAGAAAAGAGTACAGGAGGAAGTTGGAAACAAGAACTAAATGCACCAAACACTGTACTCAGCCGTACCTTCTGGTCAACACACAAGGATGCAAAAGGCACTAGCATGTAGCTAAACTGGTGGCCAGTGGGTTTCTAGGAGGCCTTGTGATCTACTCTTGTTCATACTCAGTCCTCCAGAGTGATAGAGTGGAGCCATCATCTGATTGAATACAATGAGGTTCAACTTACACAAGTATTCTAAAAGCAGGAATGAATTATACTTCTAGCTAGAAAGGTCACTATAAAAGTTATTCATCTCAATTAAAGCAAGTCACTAGTCAAAACTGACTTAGGAATAAAATGTTCAGGTCTCTTTTTTCCATGGTGGCCATGCTTTGGATTTCTAACATTAGACCAGAACTTACTCCGCTTGAAATTTAAAATTTGAGGGCTGAAGACTTGGTTCAACAGTTAAGAACACTTGCTGTCCTTGCAAAGGATCTGAGTTCAGTTGCTAGCACCCTTATGATGGCTCACAACCTTCTGTAACCCCAGATCTAGGGGATCCATTGCTTTCTCCTAGCCTCTGTGGGCACCAGGCATACATATATACATGTGGACAAACACTCAAACACATAAAATAAAAATAAATCTTAAAACAACACAAAAGAGTAAATTCAATATCTAAAGCATCTATGTTCTTCAGTGAAGAAAAAAGGTGTGCTTTAACATTTCCTGCTTTGAATGTGTAGAGGTTTACTCAAACCCAAAAGTATATTTTATATATTTCTCTCTTACTTTTTTATTAAATTAATTAAGAACCTGTCATCTCCCAAGCAGAGTGAGTATATCTTTACATATATCCTTTCACTTCATTCTCATCTGCACACACAAATAAGAAATCATATCATCCCATCATCTATAATTTATGGCTGTGAAAGCTGAGTCTCAAAAAGTCAAAAGATTTCTTTTGCCGCAACTGGCATGAGAATAGTGTTATCCAGATTTTCTCTCATAGTGTAGTTCATACTCTTTCCACCAGACCTATATAAACCATATTGTTACATATTGTGAAAGTCAGCTAACCAGTGTTCCTTTGCCATAATTAATTGCTTAATATGTTTGAATGCTTAAAGTTTCCACTAATGTTAGTAGGTCAAAAGTTAATTATGTGGAATTAAACTGATTTTATTTTACTTTGATCAGCAAAACAGCCAAAAAACTTCAATTCTTTAGTCCAGTGGATACTATCTGATACTACTGATTTTAACAAGAGAGAGAAAAAAAATATTGTCTTTGCAAAATCATAGGGTGGTAATATTTTTCTTGAAATGCATATTATGTCAGAAATCTAACAAGCTAAATTGTTTGGATGAAGGTGAGGATGTGTGTTTACCTTTCCTTTTCCTAGAGTATACTTCACGTTTGTTGTCATTGTGTATAGTTTTTGCATCAGGCTTAAAGCCTTCTTCTTTAGACCTAAAGGGGAACTGTAGGCATCTGGTCTGTGGACCTGAAACAGCCGCCACACACCTTTGGGTGTGACTTCAGGCTGACAAGAAGAAAGAGAAGAGCTTGAGGCATGTCTTTCCTTGGAATGCTTTTTCTGTTGGGTCAGTGGGTCGGGTAGAAGAGCACAGAATTACTGGGTTTTTTTTTGTATTTTTCTGTGTAATTGTTCCCCAATAAACACCCATTTATCGTTTATCATGGGTCTAGTGATATAATTACATCCTTGGCTACATTTGGGCATTGTTTGTTTTGTCAATTTGAGATATGCAGTGTTAAATCTATTCAGTGCTTAAACATGACGTCCACAAGTTATCCAATAAGAGGTTTTGGCTATTGTATTTAATAATAAAAGCAGTGAGAACAGTTTTTCAAATTTGCATCCTCCCTTCCCAATTGGGCAACAAGGGGTCTTGATTCTTGCTAATAAGGAATTTAGGAATGGCTATGAATCTAGTTAAGACTCTGTCTGCTGCTTCATATTAGCAGCAGAAAATAAAAATAAAAATTCCAGAAAATGCAAAGTAGGGGGAGACACCTGCATGAGACTTGTTACATTGTTACATGCTGGTGACTTTGCACAGTGCTCTGTCCATTATTTTGTTTGGACTCATACAGTCAGTATTATTTTGCCTCAGTGCTGAGCGAGTTGAACATGAGGAAATCCATAGCCACTTCAAGCTGCACAGGAGGGAGAGAGCAGAAGTATCTTTTCTGTGCAAGTCTCTGTCCTCAGAGTTAGCTTTTTCCCATTGAGGATGAAAGCATGGATGACTGTCAGCCTGCTTTGTTATACACCCAGGCCTGTCTGCCTCAGGGTTTCCCCACCCACAGTGAGCTGAGACATTTCACATCAGTCATTAATCAAGAAAAATGCCCAACAGAAATTCCCACAAGTCAGTCTGATGGAGACAAGGTAATAACTCAGTTGTGTTCTCTTCTCAGGTTACTCTAGTTGGTGTCAAATTGACAAAATCTAACCAGCACACTTTTCCACCCTCCATCCATCCCCCCAGGTATGTGTGATTTAAAAACCTTTTAAATACCTTCTTTGTGAGAATTCTAAGTTAACATGAATTAACTTGTTAAATACTGTTAAACATTTTAATATTTGCCAATATTGCAAATAATGAATCCCCCTTTAAATGTCGTTCTCTGTATTCTACTTAGACGAAACACTTGCCTTTTATGGCACATAGGAAATAGTCATCTAGAACTCAAAGCTTATTGTGGGTAGCATTTTCTCTGCTCAGCCAAAACCACTAAAGAAAGTTATCCTGACCATCTATTGGGTCAGAAGGATTTGGTATAGTGCAGCCAGGAAATAGGTAGAGCCCAAATTAAAGTCATAAAATATACTAGATTTTATAAAAGTCTGGAATAAGACTAGGAATTGATCTGAATTGGTGATTGCTTGATGAGAAGGGAGAAGCTATCACTACCAGTTCTATTTTGTGTCCTGATTTAAACAGGGTTATTATTACTTGGAAAAGGGGAAGATGATTGGTAGGATGGGATACAAGTTCACTCTAACAATGTTAGTTGAGAGATATTTGGGACTCATACAGGTCAGTCATTTCAGTAGAAGTTGAAAGAGTTTTAAAACATCAGAACACACACACACACACACACACACACACACACACACGATAATACCTAAATGTTAGAGTGAGACTCCTATAATGTGGAAGTGAATGTGGATGACTTAATAATTAATTGGTAATGATCCAATTACTTCACTCAATTAAGATGCTGAAAAGACACACTATGTTTTTCTTCCAAAACACGTGTTTTTCAAGTGGGTATATCTATTCATCCATACATATATTCATCTGCAGATTAAATATTTTATTTATGATGGATTACAAGCATCTGTAATGCTAAAACTGCTGCAAAAACTAGGGAAACAGGCAATATTTAAGAAAGCTGGCTGCTGAAGATGTTTATACATTTCAATTATGGTCTCATGCCAACAAAGATTGCATTAAGCTTATAAATATATTAATCAAGAAAAGAGGTGTTGGGTAATGACTCATTCATAACTCAGTCTTGTAATCCATTTGAGACATCCTGACAATATTGCAGGAAATAGAAATGTGTTTCCTGATAAGCATTTTCTTGACTCATTTACTGTATTCCTCATTCCTGCTTAACTATACAGTGTTATTTTACACTTACACATGTATATCAAGTTGAGTGATCAGTGACACCCAGTTTTAAATGGGCAGTTTGTGAAATATCAATGTGCTTTCAGGCTAATCCAGCCTTTAGTTGACCACACCTGCCCAAAAGGACGTTCCTGGCTTGCGTCTTCAAAGTGATAATCTACAACATTCAGTAGAAGCTTTACTTTTACACAAAGTACTCTCTAATTATCAAACCTGCACTTTCGACTATGGGATTGGCCAATTTCACAAGGTGTTGTAGCCTTCTGTCTCCTCATGTATTCTCCTACAGAAAATAAGAAAACAAGAAAGTGGAAAGAAATTGTTCACATCAATTAATGAGAGATTTAAATGCAAATCTTCACACTCTGCTTTCCGTAAATGCTGTGATAACAGCAGTATCTAATATATACTAGAAAGATTAGTAATTTTGAAAAAAATTGTACTGAACCATGATCTACACTGATAGTAATACTGTGGAAGGTAAGTGCTAGATTGATAACAAAACATGATGAATACCAATTTCCCAAACTTAAAAACTGATCTTTATTCCAAAAAAGACAATATGCCCAGTGCTACTTTTTTCAGAAACAAACAAATAATAAAGCTTCATAATTTTAATTTAATGTAGTGATTACTCTTTTTTTTGGTTTTACAAGACAGGGTTTCTCTGTATTGTTTTGGAGGCTGTTGGTCCAGCCTGGCCTCGAACTCACAGAGATCTGCCTGCCTCTGCCTCCCGAGTGCTGGGATTAAAGGCGTGTGCCACCACCACCCAGCATAGTGATTACTTTTTTATCATCTTCTGAAACACCCATTTTACTTTGCCTCAGAAGAAATCATAGGAGGAAGGTATTAGCCATCAGACCATTTATTCAACATCCACTAAACAAACTAACCAGTTATGGGGAGTGGGAAGATAATCAGTACCCTGAGACCAGAGAAATACACACCAACTGCTTCCTTTTCCCCCATGAATATACTCCACTGCAATTCATGGGCTTTGCTGCATGAAATTAAATGTATTAGACCTATATTAGTTAGATATGTATTACATTTCCTAAAATAACTGAATAGTATGCTTGAGCCTTGATACTAATAAAAACTTACCTCAATATTTACTGTTGTCAATAGCTAACAGTCATTAACATTGATTTGCTTTTCTTCAAATGCATGTTTAAAATGAATTCTTACAGATAAGTTAGGTAAGTGGAATTGACAACAAACTTAGCCAAAGGAAAGAGGATATGTGAAAACATTTACATGGAAATGCCTTAAATGAGGCAGACACGCGTTAGGAAATGTTCTAGGAAATCAAGATTTCTTATCTCCAGGTAGACTAGCTATAGTTTTGCTCAATGCTTTTCATACATTTTTGACATTCGAAATGAAAGCTATTTTTACAAAACCACATTCCAGAAAAAAAAACAAAAGGAACATTTAAAATGATGTCAGATGTGCTGAACACAGCCTTGTTTCTCCGGAAGACTTCTGTCAAGTGAGCAAGGTTGTGTGTGATGGAAACAGTGATATCCAGACTAAGAAGATATAGCACGGTGGCAGAAGAGGAGAGTGATGAAAAACAGGAATACACACATATTGCAAACCAACTCTCGTCTGTAACATTTTTCTTAGGATAACAAGTTTCTGTTTACCTGTTGTATTTGGTCATAACTAAAATAGTCTTGTTTATTATCTTCTTTGAGAACAAAGTGAATGTGTCTATAGTTGAAATAATATTCAGGAATGTATTATCTAGATTGTCATTTTAACTTAAAACTCATCTGGAAAGCAAATGATAACAATGCTTAGCTCCTTGATCATGGCAATGCTTTCAAATAATTTACTTAATTAAGCTTAATTAATCTTTACAACACCTCTGTGAGGTGGCAAATTAGTTACAAGTGCTCCTCCATATTGACTTAATTATCAAATATATATTTATATGTGTATTTAGAGAGAGAATAAAAGATGTGGAGAGGTAAAGAGGGAGAAAGACAGAGAGTTTGAAAAAATTATAATATTTCACTTCCTAAATTTGTTTGTGACTTCAAATAACATCACCTTGCACCACAAAGAAATACCAACAGTGAGGACAATTTAAAGTCATAATTTCTAGTCCTTTAGGAGACTATCGTGCGTGCTCCAGCTTTGGTTTCCCTGTTTGTGTGTGGAGAATACCTGAAGACAGGGAGTGCATTGGTAAGAATTGTAGTATAGGGCCTAAGAGGCCTGAGATTCTGAGATTTCATCATTACCTACCTTTGTGGCCTTACAACTTACTTTTTCTCAGCTACGAAGCAGTGCCAGTGTTACCGGCCTTACTTCTGTAACAGGGATGTTGGAGGGTTAAACCGTGAGAGTGTATGTGAAAAGGCCTTAGTTCCTTAAAGCATGTTTTCAAATATAAATTATTTGAAAATGGTGTTTCTTTGAACATAAATATAGAGGGATTACATTTTGATGTATTAACTTATCATTCTAAATGTATTGATAATCTCCTGAGAGTAGACACAGAGGTTGCAGATGGCCATGTGTACAATGAGTGGGGTGTAAAGGGGATGGGTGATAGACTTGATGCAGACATTAATAATGAGTTTGTTGTGACTGAGATACCCTAGAAGCCATTTCTAGACTTGTACACCAAACGCAAGAAGCATGGGATGAAACTTCCTTCTGCACAAAGGTGATGCACTGACAGATCTTGAGGGATTTTCAAAAACTCAGGTGTTTTCTCTACCCCAGACTCAATGAACTGTTTGCTTTTTTGTTGTTTGTTCTTTGTTTTGTTTTGTTTTTCAAGACAGCATTTCTCTATGGCTTTGGAGGCTGTGTCCTGGAACAAGCTCTTGTAGATCAGGCTGGTCTCGAAATCACAGAGGTCCGTCTGCCTCTGCCTCCCAAGTGCTGGGATGAAAGGTGTGTGCCACCAACGCCCGGTTGATTTACAGGTTTTAATTAAAGGTTTAATGTGTTATGGTATGTAGACTTTGTAAGGTAGATCTACTCTGTTTGCATACTCTTCTATGGTTAACTATAATTATCGAAATTTACTGATGCAATACTGACTGCTTAAAACATAGCCCACAAATGATCACAGCTGTGACTGCTTTTGGCTGAAGTACTCTAAATTAATGGTGATAATGTAGAGCAGTGTGTACAGTTGGGAGGAAGAAGCCAGTGGGAACATGCAGGACTGTGTGTTAGGACTGACTTGATGTAACACCTTTGTTAATGGCCTGGAAGGAAGAGTGAAAAGTTCATTAATTATACTCACCAGTTTACTAAATTTGGAAGCGCCATTGACACCAGAGTAAAGAAAAATATGCAGAGAGTTAAAGGAGTCAGACAGCAGAGAGACAGTGAGTTGGAATTTTGACTATGATAGTTCAGATTTATCAACAGGGTCCTATTTAAACAAATCTTCAAACAAATAATACTGCTGTGGTGGTAATGTTAGCATAGCTAAGGTGGACTATAGTATTTCACGTACTTAATTTCAAAAAATTTTGGTATGAAGAGTATCTCTTTATTTTTTCATTGTGTGCATAACTCCTTGTGATGGACTGATGAACACCATGTGAAGGAAGGACTAAATATCACCCTAAACTGTTATTATATTTCTACTGTAATGTGTCCAAGGGGATTCAATGGTGTTAGTCATCCTGAGGAAAAGGGCAGTGCCCTGAAGTAGCTCTTGCTATGAGAAGGCACAGTCTGAAGTCAGTTAAAACAACGATTTTGCATTGGAAGGATTCATGATTCTCACCTCACATTTTAACCCAACTTGATGGCTACTCTCTGAATCATGTCATGAATTTTTGATGAAATCCTAGGTTAAAGCCCACATAATTATCCACAGACAGTCAGATATTGGCAATTTTCTGTGGCTTAACTAATCAGCTGTGTCACCATGGACCCTGCCTCCCTGAAGAAAGGCCTCTATTTTCCGGGGCCCTGGGCTTCAGGGCAGATTCCTGAAGCTATGGTAGGCAGTGAATACTACACTGATTTTGCTGAGCACTAGTAAGAGAGCTTCTTGTAAGAGTTAACAGCTGAAAGGATAGAGATGAAAAAACAATTTTTACCACTGTCCTAGAGAACTAATTTAGAGTTGAGAAAGATTTAAGGATTACTAGAAGCGTTTGTGTTTCAAAAGTGAAGATATGTGGGGTTACATATTCAATTTACAATTTGTGTTTTCATGTTTCTATTTTGTTTCAGGCCATTGTGACTCATAAAATATAGCTGTATTTATGTTATAACAGGGAAGGAAATCTGAAGTTTTCAGGAGTTCTGTGGTGTGCTTCAGTGACAACTGTTCTGCTGTCCTGCATGCTGCCTATAAGAGATATGTAGGCAACAGATACATCATCATAGGAGCAGCAACCTTGGAGATTTCAGAATCAAAATGGAAGTATGATTTCCTTTTAGGCTGGTTGAGGAAACGTGCACATATGATATGTAGTAATTGTGCCCCCAGTATCTGGGACCTTACTTTCTGAAAGCCTAGAAATATGAACACAGAGACCCAGTAAGCCTATCACTTTTGACATTCTGTTGCCTTTGTGTGGCAAAGTAAAAGAGAAATTCATGTATACTTGGATGCCAACCTTCCATTCCAAACATCAGTTTTTTTACACTACATGTGAGGAACATCAATGAACACACTTGTCTCTCCAGTTCTCAGTTGTCTTACCTATAAAATAACAGAATTATATTATATCCTGCCAGCTGAATTTTTCTCATTTAATATTCTATGCTGTAAAGTATGAATTAATTTAGTGCAATATTAGATATTCCTTACCTATTTCAATTTAGGAAGTTTTGTAACTACCATAACACAAATATTGACCCATATGATAGCAAATGACTATTACTTAATGATAATCACTGAGTCTGGGAGAATGACAAGGTAGATCTTAGCTTGGAGGGTTAGAATCAGAATTCTGGCACCCTAATGCTTCCTTGATTTTTTTTTTAATTTTAGTGTATTAGTTTTTGCCTGCCTGTATACATGTGTATTATCTTCCTGGAGGGTGACCAAAGAGGTTAGAAGAGGGTAGTGGATACCTTGCAGTGGAGTTACAAATAGTTAGGAGCTACCATCTAGACATGGAAAAGCAAACAAGAGTCCTCAGCAAAAGCAGCAAGTGATGAGTCAAAGCTGCACCTCTCAATGAAATCATGATTCCTTCTCCCTCCAACCTGGTTACATATAACGGTTGTTTTATCTCAGAGATATTCTCCTATCTTTAGATGAATAAATGATTTCAACAAGCAGAGGAAGTCAGGAAGATACAAATGTACAGTGTACCTGTACAAACAGTTTGAAGTTTTTGAATGTGAACTGATATCATGGGACTATAAGATAGGAATACTTTCTGTCTCATAACCAGGGAAGATGACCTTAATACATACCTCTTGTAGTCGATAATGAAATGGAGTATAGATGGACTTGGCCAAGAGCCTTTACTGCTGTTCTTTTAAGAAATACTGCTTACAAAGTTAAATATGTAGTGATTATGGATCACGTTTAATATTAAAAACATCTAAAAGAAGAATGCTTTATTAAAATATTTTCTATTCGCTTAAAGCATTGTGGAATTTTGGGAACCATTTTTTTATCTTTGATATGTTGTAAACTTTATTCAGACAAAGTGATCATTATTTGTTGGCTCCTTCTTTTCATAGTCACCGCCCCCTACTCCAGTCTAGTCTAGCAGGTATCTTTAACAGGTGATTTATAGCAGGTCCCAGCAGCTACTGGACACCTGGAGAGGGGAGTAAGTGTTCTGTATTGAGCAGCTAAGAACCTACCTTGATGGATTTTGTTTTAGGTAAAAAAAAAGTAAGACATTTCACTTTACAGGATTCTTAAAATATATATTGTAAGGGAAAGGAATCCATATGGTATTGATTTATTTAAATGTTTTAAAATTAGATATTGGGCAAGCCTCTTATATTTGTATTTTTCCTAGAGAGGAAGCATTCTATTTCATCGAAATAGAGGAAAAAAAAGGACTGAAACCTCGTGTCTCTGTTCAAACTTGAACTCAGAATTGACATAGTTTTAAAAACATGACCCAAGTCAGACTGTGGAGCGAAAGAATAATGGCAGCGTTTGGAGAAAGCAGGCAAGCTGACTCTCCAGCTGACTTCTCATTGCCTGAGTCAAAGCAGAGCAGAAAACAAATAAACACAGTGTTCAGCTGAGACGCCAAATGTTAGCTTGCTACATAACTCTACAGAATTTATAGCTTCCCTGATATGGGACTGAGTGTCAATTCATAGTTTCTTTTCCCTTTGTGCTACAAAACAAAAGAACTCTTTTTAAAGGGGTAATGAATTGTGTGGGCTTTAATTGCTATCCTGTCGGTAGCTGCTGCTTGCCTACAGCTCTTCTGTGTGAGCCGGAAGGAGGTTGGACTGTGTACCCTGATACTTCTTTCTTGTTTGAAAACACAGTGAAAAAGAGAAAACAGCCCCTTCCTACAAGTTTACTTTTAAAGCACTATTACTCTACACATGGGTCTGCATTTTCTCATGTATCTAGTCGTATGTGTTTTTCATTTACTTAAGAATTGGGTTCATTATCAGTGAGTGTAGACCTCATAATTTAAGATGACTTATATTTCATTATCTACTAGCCTTTCTGAACTTTCCCCATATTTTTCCACTTAAATCAAGGGCATATTATTTCGAAATAACATTTAGGTGTACTATGCACTCAAAGCATATAATGTGGCAATTAGATACATATATACATTATACAATGATCAGAATAATATTTAGTTGGTAAATATATGATTTCTATTATTGTTTGTGTAGGTGTGTGTGCCTATATGTGAACCTCTGTGGCTTTGGGTATATATATAAACATAAATGTGAATGCACATGAGTGCATGTGAATGTTCATATGTATTTGTGTGCACGAATATATACATGTGTGTACATTCTTACGTGTGTGTGTATATTCAGAACACTTAAGATTTCTTCTATCCATGAACCTTTTATGTTATGGGAATCACAGTCATATTTTCTTTTCTTTTCTAGAATGTCTTCTCCTCCTGGACAGATCTTAAACTCTTGGGCTAAAGTAATACTCCTGCCTCATGTCTCCAACACAGGTGAGGCAATACACCTGAACCCTCTTGCCAGGCTACACTTACCATGCTTCACCATGGGAAACTATTTATTATAGTATATCTATTAAAGTTGAAATATCTGCATTTGATTTCCCTATTAAGATCTGTGGCATTCCTTCTACGAATAAGCGATGCATCCACTTTTAGTACAATATTGAGATGCTCTGTTTTGAACTATGCATTTCCTTCTACAAGATATACACACTTTCATGTTGTTGGTGTTTAGCATCCTTCATTATATCACTCCTGTTAGCAAGCTGTATATAGGTCTAGTGGTGATAAAAGTACCAGGCTCTGTCTGGAATGCCATTATCTGGCTCTCATTTCTGAAGGACATCTTGAGCATCGATTATATGCTTGATTTGCAAGTCTTCCCCCCCCCCAGAACCTTGAATGAGTATTCTTCTTCCTTCTTTGCAAGATTTCTGCTGATCCATGTAGGTAGGATCTCTTTTAGGTGAGCTTTATTGTAACATAGTTTTATATAGTCTTTGGATTTATCTGTCTTGAAATTCAAAGAGCTTCATGAGTCTAAATGTCCATTTCTTTGCTAATAATTGGTAAGTTTTCGCATTATTATTTCACTTAAATCATTCTCATTATAGTTCCTGGTGTATACTTAAGGCCTCATGAGCTTTTCTTTGTCCAGTTTTGCAGTTCATCCTTTTCAGATCATATTTGGGGCACTATATTGGTGAGAATTTTTAGGTGTTTCTTCTGATATTACCAGGAAACTCAGTCTCATATCAAACTCCCTTATCTTCTGATTCTTACCATCTTTCTACAACTTTCTGCTGCAATATTCTGCAAGCCCTAGGTTTGTAAATATTTTGTAGATGTATCATTTTATTTTATATCTCTTTGAACTTTATCTATATAATTTCTTGAATTATTCACTACACAATTTGTACATTTCCATTTCTCTGGGAAAAGGTACTTGGTTCTTCCTAGTTTCTTTTGATGATAATATAAAAGGTACTTGGTTCTTCTTAGTTTCTTTTAACGGGGATATAATTGCTTGCCTAAAGATTATTTTGCACAGTTATGCAGTTATGCTATTTTTGTAGGAAAGAACACTTCTTCCAGTTATCACATACTGTTTTTTTCTCCAAAGACATTCCATCTTGTTCTGATAAACAATTGGATCACTGCAGGGTCATAGTAAAGAAAGAAGCAGGGGTGGTCATGGAGAATGGGGAGGTGGTTAGAAGCTCCTTCTGGGTTTATTGTGAGTTGGGCAGTTGTTAGTGAATGAGATGCCTGGGAAGATTAGACTCCACTTACTCAAACCCAGAGCCTTGATTAGAAGAGTTGACACAGAGACAAAGGTACCCACCTTGGGCTGTACAGTTGCATTTCCAGGTGGTGTACATGTTTCCCCATGTATGAACATACTCAGCTCCCTCCTGGTGTCTCAGACCACCTGCTGCCTTCTTGGTGTACTGGATTGTAAATTGAGTTCTTAATTGGTCTAAACAATAAAAACTCAGAATCAGATATAGAGGAAAATGCTGAGAGATCAGAGAGAAGAAGGAGAAAAGTCAAAGTCACCTTTATCTCATTAGCTTCCCAGTAGAAAAAAAGAGTGAGTTTCTCTTTTCTTCCCACTTATTTTCTCTCTCTGTCCAGCTATCTCCCTGTCTGTCTGTACAGATCTCCAGACCTCCATGGTTAGCTAGTACCAAGCTCCATACTCTGATCTTTAGGCAAACTTTATTTGTACAAACAAGACATTACCACTCTAGATGCCCCAAGGCCTAAAGCAGGAAGGTGCTACTGAGCCTTGGGACATTTGGGATCTATTGTGATACACACTTCCTGGCATCAGAGGAGACACACATGTCTCCTTGTGGGCCACTTGTGAGAAGAACTGTTATCACACTGTAGTTGAGAGGAATCAAAACAAACTTGTATGGTTACACTATTTTTCAAAGCAAGGTTGTAGGAACAGTTGCCTAAGATATGCATAGGAACTGCGTGAAATAAGTCAGCAAAGAAAAATGAAAGAATCAATTCAACTTGACCTCAAAAATTTAAGAGCAGACTTTAATGGCCTAAGTGGATGAGACCCTGAATTCCTGTAGCTTAGTATCTTAGTTTACTCTAGAATGCACAGTGCAGGTTCTGAAAGTCAGTTTTTTATTTGCTCAATTTTAAATAAAGAATGTTTGTTTATATGAATTCTATTTGTTTGGCTTCTTAGTTGTGGTGGTCCCTATTGATTTCTAGCCGATGGGAACCACCTAGGAAATCACAAAAGAACACTTCTGAGATTATCTGCAATGGTGGCTCTGGGATAATTGGATCTCATAAGGTTTCTGAAATAATGAATGAGGCAGTCTCTTAATGAGCTCATATACAATGGATTATTTGAAGCTAGTGAAAGGTAGGAGCTGGGACCTAGTTCGAGGTAACAGGACAGTGGAGAACAGAACTGGGAACTAGATTGACCTTTGTCTCTTCCTGTCTTTGTCCCACTTTATTTTCCGGGAAGTGAGAGCATGCATCAGACCATGGAACCCTGCCGTCAACGTATCATTCTGAATGAACAAGGAGCCAAGGAATCCTGCACAGCAACTGTGAGACAAGATTGAATCTTTTCTGCCATCAGGGTTTCTTTCAGGTATTTAGGTCAGATCCATGCCAAGTGACCAGTGTGTTTTGTATACTGCATATATTAACTACCTTTTCTGGTGTGTTTAGAAACCTTTACCTCATCCTCATGTTTCTGTTTACTCTGTTGCCTTTTTCTTTTGTGTTGAAAAAGCATTTTAGTTTGATTTATCCTACTTCTCAATTATGTTTTCATTTCTTATATTCATGATTCACACCCAAATACCTTTTCTGAGAATATTGTCTGGAAACTTTTTTTTGCTTGTTTTCTTCTTTCTAGCAGTTTCAAAGTTTTGAGCTTTTTGTTCTATTTTGGTTGTCTATTTATACATGGAAAATTATAGGGATATAGTTTCCCTTGTTGCCATGTGAATGCCCAAGTGTTCAAGTACTGTTCATTAAAAATGTGTTCCACGTTTGTCAGATTTTATGGGTGTAGCTTCTGACAGTAAGAGACACGATCTCACTGAAACCTCCTTAATCCTTTGGTCCTTACAATCATTCTGCTCTCTCTTCCTCAGTGATTCCTGAACTTTAGATTGTTTTTTTAAATAGATAATACATTGAAATGAGCTCTGAAATTTTGTATTTTGATTGATTGTGGTTTTCTTTGTTTGCAAAGGAAAGTTTCCTTGGTGAGGGAGATGACGAGTAAAGATTATATTTATTTGCCTAAATGTGAGCTGACCAAAATAACACTAATGGATATTTCAAAATGTATGGGGGAAAGCCTACACAAAGAGGCAACTGAAGAAAGCTGGGATCAGGAAAGATGGTCTTGCCCAATGAAGAGCACACAAATTGGTTGTCCAGTGCCAAAATACCACCCGTGAAAACATATATGCAAGTGCTACAGGCTGAAAAGGTTATATTTAGGAATATGTTTATAAAATGTATGTATACATGCAATAACAATCTGTGAAAAAAAGACAACAGATTTGAAGTTGAATATGAATGGGTATATGGGAGCATTTGGAGGGAGGAAAGGGAAGAGAGAAATGTAGTAATTATAAAATAACAAAAAAGAAGGACACAAAGGAAATAAACACACACACACACACACATGAGAGAGAGAGAGAGAGAGAGAGAGAGTGAAAGAGAGAAAGAGAGAGAGAGAGGAGAGTGTGTAAATGGAGTATCCACAAAGAACACCTGTTGAAAACTTAGTCTCCAGATGGTAGACAAAATCAAAGAGGTCATTGGAGTCTGAGGTCTCTACATTCAGTGATGGGTTAGCAAACTGATGAGTTTATAATGTGATGGTATTGTTGGTATGTGGTAGAAACTTGATGGGACCTTACTGAAGGAACTGGATCACGAAATCTTTCCAAATGTCACAAGGCGCACATCTTAAGCTCGTACTACTGTGACATTCTGTTTTGCCTTGGCACAAAGCGACAAAGCCCATGAACCACAGGTGGAATTTCTTAAAATGGGAAACCGAGCAAATGCCCCTTCTCAGTGTGTCCTCATGACACAAATGCCCCTTCTCAGTGTGTCCTCATGACACAAATGCCCCTTCTCAGTGTGTCCTCATGACACAAATGCCCCTTCTCAGTGTGTCCTCATGACACAAATGCCCCTTCTTCTCAGTGTGTCCTCATGACACAAATGCCCCTTCTTCTCAGTGTGTCCTCATGACACAAATGCCCCTTCTCAGTGTGTCCTCATGACACAAATGCCCCTTCTTCTCAGTGTGTCCTCATGACACAAATGCCCCTTCTCAGTGTGTCCTCATGACACAAATGCCCCTTCTTCTCAGTGTGTCCTCATGACACAAATGCCCCTTCTTCTCAGTGTGTCCTCATGACACAAATGCCCCTTCTTCTCAGTGTGTCCTCATGACACACATGCCCCTTCTCAGTGTGTCCTCATGACACAAATGCCCCTTCTTCTCAGTGTGTCCTCATGACACAAATGCCCCTTCTTCTCAGTGTGTCCTCATGACACACATGCCCCTTCTCAGTGTGTCCTCATGACACAAATGCCCCTTCTCAGTGTGTCCTCATGACACAAATGCCCCTTCTCAGTGTGTCCTCATGACACAAATGCCCCTTCTCAGTGTGTCCTCATGACACAAATGCCCCTTCTCAGTGTGTCCTCATGACACAAATGCCCCTTCTCAGTGTGTCCTCATGACACAAATGCCCCTTCTCAGTGTGTCCTCATGACACAAATGCCCCTTCTCAGTGTGTCCTCATGACACAAATGCCCCTTCTTCTCAGTGTGTCCTCATGACACAAATGCCCCTTCTTCTCAGTGTGTCCTCATGACACAAATGCCCCTTCTCAGTGTGTCCTCATGACACAAATGCCCCTTCTTCTCAGTGTGTCCTCATGACACAAATGCCCCTTCTCAGTGTGTCCTCATGACACAAATGCCCCTTCTTCTCAGTGTGTCCTCATGACACAAATGCCCCTTCTTCTCAGTGTGTCCTCATGACACAAATGCCCCTTCTTCTCAGTGTGTCCTCATGACACACATGCCCCTTCTCAGTGTGTCCTCATGACACAAATGCCCCTTCTTCTCAGTGTGTCCTCATGACACAAATGCCCCTTCTTCTCAGTGTGTCCTCATGACACAAATGCCCCTTCTCAGTGTGTCCTCATGACACAAATGCCCCTTCTCAGTGTGTCCTCATGACACAAATGCCCCTTCTCAGTGTGTCCTCATGACACAAATGCCCCTTCTCAGTGTGTCCTCATGACACAAATGCCCCTTCTCAGTGTGTCCTCATGACACAAATGCCCCTTCTCAGTGTGTCCTCATGACACAAATGCCCCTTCTCAGTGTGTCCTCATGACACAAATGCCCCTTCTCAGTGTGTCCTCATGACACAAATGCCCCTTCTCAGTGTGTCCTCATGACACAAATGCCCCTTCTCAGTGTGTCCTCATGACACAAATGCCCCTTCTCAGTGTGTCCTCATGACACAAATGCCCCTTCTCAGTGTGTCCTCATGACACAAATGCCCCTTCTCAGTGTGTCCTCATGACACAAATGCCCCTTCTCAGTGTGTCCTCATGACACACATGCCCCTTCTCAGTGTGTCCTCATGACACAAATGCCCCTTCTCAGTGTGTCCTCATGACACAAATGCCCCTTCTCAGTGTGTCCTCATGACACAAATGCCCCTTCTCAGTGTGTCCTCATGACACAAATGCCCCTTCTCAGTGTGTCCTCATGACACAAATGCCCCTTCTCAGTGTGTCCTCATGACACAAATGCCCCTTCTCAGTGTGTCCTCATGACACAAATGCCCCTTCTCAGTGTGTCCTCATGACACAAATGCCCCTTCTCAGTGTGTCCTCATGACACAAATGCCCCTTCTCAGTGTGTCCTCATGACACAAATGCCCCTTCTCAGTGTGTCCTCATGACACAAATGCCCCTTCTCAGTGTGTCCTCATGACACAAATGCCCCTTCTCAGTGTGTCCTCATGACACAAATGCCCCTTCTCAGTGTGTCCTCATGACACAAATGCCCCTTCTCAGTGTGTCCTCATGACACAAATGCCCCTTCTCAGTGTGTCCTCATGACACAAATGCCCCTTCTCAGTGTGTCCTCATGACACAAATGCCCCTTCTCAGTGTGTCCTCATGACACAAATGCCCCTTCTCAGTGTGTCCTCATGACACAAATGTCAATGACAAAATATCAAGACCCTGGAAGTTACTTGCTCTCTGTCCCATTCCTCTGTTCTGTATTCTGATGCCCATGCCATTCCATTCCGTTGCACCAGCTTTGTAGAACTCAGTGAAACTACTAGTGTTTCACCTCAAGCTTTTTTCCTTTGCTCCCATAGTTTGATTACTCAGGGTCTTTTGTATTTCCAGATAAATTTAAGATTTTTATTCCATTTTTAATAATATCAATCGTATTTTAATAATAATTACATTGTTTCAATAGATCATTTTGTATAGTATATAGATTTTCACAATATTCATCATCCTAACACGCATTCAGTTATAATCCTGCATATTTACAGTACAGTTCATAACTGTAGTAAAATTACAGTTACGAGGTAAGTAGCTATGAAAAAAATTTTATGGTTGGGTGGGTCACAACAACGTGGGAAACTGTATTAACGAGTTGCTGCAATTTGAAGATTGAAAACCCCTGTTCTATGACATCTTCAGTTTCATCAGTATTTTGAAATTGTCCTAGTGAAGGCTAAAAATTATATAAATAATCAACAAGTTTAGATACTTAAAAATAAATATAATTGATAATTTTAAAATCAGCTGACCAAGAAAAACATTCCAATTTAATAAAATCAGAGAGCAAACTTCAAGATGTTACACTAAAAACACAAAAATGCAAGGGTTTGTAAAAAACTATTATAAAAATATATAATCAACATTGTATGATAATAGTCAACCATGGTACACGATAATCTCCAAGACTATGTATCAGATCCACATTCCTTTTTATTGTTGAAGGATATTTCGTTCAATATATAGGCATATTTTTCCATTAAGTAGTAATTGGCAGGTTATATCTAATTTTAGTTATTATGTGGAGGTTAGTTAATAATAACTGTGTGTATATGTTTGAATCAACATGTATGTTCATTTGTCTTGAATATATACCTAGGACTCAAAGTCCTAATATGCCTTGGTTCATTTTAATTTTATTTAACTATATGATGTTTTTATGAACTTCAATATATTTGTGACCTACATGGCTTTTATTTGGCCTAGTAAAATGATAGGCAAAAACAAATCAAAAACCTAAGTTTATAGTTTAGTGAAAGACTCATTGTCCCAAAGATTCTATGTGTTATATGATAGCTGTGATTTGCCATGATATATGGAAATAAATGTGAGTAATGACACTTGGAACATGCATTAGTAACAAACATGCAGCTTCAATAAAGCCTGAGTCAGCTGAATGTCATGTAGAGTGCAAAGCACGCGCATACCCTTCTCCATAACTCCTATAGCTGTAGCACTCTGATTCCCATGCTCTTATCCTGAGGGATAAAGAGAAATAACTGGATTGCATATGCCATTATAAGACACTTACATTACTTACTCAACACAAATCTGCAGGAATCTATAACATGAGTATTATTTTTTTCATTTCATTTTACATTCCAACCGCAGTTCTCCCTCTCAACCCTCTTCACATTCCCCCTTGCCTCCTCCCACCGTCCCTCACCTCCCCACAGACCACCTCCATCCAGTCCACTGCTCCTCACAGATAAGGGGCCCCATGAGAAGTCAACATAGTCTGTTATGGTAGGTTGGGGCAAGGCCCAGCCACTCTCTTATGCATTAACACTGAGCATGGCCTCCCACTGTAGGGAATGGGCTCCAGCAAGCTAGCTCATATACCAGTTTTGTATTGTTGTCCTACTGGCAGGGTCCCCTAGATACTCTAAGCTTCACAATTGTTTCCCCATGTGGAGGGATTAGATCAGTCTGCTGGAATCTCCACAGCTGTAGGTCTAGAGTTCATGAGTTTCCCTGAGCTTGGTTCAACTGTTTCTATAGATTTCTCCATTATGATCTTGATCTCCCTTGCTCTTATGTTCCCTTCTCTCTCTCTTCACCTGGACTCCCAGAGCTTGGCCTGGTTCTTTGTTGTGGATCTCTGCATATCCTTTTATGAATTACTGGATGAGGGCTCTATAATGATAGCTGGGGTATTTATTAATCTGATTACAAGGGCCGGCCAGTTCAGGCATCCTCTCTACTATTGCTAGGAGTCTTAGTTGTGATCCTCTTTGTGGTTCTTGAAAGTTACCCTAGCACCAGGTTTCTCCCTAAGCCCACAGTGGCTCTCCTTGTTAAGGTATCTTTTTCATTGCTCCTCCACTGCATCCCTCACTGCCTCAGCCATCTCATTCCCTCCTGTTCTCATCCCTGTCCCCTTACCCTTACCCCCTCTCCCACCCTGTTTGCATAGTAGATATCATCTAATTCTCAGGAAGATCCATGTGTATCTCTTTGGGTCCTCCTTTTTCAGGGAAATTGTAAGTTTATTAACTCAGTTTTGTTCACATGAAAGAAATCAAATACACTATTTTTTTTCAGCAGAGTGCAAGAACCTCCGATATCAGCAGTTAAAATGGCAGACAGTGTGTTTTATCAGGCTGCACAATGAATGACTGCTTAAGAGCACGATATTCTATACTGCCTGTAGTTGATGACCATGCTAACACAATTACAATATTTTATATTTCAGAGTGGCAACTAAAGTGGTCCCAACGGGCACATGAAACCTTTTATCCATATCCTTGTGTTTGCTGCTAGGTCATATCAGCTCCTTTCTAGAATAGCTTCTAACTTAATTTCCCTTCAAATAATTGTTTAGTAGATAATTTTTTCTCTAGATATCATTTTGACCTTTAATGGAGAGTGGTCTTATAACTGATCATTATGCCAAAGGAAATGATCATGTTTGTTTTAGTACTTAAGGAGTTTGACTGAAGATGATACAATAGTATATCTTCAAGACCTCTTTTCTTACACAGGATTTTATTTTGTAATTAAGGTAATGATGATGTCTTTTTAATTAAGCACTATTTGTAAGTCTTTCATTTGTTTTTTTGTTTGTTTTAAATCATTTTCATTAATCCTTCACATAATTTTTCCTGACTTTAAATTCCTCTTTTGGGCAGTTATAATTGCCCAAAAACTTGTTTTATTCCCTTACAATCCTGGACTTAAATTTTATATAAAATCAGTGAACAATAAAGATGTCTTCATTTTTAAAGAAGGAACAATGTGTGTATATTTAAAGTGAGACTATGGTGTTATAATCATGTTTTAAATTAAGAATTTTGTATGTGTACAGTAAATATTTCAACATTCTTTGGTCATGCTGGAAGAACTGTAACATGAAGATATTTCTTTGTCTTGGGTTCTCTCATTTTGTTTCCTCAGTTCCCTTTATTATATGCTGTTCTACTCCAGTACTTTTCCAAAGTATCTCCCTTTTGCTGTGTTATGATGTTACTTCTCAAAAATATTTACATTTTTATAGTTTTATTAAAATACATTCTCTGTTATTTAGGCATGAAAAATCCCACCTTTGGGTTAAGTTTTACGTTGTATCTAAACTATGAAATCAATACTAATTGTGTGTATAACCTCTTTACTGAACTTACTATAACACACATTCTTCAAAATGACTGGCAACTTTATTATAATATTCATTAAAGTTCCTGGAAATTCTAAATAGATAGCACATATAGGAGTAAGGAAAAATGATTTTATCTGTTTCATCTTAATTCCCCATTATACAGAAGATACTAGGACATGAGAGCAATTAAATAATTTTTGGTTATAATTAATGTTTGTATACATAAGAATTAAATTATAGAAAACCATGAAAGTAACATAGAAATATTACAGTTAAATGTGAAAACACAAAGAAAGTGAACCAGTGTAAGTAATTCAGGCTCCAAGGCTAGACTGAGGATCTATTCATTTAGCAGTGATTTGAAAGTGTTTGATTTACCATTATCTTGATTGCCAGGCATGTGCTGAGTACTCTTACGTCAGAGAAGCCAGCCAACTCATCTACTTAAAGGATGGGTAGTAAAGTATTACACACAGTTGAACATAATCATATTTATCAGTTACCTGTGGACATTCCTTTGCATTATCTTTTCTGATTTTGGAAAACATATTGAAAAGGGTGTTTGACAGCAGATTAAAAAAAATACCTGTTTTTCTCATTTCTCTTTTTGAGTTGTCAGATTGTTGTGGTTGGCAACATCTCATCATAGCTGTGTCTGTAAGTTTTGGGCATATGCCGTCACATACTCAATTTAGTTGTATACTCAAAAGAAGCCTGCCGTCACCTTGGAGAATTACTCTAAAATCACTTCTTGTTATTGAGTTGATATAACACTGGTATTATGTCACAGACCAAACTTCATTATATAATGAGGTTGTGTGAACCTTCAATTAAAAACAACAACAAAATAATTTCTCTGGAGGTTGATCTAGATCATAAGGGGACACTAGTCATTTTTCCATGAAACAACCATGCTGGTGTTTAGATTATGATTTGTTTTGATCCACAACAATAAATACATTTCTCATTCATTTCAATTATGCTAATATAAAATGAATTTGACTATAGCATCTAACTCAGTTTTTCTCCTGTTAGCATCTCTACAAAGTTGAATGGCTTCAACTTTTGTCTTATCTTTATTCAGACATTAAAATATTCATGATCCTGGTGGTGAAGAATGGCCCTTTTTGCAGTGTGGCTCATGAATTAATTCAATAGGTAGGCTCAGTAACCTGGAAGGTGTTGGCTTCTATTTCAGATAAATTATTGTGGGGGAAAACACAAAAGATTTATTACAAATCATAGGAATGGTGCAGTATCTTTCCAGCATACAGTAACAAAATAGCCATCTCCTCCTAGGTAGTTGCAATGTGTGTGCTGTTTAGTGTTTCTAAGATTGGAAAATGCTTGCTGAACTGTCCCCAAAGAGATTTACTGGTAAGACTCAGCTCCAGGATAAACAAGGAAGGGGGTAATTCTTGTTTCCTATAATTTATGAAGTAGCCTTGGATTATCACTCAAAGTCTATAATTTTGGCAATGTGCCTCAAATTCCTTTCACTTTGCCTTCAAACACACAACTCAAAATATCATACACTATACAACAGGCTCTATCAAAATAAATCAGAACTTTTATGAGGGGCTAGTTTTATTATACATGTTAGATTTCTGAAATAACAATTTCTTCCAACAAAAGCTAGTCTAAAAATGTATACAAAACAGTTTAATTTATTTAACAGTATCTAGTATTTGGATTCACATTGATGCAGATTATTTTGCCTTGATAGCTTTTGAATAAAAGAGCTTTTCTTTCCTAAAAAAAGACGAATATTGTTGTGCCTGGGGTGAGCTGCAATTTTCATTGTCTGTTATTAGGTTTCCAGATGTTGAGATCAATATTTCTTTGCAGTTAGTTCTCATGAACACAGTAGGCTGGGTGTCTTATTGCTGTAGTGCATTGCAATGAACATGCAGGTGACACACACAGTATTAGGTTCCTTACTTTTCTCCTGATAGGCACTTCAGTGAAAGATCTCTGAAAAGATTCACACAGGACCTCACTACCTGTGCATGTATGCTTAAGCACTGAAGGAATGGACACATAACTGGAAAAGCTTACTTGAAACCTATGTCCCCATTACATATTCTTGCATTTATATTTTAATTACCCAGCATTAAAGCCAGAAAGCTTTGAGAAGCACCCTTTTAACCTATACAATGGCATTTTCTTGGATACAAAGTCTTGCAAATATTATAAACAATGTAGACTTGTAAGAATGCTGATTTACTTGCTTATTTACACATGAATTGGGCATTGTTGAGAAAGTCTTGCTAATTTTTTTCAAAGTTCATTGAACCAAATGATTTGGATGAAATGTGTAAGAGCTAAGAGCACTGTAGGAATGTTAGCTTGTCACTGTTTTTTTTTCTCTTGACATTCTGATCTTCCTTTGTAGCAACTAGCCCCCCATTTTAGCAGCCATGAAATGCTACCGTGTGCTTGCATGATCTTGTGGATCATGTCCTGGTCACTAGGAGGTCAGAAGCTCTCCTCGTGGCAAGAAACAAATCAGAAGTTAGCTAACGTGACTGTGCTTTATGGCTCTGGGTATACTTTATGGACAAATGCACAGCAATTACATGCAGAGCATAGAAACCGCCCTGGGACAACCTATGGGTCATAACAACCAGTTGACCAATCAACAAGTCAGGTCTCCCAAACTTGGAAGCACATCAATCCTGAGACTGTTTCATTCCCTTAGACAATTACCCTTATGCTGCCCTTTAAGATTCCTGCCTTGAACTGATGAGCAAATGGGTTAAGACTGGGCTGGTTTAACTCCCAGAAACAGCTGACCTGACAAGGGTTAGCTCTTGAATCCCAGACTGATGCCTGGGAATCCAGCATGGGACTGATCAAGAACCCCTGAACGTGGGTATCAGTGAGGAGGCCTAGGTAATCTATTGGGCCTTGGGTAGTAGATCAGTATTTATCCTTGGTGTACAAATGGACTTTGGGCTCCCATCCAACAATGAGAGCTGCACTCTCACCCTGGACTCCCAGGGGAGGGTCTAGGCCCTGCCCTGGATGAAATGACAGACTATGGACACCCCCATGGAGGGCCTCACCCTCCATGGGGAAATGAGGGGATATTGGAGAGGTTGGCGGGAGGGCATGGGAGGAAGGGAGGGAAAGGGAGAGGGACCTGGAATTGATATGTGAAGCAACCTTGTTTCTAATTTAAATTTAAAAAGAAGAATTAAAAAAAAGATTCCTGCCTTGAGGTTGCTCAGGGTCTTTCTCCAGCCATCTGCCATGGAGGAGGGATAAGGGGCCTGAGCTAATGTGTTTAGCTCATGAAACAACTTCAATAAAAGACTCTTTGCTTTTGCATTGAAATGGCCCTCTTGGTGACTTGGGGATTCCAAATTTGGGGACAACGCCTTTCTTCATTCTGCTCTGGTCCCCAGAAGCAGAGGTCCAAAGACCAGTGCAACAGGACTCACTGACCTTTGGCGTTCAGCTTACTCAAGGTGATTGCTAAGTCCCTCTTTTTAGATCAGTGCCTACTGATAATGTTTGTGTTTTACATACTAAAAATCTGTGGTTCCTTCTTCCCTCTTCTCCTCCCTTCCTCCTTCCCTCTCCTTCTCCCTTCCTCCCTTACTTTCCCTCCTTCTCTCCTTCCTGTTATTCTTTTTGTACTAGAATCATACCGGGTACATGCTATGCATGTACAATATCCATATGCTGTATCCCCAACCCTCTACAATACTTTTGAGGATGTTGCTGTCCCTGTAACCATATGTTATGGTGGTCCTCAGCCCTTTGTCTACCTTAAGTACAAGGTGGGAGTGGTGACAGTGGCTTCCTGCTCTTGCTATACTCCTTACACTGAAGTATATTTGCCTCCTTAATCCATTACTATGACAAATACTCTGCTGTACTATTTCCTCTATTTAATAGTGTGTAATACTTCTAGAATATTAAAGATAAAAACAACTTATTAATAATGAAATAAATTATGCTCCAGTATGAAGTCATTTATACATATTTTAAAATTTCCTTCATTTTCTGATAACTTCACCACACAGTAACCAGTCTATTTTTTGTTTTTGTTTTTGTTTTTAAATTTAAATTAGAACAAGGTTGCTTCACATGTCAATCCCAGCTCCCTCTCCCTTCCCCTCCCCTCCTCCCATGTCCTCCCACCAACCTCCATTCCCCCTCCCCCAATCACCACTCCTTTCCTCAGGGAGGGTGAGGCACTCCTTAGGTGTGTCCATAGTCTATCATTTCATCCAGGGCAGGGCCCAGGCCCTCCCCCAAGAGTCCAGGCTGAGAGAACATCTCTCATTGTGGGATGGACACCCAAAATCTATTTGTATGCCAGGGATAAATACTGATCTACTACCCAAGGCCCCATAGATGGCCTAGGCCTCCTCACTGACCCCCACATTCAGGGGGTCTGTATCAGTCCCATGCTGGATTCCCAGCCATCAGTCTGTGGATCAAGAGCGCCCTCTTGTTCAGATCAAGGGTTAAACAAGCCCAGTCTTGACCCCTCTGCTCATCAGTGTTCTCTCTCTGTCTCTGGATTCCTTGAGTTTAGTTCAGTGGTTAGCTGTGGGTGTCTGCCTCTGCTTCCATCAGTCATTTATTGAAGGTTTTGTTTCCAAGACTCTCTGGCAGTGGGATTGTAGGCTGACACTCCCCTGATCCATGTCTAAAATACATATATGAGTGAGTACATACCATGTTTGTCTTTTTTGTGACTGGGTTACCTGACTCAGGATGGATTCTTCTAGTGCCATCCATTCGCCTACAAATTTCAAGATTCCATTGTGTTTTTGTTTTCTGCTGAATAGTACTCGATTGTGTAAAGGTATCACATTTTCTCTATCCACTCTTCATTTGAGGGGCATCTAGGTTGCTTCCAGGTTTTGGCTATTACAAATAATGCTGCTATGAATATAGTGGAACAGATGTTCTTGTTGTCTGAATATACAGCAACTAGTCTTAACTATAATTTTACTTCTATAGAGTTAATCTCAAACTAAATTTATGAGTTAGGTTAAATTTCAAAGAGCTTTGTGAGTTTGTATTCACTTTTATTATAAATTGTTTTTATGTACTAGTTTTTTTAATTGTAACTACTCTCACATATACTTTAATCTAACACTGGTATATATGTGAATCAATACCAATGCATATGCAGTTCTAATATTTTTAAAACATATGCATTGAATTTAACTATAAATTATAGGAATTTATGCTGAGAGTCACCAATTTCATAATCTAAAACATCCCTCACAGTTACATACTTAGTTACTTTTACTCAAATGCCACAATATTCAGGGTACAAAAGTGCTGAGAAACTGTTGAATTTCAATTTCAAGAGTATTTCTTCTTGAGGTTCATCTGTATTTCTCTTTTTATCCCAAATAACATGGCTGTGAACAAATCTAAGCTGTGTCTCTACCTCTAAGGAAGACTGCTATCATTTTAAAAACGTGACTATTCACCAGTCTATTTCAAAATATGGAATAATCTATACACATTATTGACAACCAATAACTCCGTGACAAGGGTTGGGCTCTACAGAAAACCTTTCACTCAGCACCAGCATTTTTAAAAGTTGGTCTACATTCCTTTGGGTATAGGTAGTGGGAATCCCTATTATAGAACTAAGAGCTATGTACCATAATAATTGCTCTCCACTTCGTTCATATATCTAACTCTTAATGCCAAGCTAAAGCATCAAACAGACACATTTTTTCATAACAAGTGTACTTCATTTTGAAGTTGTTACCCTGTTATCTTCAACATCATATTATTCATTTTTCTCTTTCTGAAATGACTACCATGTGGGGATTTGATATTAGCATAGGCAGAAACATATATAATTGTGTATATATTAGCAATATGTTTTGCATATAATTATTTTATATGTAAAATGTTACTCAATGATACATTATCTTACAAATAAAATTTCTGTTCATAGTTACTTCACTGCAATGGTTATCAAAGTTGCTTTTGCTCTCAGTGACAATATCTTATGTATTTATGCTGACATGGAACCAGTTTTGATAAGATGAATCATTTTTGCTTTGGCATTCATCATCTAAGTTACTGTCAAAACTGAAGTGAAGACTTGAGTTTGCTATGGATTATTTCATAATCTTGGGTGTGGACAATATTCTTATTAAGAGTCACATACTATTATATAAATTATATTTTAATATATTATATAAATAATATTAAGAGTATTACTATACTATGAAGAGAAAGCTATACATTGCTGTTCTTGGTAGATTTTTTTCTTTTTTTTAATTTAAGTTAGAACCAATCTTGTTTCACATGTCAATCCCAGCTCCCTCTCCCTCCCCTACTCCACTGCCCTCCCCACCAGGTCTCCCAGTTCCCCACCCAATCTCTACGTTGATCCCCAGGGAGAGTGTTGGATCTCCAGGGACTATCATTTCATCCAGGGCAGGGCCTAGGCCCTACCCCAAGAGTCCTGGCTGAGAGAGCATCCCATATTGTGGCATTGGCATTCAATATCTATTCATACACCATGGATAAATACTACGCAAGGCCGCATAGATAACCTAGGCCTCCTTACTGACACCCACCTTCAAGGGGTCTCGGTCAGTCCATGGTTTCCACACAGCCATCAATCTGGGGTCAAAGAGCTCCCCCTTGTTCTGGTCAACTGTTTCTGTGGAATAATCTTACAGATTTATAATTTTTGTGGGTGTAATTAATATTATGTGAAGGTCATTGAATTTTCAAGGAGGTGATATTCATCATTTTCCAATGTAAGGCTTCTTGGTGTTGTAAAAAAACATTCATTTAAATTCTGTAGAACCCTCCAGTATTGGAAGACAGCATGAATCTCTCCAAATTCATTTGAATACCTATTATAACACATGTTATACATATTAAACTAGAAAACTTCAATATTATATTTTTATAGCTTTAAGCTAAAATAAAAGGCAATTTTATCTACAGTGAGTAGATCTGAGTACCTACTAAATAACTGTGTGTTTAATTCTCATACTTCTTTGCTCTTCTCACTTTCCTTTTATGGAAAGTTGAGAAAAAGATAACATAGAAGAGACACAATTCTTTTTCTTCTTTCTGTCTTTCTTTTTTTCTTTTTCTTTTATTTGTTTTGTTTTTCTTTTGAGACAAACTTTGGAGCCTTTGTATCTTTGGAGCCTGTCCTGGCACTTGCTCTGTTGATCAGACTGGCCTCCAACTCACAGAGATCCACTAGCCTCTGCCTCCCAATTAGTGTGATTAAAGGCATGTGCCACCACTGCCGGGCGAGATACAATTCTTATCTCTTCTATTAGTGCAATAAAATGTATAGCATTTACAATTTTAACTATTATTTAAATGTGTACAAATGTATATGCATACATGCTCATGTATATATGTGAATGTATGTGTTTGGCACATGCACAGTTTACTTAAATCCCTGTGGGGTCAAAGGTCAATGTAGGGTTTCTTTTTTATTTGCTCTCTACCTTATTTGTGGAAGACATGGTAGCTCACTGTCACTGAAGTTCTCAGGTTGTCTACACTGGATGGTCAGTGAGCTCTACTTATCTGCTTTTCTCTCTGTCCTTGGTCTTCTATCTTACTAGTCTCACAACTTTGTGTTGGTGCTAAGTACCAACCGAATTTTTACCAAATTTATACACGGAAAACTTCAGATTATATTTCATTCTAAGCAATTTCTTCACAAAGAATTTACCATCAAACAAATTTACACACAATAATAATCCATCTCTCTTTGCAAACTGATAAGGTATTTTCAAACCAGAAATACTGCTGATTCTTCCTGGCTTCTTTCTAAAAGCAGCAACAGGTCTAGGGCTTTGAGGAATTGGAATAATTTTATGTCTGTACAGCCCCTAACATCCTTTCTTTATGCAACAGAAAGAAGAAATGAGACACCCATTTTGTGATTTCCTAATTCAAGCAAGGAGAATAGCAGTGGTGTGCTCTCTTTTATTATTACCAAATAGCTTTTGGAGGAGAGGATGGGTACTGGTTACTGCATTTCTTTAAAACTGTTATCTCTCTAGCAAATGACTCCTTTATTTAATTCTTTGTAAAATCCTAGTACAAATAGTATACTGAAGTCCATGTCATCAATATTTATATTCCCAACTTCTGTTCATAATATCATCTTCATTTTAGGTAGAGATTCTTTGACTTAATAAAAATTACTGGGCCCATTTATGTGATTCTAAAATATAGCACTTTTAATTTTTCTGCTAATTTGATGTTCTAGGGGAGAAAGTTGCTAAATAATTACCAGATGAGAATATTCCACGAGGGATACTCCAATTCTCACAAAGGCAGTCATGTCTGTTAGTATTTAGGCATTTGTACTGGCCTGTCTTTGGGGTTCTGACAGGATATGCCCACAGCTGCAGCCACTAAGAGCACCACCTGTACATATTCACTATGTTCCATTTTAAAAGGACCCTGCCCACATCCCATTCCCTCTCCCTTTCCTCTCTCTGCCCCCCTCTCTCTGCCTTTCTTTCCTCTCTCCAGTTGCTCCTGTCCCTGGAGGATGGTTTCTACCCTCCCCTTGCCCTTTTTATGATCCCTTTACCCCTCCTAAAAAAAAACAAAATTTCCTCTTGACCTCTGTTACATGACATCTTTCTCTCTCAATCTACTTATTTTTTAAATTACAATATGCACAGGTAGAATCCCAGACATTTATACATTCTATAAAATAATTTTATTTTATTTTGCCACAGTAATTTCTCTCCTCTAATTTTGCAGATTCAGGGATCAAGTTCAGGATCCAGCATGGGTACATGTACTTAATCAACGAAATAAACTCCCCGTTCACATTTATGTATTTTCTATTCTTAAACATAGTATATTATAATATCTCAGGCTTTTGGCTCTCAAAAGCCAGGAAGGAAATTTATCTAGTCACTGTCTCTTTGGCAGAGCACACTCTGAACCTTGACTGGAACCCATGAATTGCTGTTATTTGCATTTATCAAACACTTCCCAGAACCTGATAGAGCATGTATTGCTGGGCTTTACCACGGGATCTTCTGACTCAATTGGTCTGTTTTGAGAACTGGGAATTCATACTTTTAATCAATTCACAGTCACAAAAGGTGCAGCTACTCTAATTTGAAAAAAAACATTTGATTATAAGATAGGAGGCTTTGTGATGTGTCAAAGACCTTTATAAGCATGGAATAAGAAAAATTTAACAGCCCGGTGCATATCTTGTAGTATTATTGTAAAACATTACAGGGAATGAATACACAGTGTTTAGAGCCAAATAATGATTAAAATCCTGGCTCTGATATTAACTTAGACAAATACCTTACAGAATTTCAGTTTTCTCACTCCACTAATCCTTGATTCCCAGTAGAGTGGTTTTAAGCATTCAGTAAAAGCAGTGAGGTGTCTGGCACACTCAGAAAATGCCAATCACTCTTAACAGGTCTTTGTGAGACATTAGCGTGGGAAATGGAAATGGAATAGGCTTTGAAATAAGATGGGCTTCAGGTCAAGTTTCTGTTCTATTACAGACAGACCAATTGATACTGAGTATGTTGCATAACCCTTGGGCCTTTGGTTTTTCATCTACAAAATGACTGTTGTGAGTATAAAATAAAACATATTTCAAAAAGAAAACACAGTTGTATGTCCTCCATACCAGATGACACATCTATAATGTGTTGTGTTCTGAAGAATAATGGACAGTGAGAGTTGGGGCGTGTCGTAAAAGCACTCATAGGATAGAAATGCAATCTGAACTTACAGCTGTATTACGTTGAAATAATTTGAATTTAAAAAATCTTCCTTGATCTAACAAGGTTAAATGAAATATTTAGGGAAACTGTTTTCATTATTTCAAATATTTATTTTCCTCATGGTTGTTTTCAGATCAGTGATGCTCACTAAAGTCATGGGCTTGAGAGGCAAATTCTCTATTGTTGTTTAACTGGATTAAAATGACACAGATTGCAGAGTTAATATATTTTTAATTATTTGAAATTTTTAGGCCTTGTACTTTGGTTATATTCATCCTCTTCTTCATAACTCCTCCTAGATCTGCCATGACTTCTCTACTCATGCAAGTAAAAGGTCTATGCTTTAAAATATGTTGCCATTAAGTTATTAAACAATTGGCAAAATACCTGTCCTGGAGTATGGTCAACCTACAAGGAATCATACCATTAAAGACAATTTATTCTGACATCTTCCAGAACCTATCCAATTATAATGGGCCCTTATCTAATGGTAGGGCTTTGTGCTTACATCTTTGATTCAATGAGAGGCATTTATCTGTCTTGAGATAGAGCAACTCTTCTAAATGTTGACACAAGCACTCTGAGATAATATGTGTAACTACCTTGTTTTAACCTTGAGGCATTGTTTCTTTGAAGTCACCCACCATGTATGGGTCATACAGTCAGGCCGTATAGTCTTTCTATCCTCTATTATACAAAGACATCTGAGCCTTGAAAGGGGCATGCAATATGTGCTTTCTATTTACGGTTGAGAAACCTCTAGTCTCCTATTCTCTTGCATGTTGGTCAACTGAATGTCCTCTGTACTAACTGTTATCTATTGCAACAATATTCTTAGATAATAATTAAGATATACACTGACAGATAGTCAAAACTATAAGCCATTTGATTAAAGCTGTATAATAGAACAGTGTTAAGTTCTTTCCAGGGTGAAGATCAAGGGAAATTCTCCAAGTTTTAGAGGTTCAAAAATGGAAACACACTTCTGAGAAGTTTTTGTATAATCGGAATGTAGCCAAGAACCTATTATTTGCATTAAGTGCTGATTTTTTTGGTAATTAGCAACGTTAAAGCACTCACTTTTCAAATATGAAGTGGGTAAAATATGGAGAGCACACATTTGCCAAAATATAAACATGCATAACTCTCAAAATCATAGAATTCTAAAAAAATCTCACATTCAATTTTTACATTAAATCATTTGTAAAAGAAAAAAAGGCTAAAGAAGAAAACATTGAATAGTATACTGTCTGCCCATCATTTATCTCGTATACTCTTCATACATTTATTATTTATCTATGATCTAGATATTCAATGTTTATAATTATAAATGAAACAAGTTACAAGTTACAAGATTAAATTAGAAATATTGGAGTGGATACTTTCTCCATATTAAATCAATGACAAGTGAATTGAAGAACTCAGTAGGCTCCTAAAAATTAGGTAAACACATTCTTATTCTGTTCCATAATTATTGTTGTTTATTATTATTAAAAATTCTGCATGTATTTTGTATAATGTCCTTTGTGTGTTGGGAACATTTTATTTTGAAGTATGTAACAGAAACCTAGAAAAAAATGGAACTAAGTGCTTTCTAAGATTCCTCATTTCAATACAGAAATGTATTTTACATTGTAACATGTATATGACACTTTGTAGTTTGGTCCTAGAAAAATAATTACAGTAAGGTGATCAGATCTGGGTTTCTTCAACTTCAGCAATGACCCAACCCTTCCTTGGTAAAACCAGAATAATCATTTTATTCTCTTCAAGCAGTACTTAATCATTTTCATTGATTTTTTTCTTCTTTCTGTGGGTAAAATATTCTTTGATTTCTTATGTCATTTTACTTTTTTCTTCAGGCTATCCATCTCTTGAGCCTCCCAAGCTCTGGGGGCTCTGTTTACCCATTGCTTGCTTCACTGAGAGACAATTTCCCTCTAAATCTACTGGAGCGTTTTTCCTTCATCACCTCAACTATGAGTGTGTATTCCAGTCTATCAATATCTGCCATAATGTGATGTACTTGGAACTCCCTTTCTTTCATGTCCCTGTCTATCATGGCAAGCAAGATACACAAAGGATCTATGTAATAAGCAATTTTCTTGCTGGACTGCTGTGGGCAGTGACTGGGACTTTTATAGTAAGTACTTTATGCTGTTAGTGCCAGGAAGATTTAAGAGATCATTATTCTGAGAACAGCAAGCCTGGGATTGCACTTCCATTTCAAAGGGAATTATCAGACAGTGCATGGAAATAATACAGATTTAAAAAAAACTACAAATTTCTACCCCAATCAGATTAACAATACTAACACTAGTGATTGCTGCTAACTTACATGAATGACGTTTGTTACAATTTTATGCCAGCCACTATTCTATGCAGTTATCTCATTTTGTCAATGAACTTCAGATTCAGTCTCATAAAGAGTGGAAAAAAGACAAATTAATTGAAATGTTAAAATTTAGGGAAATAATTAAATGGAGACCATTTGAAAACAGAAAAATAAATCCCCTTTATTTAGAACTACATGAATGAATGACTGCATTTTCTCACAAGACAATAAACTTATAGTCTATAGATCTCTTGTATGGTTCACAAGGATGACGATTATATCACATAATAGTAACTGATTGTTTTTTAATTGCCTCTTAGAACAAGAAAACTAAGATTTGTCTACATTTTCATGATGAAAACCAGGAAACTGATGTAACATAAAAATCCTGGATCTGGAGATACCTCAGTGGTTAAGAAACAGTTCTTTCTGAGAAAAAAATTGTTTTATTCCCAGAATGATGTGGCCACTCACAAACATTTGTAACTCCAATGCTACAGAAGGTGATGTTCCCTTCTGGCATCTACAGATACTGCATGCAAGTAGTAATATAGGCATATGCAGGCAAACCCCAAATAGAATAAATAAACTTAAATCAAGATACAATAGCATGTCTCTCTTAAAATAAACTGCAAATAATGATAAATTAAGCAAAATATTTTGTGTTATATTTGGGCTCCTAACAAAGGTGACATTTTTATATTAAATTATATACCTATGAATAAGTATATATTTATGCAGAAAATGGTACACTTTCATATTTTGGCATAAATGTTTGGTATGTATTTAATATATGTAAGTCATTTAACCTGTTATGTAATCCTTTTAAATGAAGTTATTTTTTTGGCCACCTCATCCTCTGATGTCCTGGATAAAATGAACATGTAGAAACTGAATAAAAGAGCTATAAAATTCTTCACTACCAAAACACAGTTGTTTTGTTCTTGATTATCAAAGCAGACCAGTTTTGCTCTATATCTTCCACTGCAAGAACATTTCCTATGAAGTAATTGATACAACAGACATGGTTTTCGGTAGAAGGCATGGTTATGTTGTTACGCTAAACACAATCATACTCAAAATACTAAAAATGAATAAAGCAAACAACTAGATAAACCTCAAATTTTGTTGTAAAGGATAGTTTAATGGCATTTCTGAAACCTGAGAAATGGCTACTTTGTCACTGAAACACAACTGACTTTTGATCCAGTGTTTGGGCTGCAGTATACTGACAGTATTTGTGACTTAGGGGCCTCCTGGAAGAAGCAGGCCTACTTTTTCTTTGTCAGAATTATGTCATTTCTTATGGGAAAATGACCAGATTTGAAACATAAGGTACTTCCATGTACACTGTGATTCCTGAATCAGCAGTTTTATTTTCACAAAGTGAGAATAGGAACACCTAATTTTCAACAACAGAAGTACATAATTGAGGCAAAAGTAAAATTTCAAAGCAAATATCTTTACCTTATGTCTTTATAAGGCCCAGAGCTTTACAAAGGAAAGAGATTTTACATAATTATTACCAGAGGGTCTATTTTATGAAGTTAATATTCTTCTGACCAATTTTAAATATCTGTAAATATCAACCTTCAAAAACATTATTATGTAATGGATATATTTTGCATATGTGTGTATATACTCATATATATACAAAATATATCTGTTTTCACTCACTGATTTTAAAAGTTTTTAATATTTGGTGGTATTTGAATTAATAATTTGTTCTTGTTTTTGTACTATTATGTAACCATTTAAAATTTTAGAAATTAGCCCACACCTACACCCCAGCTTCAGGTGAGCTTGGGTCCTCCTGGGGACACCTTCCCTGACCATCACCTACTCCCTCCATCTTCCGGGGGCTACTCCTGTCATCGAGAGGACCCACCCACACAGGAAAGGCTGAGTTCTTCCAGACACAACCAACAGCTCTCCCCACACCTTCGCACCTGGCCACACAGGAAAAACATCAGCCCTTCCAGGCCCAAAACCCGGGCGAGCCCAGCTTCTGGTGAGATTGGGTCTCCGGCGGGGACAACCCCCATCCCCTGCCCAACACCTATCCCCTCGATCTTCTGGGGCCTCTCCTGGCATCCAGAAGACCCGCCCACACAGGAAAGACATCAGTCCTTCCAGGCCCCAACCTCTGGCAACCCCAGAATCAGCTTAAGTTTCAGTGTCAGCATTCCCAGCTTCAGCTTCAGGACAGAAGGAGACCAGTGGAGACAGAAAGACCCCACCTGCACGCACTGGAAGAAGCGATGGGAAAAAGACAGAATAAGAGCACACTCAGCAATAGAAAGACCAACATGACTCCACCAGAATCTAGGGAGCCAACACAAGCAAGACCCGAAAAGCACTACATAGACGAAGCAGAAGAGACATACCTTAAAATTTATCTCATGAAGATGATAGAGACCCTCAAAGAAGAAACGAGGAAATCCCTCAAAGAAATAGAAAAAAAAACAAACAAAAAAATCCATGAAATGGGGGAAAAATTCAAGAAATAAACAAATCTCTCAAAGAATCTAAAGAGCACCAAGAAAAAACAACCAAAAAAATTAAGGAAACAACTCAAACAGTTGAAGGATTGAAAGCTAAAATAGAAATGATAAAGAAAACACAGAACGAGGGGATGCTGGAAATAGAAAAGCTGGGTAAACGATCAGGAACTACAAATACAAGTATCACCAATAGAATACAAGAGATAGAAGAGAGAATCTCAGGTGTTGAAGACTCATTAGAGTTTATAGAGTCATCAACCAAAGAAAATCTCAAAACCAACAAATCCTTAACACAAAATATCCAGGAAATATGGGACACCGTGAAGAAGCCAAACCTAAGAATAATAGGTATAGAAGAAGGTGTAGAAATACAACTCAAAGGTACAGAAAACATAGTCAACAAAATAATAGAAGAAAACTTCCCTAACCTAAAGAAAGATATGCCTATGAAAATACAAGAATCTTACAGAACACCAAATAGGCTGGACCAGAAAAAGAAGTCACCTTGGCATATAATAATCAAAACATCAAACCTACAGAGTAAAGAGAAAATATTAAGAGCAGCTAAAGAAAAAGGCCAAGTAACATACAAAGGCAGACCTATCCGAATTACACCTGACTTCTCAATGGAAATGATGAAAGCCAGAAGATCCTGGATAGATGTCCTACAAACTCTAAGGGAACATGGATGCCAGCCCAGACTACTATATCCAGCAAAGCTTTCAATTACCATAGATGGAGAAAACAAAATATTCCATGACAAAGCCAGATTTAAACAATACATATCCATGAATCCAGCTCTACAGAAAGTGCTAGAAGGAAAATCTAGATCCATGGAAGATAACTACACTCACAAAGACACAGGCAATATATAATCCCACTTTACAAAACACCAAAAGAAAAAGGGAGGAGAAACTACACAAAATAACTTCACTAACAATAAATCAAGCACAAACAAGAATCATCAATCAATGGTCACTAATATCCTTCAATTTCAATGGCCTCAACTTGCCTATAAAGACACAGACTAGCAGAATGGATATGAAGACAGAAACCTTCCTTCTGCTGCATACAAGAAACACATCTCACCATCAAAGACAGAATTTATCTCAGAGTAAAGGGTTGGGAAAAGATCTGCCAATAGAACGGTCCCAAGAAAATAGCGGGTGTAGCAATCCTAATATCTAATAAACTAGACTTCAAATTAAAATCAATCCAAAGAGATGAAGAAGGACACTTCATATTCATCAAAGGAAAAGTACATCAAGATGAAGTCTCAATTTTAAACATCTATGCCCCAAATACAAAGGCACCTACATTCGTGAAAGAAACATTACTAAAGCTCAAAATGCACATAAAATCTCATACACTAATAGTAGGAGACTTCAACACTCTGCTCTCACCACTAGACAGGACCTCCAGACAGAAACTTAACAAAGAAACAAAGGAACTAATAGAAGTTATGACCCAATTGGGTTTAACAGACATCTATATAACATTCCATCCAAATACAAAAGAACATACCTTCTTCTCAGCACCACATGGAACCTTCTCTAAAATCTACCACATAATCAGAAACAGCAAACCTCCACAGATACAAAAACATCGAAACCCCTGTATCTTATCAGACCACCATGCTTTAAAATTAGAATTCAACAACAACACAAATTGCAGAAAACCTACAAATCATGGAAATTGAACAATGCACAATTGCACCATCCCTGGGTCAAAGAAGAAATAGAAAAAGAAATTAAAGATGTCCTGGAATTCAAAAAGAATGAAGACACAACTTACCCAAACTTATGGGACACTTTGAAAGCAGTTCTGAGAGGAAAGTTCAGAGCATTGAGTGCCCACATGAAGAAACTGGATAATAATCACATTGGAAATTAATAGCACAACTGAAAGCTCTAGAACAAAAAGAAGCAAATTTACCCAGGCGGAGTAGACTCCAGGAATAATCAAATTGAGGGCTGAAAACAACAAAGTAGAAACCAGGAAAACATTGCAAAGAATCAATGAAACAAAGAGTTGGTTCTTTGAGAAAATGAACAAGATAGACAAACCTTTATTCAAACTAACTAAAAGGTAGAGAGAGAGCATGCTAATTAACAAAATCGGAAATGAAAAGGGAGATATAACAACAGACACTGAGAAAATAAAGAGAATCTTTAGGACATACTTTGAAAACCTGTATGAGGGAGCAGGAAGGTTGTGTCGAGGTAAGAATAGAGGAGAGCAGGATGAGAGATACCATAATAGATCAAGTCATTATAGGCTTGAGGAGAGAGCTGACACTAGTGAGATGTCCAGAGATCTACAAGGATGACACCAACTGGCAAACTAAGCAATAGTGGAGTGACTACATTAATAGCCCCTCCCTGATGATAGGGTTGATGACTATCCTATATGCCATCCAGTGGCTGACAGAAACACAGGCAGACACTCACAGCCAAAAACGAATTGAATCTCTGGAACCCAGTTGCAAAGAGGTCTGATGAGCAAAAGAACCAAGATCAGGCTGTCAAAACCCACAGAAGCAGCTGACCTAAGCAAGAGGGAACGCATGGACCCCAGACTGATGACTGAGAGGCCAGCATGGGACTGATCCAGACACCCCCACTCCCAAACCTGGGTCTCAGAGTAGAGGCCTCAGCAATCAATGGGACCTTGGAGAGTAGAGCAGTGTTTATTCCTAGCACACAAATAGACTCTGGGAGCCCATTCCACATGGAGAGATGCTCTCTCAGCCTGGACACATTGGGGAGGACCTAGACCCTGTCTGGGATGACATAACAAGACTCTGAAAATCCCTCAAGGAAGTCCTTACACTCCATGGGGAGCAGAGGGGGGGATGGAGTCATGTGGGGTGTTGGGAGGATTGAGGGACTGGGAGAGGAGAGGAGGGAGAATGAACTGAGAGTAATATGTGTAAAAAGATATCAAAAAGAGAAAAAAAGTTTAGGAGTTATATTAATAAATAATTCACTAACATTTTGTTATATTTAATATATGTCTGATTTAATCTGTAAAAAACTTAAATTCCAGAACTTGTTGAGACAACTAACTAATAATTTACAGTGTCAGGGCTGTATTCTTTCTTTTATTACTATTTATTTTTAAATTTAAATTTAAATTAGAAACAAGGTTGCTTCACAAGTCAGTTCCAGGTCCTACGCCGTTTCCCTCCCCTCCACCCGTGCCCCCCACCCACCACCAAATATCTCCTCATTTCCATAGGGAGGGTGAGGCCCTTCATGGGGGTGTCCATAGTCTGTCATTTCATCCACCGCAGGGTCTAGACCCTCCCCCAAGAGTTCAGGGTGAGAGTGCATTCACATTGTTGGATGGGAGTCCAAAGTCAATTTGTATACCCGGGATAAATACTGATCTACTGCCCAAAGCTCAATAGATTACCTAGGCCTCCTCACTGCCACCCACATCTAGGGGGTCTTGATCAGTCCCATGCTGTATTCCCAGGATGGCACTGGGATTCAAGAGCTAACCCTTGTCAGGTCAGCTCTTTCTGGGGGTTAAACCAGCCCAGTCTTAATCCCTTTGGTCATCAATCCTCCCTCTCTGTTACTGACTTTCATGAATTCAGCTCAGTGCCTAGACATGGGAGTCTGCCTCTTCTTCCATCAGCCACTGAATGAAGGTTCTGTTTCCCAGACTCTCTGGCCATGGGATTGTAGGCTGGCACTCCCCAGATCTATGTCTAAAATCCATATATGACAGAGTACACGCCATGTTTCTCTTTTTGTGACTGTGTTACCTCGCTCAGGATGGTTTCTTCTAGTGTCATCCATTTGCCTGCAAATCTCAGGATTCCATTGTTTTTTTCTGCTGAAAGGTACTCCATTGTGTAAATGCACCACATTTTCTGTATCCACTCTTCGGTTGAGGGTCATCTAGGTTGCTTCCAAGTTCTGGCTATTACAAATAATGATGCTATGAACATAGTGGAACAGACATCCTTGTTGTATGAATGGGCATCTTTTGGATATATGCCTAAGAGTGGACACCAATGACAATTTAAGCTGGAGAGGATGTGGTGAAAGGGGAACACTCCTCCATTGCTGGTGGGAGTGCCAACTTGTTCAGCCACTTTGGAAATCAGTATGGAGATTCCTCAGAAAAAAGGGCTGTATACTTATGAAATTCTTTGTGATATTTTTAATATTATTACTATAACCAGCAGGATACTTGTGCTGACGGCCTTACTGTATTGCAGGCATTTAGAAAATTATTTATCTTTTGTATGGATGAAAACATATCTTTAACATTGTCTTCTTTGACAATAAACATGCATCCTGTATCATATTCTTGATATAGATGTGTTATGGATTTGTTTCCAAGTTATTGAGAATATCCAGAAACATCAAAGTAAATAAATGAGAGCAATATGAACCAATCCATTCAGATATTATAATAAGAGCATATGGGTGTATTCTTTTTTCCCACTATTTGTAATTTTGCATACTTGTCAAAATAAGAAGAGCCACAGTGTGAAAATATGATAACTTGGAAATAATAGTATGAAATTTAACATAAAACAATTAAAATAATACACAGGTGTATTTTAATAATTATTATTTTTGTTTCCTTAAAAGAACTGCCCTATAGTCAGTCAAATATTGCACACATACAGAGAACTATAGTTTCCTGTATTCTTTTATGTTGTAAACTACAATCAAGCCACAGTTTGACATGACTACAAATAAGCTTTAACATCCAAATTATTTTCTAACTAAGCAACCACTCAAATTTATATATATGAACTGATAAAGAAATGATTTTAATGCAATTCCAAAAATATATTCCTTATCCTTTACTTACTTTTTAAAAATATCTTAAAAGTGCGGTGGTGGCACACACCTTTAATCCCAGCACATGGGAGGCAGAGGCAGGCAGATCTCTGTGAGTTCGAGGCCGGGCTGGACTGACAGCATCCAAAACAATACAGAAAATCCTGTCTCGTAAAAACAAACAAAAAAACTGATGTTCACATATGTGTTTTTCTTATATGTTTTATTTTGGTTGAACTCCTTCCTGTTATATTCATTTGCAAGACTGACCAAATATCTATATAGAAAACAAATAAACAAAATACATGGAGTTAAGAAGTTGATTACTCTGAGTAAAATGACTTTCCAAATTAAAGATCAAGAATGGAATGAGAGACAGTGAGGAGGAGGAGGAAGAAGGGAGAGAGAGTCAGACAGATAGACAGACAGACAGAGAAGGGAAGAGAGAGAGAAAATTTAAGATTTAACAGTAAATACCTTTATTTGTAGTAAGAAAAATTAAACCTCAAATACAGTTTGAGACTGTATGTTATATTTTGAGTGAGAATGATCAAAAAGAGCAGATATGCAGCAAAATGACAATATTATCATATTCTCCCCAAAGAAAAACCGTATGACTACAAATAAATATCGAAGACTTCCTCATGATAAAACATTCATATAACTAATGAAGAATAAATCAGAACTTACAGAATCATAAAATCTGTATAGAACGTTTAAAATAAATGAATGATTATTTAAACAGGGGGAAGTAAAGTCAATATTGGAATATAGCCAAAAGAATATATCTGCATAAAGAATGTCTCCTCTAAACTGTTGAAATTATGTTTTTATTGTCTTAATCCAAACTGGTAAAATTAGAATGTATCATCAACTAAGAAATATCAACGTGTGATGCAGGAATTGACTTGAAATATGGCACTGTGGTTATAAGCTCTTTCTTATCTTGCCTTTGTTTTTTTTTTTTTTGCTTCTCCTTCTCCTCTTTCCCCTTTTCTTGCCTTCCTTTTTCATCCAGCTTTTCTCTCACCTCATTTCCTCCCCTTTTCTACTTCTTTTATTCCTATTACTTTTATTCTTTATTTTATGATTATTATCATGAAATCAAAATAAAAGTAAAAAAGCTTCAGAAAGCCTAAGTTTGATATCACAAAGTCATAATTTTAAATAAGTGTCCAAAAGTATTCTCTTGTTTACTTCATTGACACACAGAAATATATATGTATATTTCATATATTACATACAAATCAAAACAACTCTGAGATACCCTCTCACTCTTGTCAGAATGGCTAAAATCAAAAACACCAATGACAATTTATGCTGGAGAGGATGTGGTGAAAGGGGGACACTCCTCCATTGCTGGTGGGAGTGCCAACTGGTTCAGCCACTTTGGAAATCAGTATGGAGATTCCTCACAAAAATGGGAATAAACCTACCACAAGACCCAGCAACTCCACTCTTAGGCATATATCCAAAAGATGCCCATTCATACAACAAAGATGTCTGTTCCACTATTTTCATAGCAGGTTTATTTGTAATAGCCAGAACTTGGAAGCAACCTAGATGTCCCTCAACCGAAGAGTGGATAGAGAAAATGTGGTACATTTACACAATGGAGTACTATTCAGCATAAAAAAACAATGGAATCATGAGATTCGCAGGCAAATAGATGACACTAGAGGAAACCATCCTGAGTGAGGTAACCCAGTCACGAAAAGAGAAACATGGCATGTGCTCTCTCATATATGGATTTTAGACATAGATCTGGGGAGTGCCAGCCTACAATCCTATGGCCAGAGGGTCTGGGAAACAGAAACTTCATTTAGTGGCTGATGGAAGAAGAGGCAGACTCCCTCGGTTAAGTACTGAGCTGAACTCAAGAAAGCCAGTAACACAGAGGGAGGACTGATGATCAAAGGGATTAAGACTGGGCTGGTTTAACCCCCAGAAACAGCTGCCCAGACAAAGGTTAACTCTTGAATCTCAGGCATCAGCCTGGGAATCCAGCATGGGACTGATCAAGACCCCCTGAATCTGGGTGCCAGTGAGGAGGCCTAGGTAATCTATTGAGCCTTGGGCAGCAGATCAGTACCCATCCCAAATATACACATGGACTTTGGACTCCCATAGAACAATGTGAGGTGCACTCTTACCCTGAACTCTTGGGGAAGGGTCTAGGCCCTGCCCTATATGAAATGACAGACTATGGACACCCCCATGGAGGGCCTCACTCTCCCTGGGGGAATGAGGGGATAACGGGGGGGAGGGCTGGGGGGAGGGCACGGGAGGAGGGGAGGGAAAGAGAGAGGGACCTGGAACTGACTTGTGAAGCAACCTTGTTTCTTATCTAAATTTAAACTGGAAAATAAAATAAAAAAAATCAAAAAATAAATTAAATAAATAAATAAATAAGAATAAAAAAACGAACATTTCTGTATATATATTACATACATTTGTTGAATATTTCTGTATATATGTATAACATACATATTTATTTATATACTTTTATATAATATACATACACATGCATACTTATATACATGTACTTATATACATCTATTCCATATATTAGTTAAGCATTTCTGAATATGTATGTATACTCATGTGAGCCACATATTATGATATTAATTGAAACTTTTTCTTGGGTTTTTCTCACTGGCCATTAAAAATGTCACAGAAGTCCTTCTCTAACCTAAATCCTTAACAGATAACAAAGGAACTGCTGTTTTAGCTTTAGTAAATTTGTCTCTTCAAAACAAAACTCTTGTTTGAATTGTAGCTTGTTGAATTGTAGATTTTTCTGCTTCAGGGGACATTTTGAGAAATATATCAAAGTCCACCTTGTCCTAAAATTATACTACGAAGGAGCATTTACCTATCCGTTCCCTATTTCTATGCATTATTGATCCTAAATTCCCTCACAAATTAACACACTAATTTTAACAGTTCTTAAACAGCTAAAGACCATTTCATATTAGTAACTTCACAATATGGCTTTGTACACATCACAAAAGAATCAATATCCAAAGTGAAATGTCAGTCTTTGGATAGAGGACACAAATAACCTTGTTGTGAAGGTTTGTGCATGGTCTTATTGTATCTTCTTTTGTCATGTTTGTGGGATGTCTTTGGGAGGTCTACTCTTTATGGCAGCAAGATGCAGGGGGAGTGGATCTGGGGTAGAGAGAAGATGGGGAGACAGGGAGGAGTGGAAGGAGGGAACCTGTGGTTGGGACGTAATATATGAGGGGAGAATACATAAAAACTATTATATAATTCCCCTTTAAATATATAATAAATAGCAAACATTGTACAAATAATTTAACAAATACATATATAAGGTTTGGCAAGATGTTCTTAAAGAACGGTATGTGCTCCTTATTTCTTCACATTGCATTTTAAGTTCTTGATGCTGATAGCAAAGGATTTTAAACATTTATGCCTAATAGAAATGTAAAATTAACATGTAAAATAACAATTAAAACACAAAATCACCTAAAGAAGAAATATCTAAAATAACCTTACTAATTTAATATGGAATAGGTCTGGAAAGAAATTGTATACAAATAAGTTAAAAAGTAAACAATTTCTGCTTCAATTAGTTTGTAAGAAAGATTATGTTAGTGACAAAATTATGTTGAAAGTATTTTCCATATAATTGAGTAAGCAGGAAACAATATATTAAACATTAGTTAACATTTGGTTGTAATTATTTCTAACTGTATGTACAGATTTTCACCAAAATTAAAAGGACTAAATTAAAAGTATCAATTTAAGTATTAATTTAATGTAGCTCTTTAAGGGCACTAGTCCATGAAAATGTGCTCAAATCCATGTGATGGGGGCTATCTTTCTGTATGCTGTGAATATATGGTTCTCTTATTGGTTGATGAATAAAGTTGTTTAAGCCAGTGGACAGACAAGATTTAGCCAGGTGGCAAATCGAAACAGGAATAGAGAAAAGTAGTAGTCCAGAGAAAGAAACACCACATAGGGGTCAAGGAAGAAAGAGACCAGGATAACACTGGTAAGACAAAACCAAGTGAAGATACACAGATTAATAGAATTGTGTTAATACTTTAAGACAGAACTAGCCAATAAAAATCCTGAGCCATGACCAGACAAAGGTTAACTCTTGAATCCCAGGCATCAGCCTGGGAATCCAGCATGGGACTGATCAAGACCCCCTGAATCTGGGTGTCAGTGAGGAGGCCTAGGTAATCTATTGAGCCTTGGGCAGCAGATCAGTACCCATCCCAAGTATACACACGGACTTTGGACTCCCATAGAACAATGTGAGGTGCACTCTCACCCTGAACTCTTGGGGAAGGGTCTAGACCCTGCCCTATATGAAATGACAGACTATGGACACCCCCATGGAGGGCCTCACCCTCCCTGGGGGAATGAGGGGGATAACGGGGGGGGGTTGGGGGAAAGGCACGGGAGGAGGGGAGGGAAAGGGAGAGGAACCTGGAACTGACTTGTGAAGCAACCTTGTTTCTTATCTAAATTTAAACTGGAAAAAAAAAATCCTGAGCCATCGGCCAAAGAGCTTATAATGAATATGAGTTTCTATGTGTTTATTTGGAACTAAAAGTCCATACAAGACTGGGCAGGACAGAAACTTGATCCAAAAATGGTGTTCAAATTTCAGCACCTGAGAGAGCTTGGGAAGGGATTCTAAACACAAAAGAACACAGGCAAGCACAGATTCTTGTTAGTAGCATTTTCTCAAGTAGTCTCTGTTTGCTAGAGTCAAGCAGAGGCAAGGCTCCGTCAAGAGAGGCTTCCTGCAAGGCTGTTTTAAGAGGCCCTGCTGAAAGACACTCAAATGATGTTTATGAGCAGCCAGCAGCATACTTCTTGGTGGTGCTATGATCTGAGATACTACACAGAGTGGTGGCAATAAACATGGCTCCAGCCAGTACCTCTACAATGAAGCTATACACTCCAGATGACAAGGAATGGGGTAGATCCAGATGCCAAAGTCCCAGATTTAATCCTAGCCATGCAATTAAGGAGAATAAAGACTCATGTGTTCAGAGAAAAGTTAGAGATATACAGAAAAGCCTGATTCAGATGAAAAAAAACCCTCTAAACATTTTAGAATATGTTTAAAAATACATAGCCTTGGAAGAGAAAATAAAAGGATATAAAACGTCTTTAAAAATATAGTATTTGGAGAGGCAGGAGGCAAGGCACCCCAACAGCCTAATCTCCGGCTCTACCAACAGGACTAGGCCCGGTGCCTGTGCTGGGAATCTACCACTGTGGCTTCCATCCCAGTGTTAGGAACCAAGGCACGTTAGTCTCCTGCTCCACCCATGGAACCAGGTAAACCAGGTCCCAGTGACAGTTTGTCCTGGAGAGGCTGTGGAGAAAGGGGAAAACACCTCTATTGCTGATGGGAGTACCAATCATACAGCCACTATGGAAATCAGGATGCATATTTCTTAGGAAAATGGGACTCAGTCTACCACAAGACTCAGCAATTCCATTCTTAGGCATATACCCAAAAGATACCCATTCACACAACAAGGATATCTGATCCACTATGTTCATAGCAGCATTATATGTAATAGCTAGATACTGGAAGCAACCTAGATGCCCCACAAATGAAGAGTAGATAGAGAAAATGTGATACATTTACACAATGGAGTACTAATTAGCTGAAAAAACAATGGAATCTTGAAATTTGCAGGCAAATGGATGGCACTAGAGGAAACCATCCTCAGTGAGGTAACCCAGACACAAAAAGAAAACATGGTATGTACTCACTTATATATGGATTTTAGATAAGGATCAGGGGAGTCTCAGCCTACAATCCCAGTGCCAGTGAGTCTGGGAAACAGGGAAGTTCCCAAGAGAAATGCATGATACCCCAGAGAAGTGAAATGAGGCAAGATCTCCTGAGCAGTTTGGGAACATCAGAAGAGGGGAGAGGGAGCCAGGAAAAAGAGAGGGGGATAAGAGGAGAGAAGAAGAAGGTATGGGGGAGCAGGAAGGTTGAGTCGAGGTAAGAATAGAGGAGAGCAGGATGAGAGATACCATAATAGATTAAGTCATTATAGGCTTGAGGAGAGAGCTGACACTATTGAGATCTCCAGAGATCTACAAGGATAACACCAACTGGAAACTAAGCAATAATGGAGAGACTATATTAAATGCCCCTCCTTGATGGTAAGGTTGATGACTACCTTGTATGCCATCCTAGAACCTTCACCCAGTGAATGATGGAAGCAGAGACAGATACCCATAGATAAACACTGAACTGAACTCCTAGAACCTAGTGATAGAGATGGAGGAGTGATGAGCAAAGCAGTCAAGACCATGATGGTGAACCCACAAAGACAGCTGACTGCATAAGGGGGAGCTCTTGAATACCAGATTGTTGGCTTTGAGGCCAACAGGGGACTGATCCAGACTCCATTAAGGTAATGTCAGTGAGAAGGCCACAGAAATCACTGGGGCCTTGGGTAGTAGATCAGTGTTTCCATGGTTTATGAATGATCTTTGGGACCCCATTCCAAATAGAGGAATGCTCTCTCAGCCTGGACACATGGGGAAGGGCCTAGGTCCTACCCTGGATGAAATGACAGTCTTTAGAAATCTCCCCCAAGGAGGGCCTCACCCTTCCTGGGGAATGATGTGGGGATTGTGGAAAGAAAGGGAGGAGGGGTGGGAGAGGGAGCTGGGATTGACATGTGAATCAGTCATGTTTCTAATTTAAATAAAAACATTACAAAAGTATAGTAGCTTGGCTGTGGTGGCTCATGACTTTAACCCTGGAACTTGGAAGGCTGAGGCAGGCACATCTCTGTGAGTTCAAGGCGAGTCTGGTCTACAGAGTGATTTCCAGGACAACCAAAGATGTTATAGAAAAATCTTGTCTCAAAAAAAACCCAAAAAAATAGAGTAATAAAACAGTCACATAAAGATAGAAAATACACAGAGAATCTGGATACTGTATGTTATTGTGTTGTTTTGAATTGTTTGATTGCTGAGAAAGGAGCAACTGCTGCTAAAAGAATTTTGATTATACATTCTGCTAGATTAATCCAACCTAAATATTTGAAAGTGCCTTGACTTCAAAATTTAAGTCTAAGGAACTGTTACTTTGGAAAAAAGTTCTGATTGTGATTCCACAGAAAATGAAAAGTTGTGGAACTCTTCCAGACTAATATGGTTATATCAAACAATATTCATGAAGCAGTGTCCAAGGTGATCCGACATCCAAAACAGCTTCAACCATGCTGTCTCACAGACCATTACAGCCAGGATTTGGCCAGGGTTCTGGGTTTTCTCAGGATTTCCTTGGGAATGACAGTACTCTCAAACAGTAGGAAACAGTTTGGATAGAACTATGACCAAGTTCCCTAATAGTGTTTATAAATTTTTGTTTTTATTTTAAACTGGATTAGCTATAAATTGTTAATGATCACAGTCAATCTTTCCAAAAAAAGGAAAGAAAAGGAAATGAATACCTGACCTTGATATGGATTTTGGCTTTTGATACAAATTTGAGCCAATTATGTTATATGTATATTTCTGCTCTTGTTTAGGTATTGTGTTCATACAGCTCATTTAAAACTGTACTGCATAATTAATTATAGATTATAGATAGTCATCTATAATAGTTAAAACTTATAATTATGTCAGTTTGGTTTTCTAGATATAAAGAGATATATTTCAAATGCATAGGTATTCTTCAAAACCTTTAAAAGACTTAAGAATATGACATTTAAATGTTTTATTAGGGTTTTTCTTGACAAGAAGACACAACTGCTCCTGGCAACATCAATGATATCAGAGAGAAATATGGGAATCCAAGAAACTCATTAAGGACTTTGCCTTCAACATGGCAGGAATGCCTATTTAGACAAGAAACTGCTCTTGCTTTGACTGCTTGACAGAACACTGTCCAAACTAGACAAACAGGTTTCAAAGAAAAGTGACTGCTGAAATTGCCAAGGGACAGGATGATCCTTCAAGATTCCTGCTTCACAGAAAAATCTGACAGACATTTGGACCTATAGGCTGAAGAGGGATGTCCCAATATTACAGAGGAACTTTGGGTGACTGTCCAGGCAGTGAGATGTCTCTGTGAATTCTAGAGTTTACATATTGTTCTTCGGGGGTCTTTGATGGAGTAGAAGACAGATAGTTATGGCTATGGTTGTCCTTATTTATAATAAAATTTAAGTTATATACATGTAAAACCTTAGACTCACAAAGATAGGATAGATAATAAAATATTTTCTTTACATTTTGCCAAATATAAATGTGCTATCTATTGTTTACTACAGTTCTTGCTTGATAACTTTTAATTATATATAATTTTACTATGTTAAATATAAAATCTTCCCTTTTATTTATACAGGAAAGAGGAGATGATGGAGCATGTCCTTTTATATGCCGTGAATACATGTTTCTCTTATTGGTTGATGAATAAGTCTGTTTCAGCCAATGGACAGGCAGTATTTAGCCAGGTGGGAATTCCAGACAGGGATAAAGAAAGATAGTAGGCAGAGTCAAAGTAATTACATGTAGCTGCTGAGGAAGCAAGAGGCCCAGCTATCACTGGTAAGCCAATACTAATGAAGATACACAGATTAATAGACATGGGTTAATAATTGATATAGAGCTATCCAATAAGAAGCCTGAGCTATCCGCCAAACAGTTCATAATTAATATTAACCTCTGTGTTTATTTGGGACTGTAGGGTGGCATGACAGAAACTTCCATCTATGAAACAAGGTTGAAAAAAAAGGAAACATTATTAATGTTTATATGTATTCTTTTTGCTTTTTTATTCTTAAATTTAAATTAGAAACAAGGTTGCTTCACATGTCAATCCCAGCTCCCTCTCCCTTTCCCTCCCCTCCTCCCACATCCTCCTACCAATGCCTACTCCCCCAATCCCATTCCTTTCCCCAGGAAGGCTGAGGCCCTCCATAGGGGGTGCCCATAGTCTGTCATTTCATCCAGGCTAGGGCCTGCATCCTCTTCCAGGAGTCCAGGCTGAGAGAGCATCTCTCATTGTTGGATGGGCACCCAAAGTCCATTTGTATGCCAGCGAAAAATACTGATCTACTACCCAAGGCCCCATAGATTGCCTAGGCCTCCTCACTGATGCCGACATTCAGGGGGTCTGTATCAGTCCCATGCTGGATTCCCAGCCATCAGTCTGTGGTTCAAGAGCTCCCCCTTGTTCTGGTCAGCTGTTTCTGAGGGTTAAAGAAGCCCAGTCTTGACCCCTATGCTCATCAGTCCCCCTTCTCTATCACTGGATTCCTTGAGTTCAGCTCAGTGTTTAGCTGTGGGTGTCTGCCTCTGATTCCATCAGTCAATGGTACAAATTTTTTAACAGAAATTTTATACATTACATACAATATTAGCTGAATATTTACAGTGAAGCATGATGATCTCAACTGTGATGATTGCAGTTACATCCTTGGAAAAATAAAATGGCAAATATTCAGTAGTTTCCATTTCTTACAGACAATCCATGAAGAAATGTGTGGTAATATCCTCTTTGTACGAATAAAGCTTGTGTTGTGTCTGAAGATCAGAGGGTGGGGCTTGCCACTAGCTAACAGACAGAAAGGAAGAGAGATGGCAGGGCAGAGAGAGGAATATAGGCAAGAGGAAAGGGAAATTTGTTCTTTTTGTAGCTGGAAAGTTGGTGAGGCAAGGTGTGGCTGTGGCTTGATCCTTCATCTCTCTGATCTAACAGCTTTTGCCACTATATCAGATTACAGGTTTTATTAAAATCTATTAGAACTCATGTTACAGATTGGCACAGCCAATGTGGAGCATGAACCCATGACCCTGAGATTAATTTTAAACTAATTCCTTCCTTTATGTGTTCCCAGAAATGTGAAGCATTCATTTTTCCAATTTAAATAAAAAGCATTACAAATAAAAGAATTCCCAGGAAATTTACCATATCCACAGACAATATCAGTGAACTGTAAGGTGTAGTATGTCTGATCTGAGAACTAGCATGTGGTTGTGATCTGAGAGTATGAGCCCAAGGGCAGTGGCTGTAGGGAAAGCCCAAAATCCATGGGGGGGGAAGGAAAGGGAGAGAGGGAGGGAGGGAGAGACAGATACAGAGAGAGAGAGAGACAGACAGACAGACAGACAGAAAGACAGAAAGACAGACAGAGAGAGAGAGGGAACAAGAGGGAGTACTTTTCAGGGGCACATAGAAAAGTGATGAAAGAGTAATTGCCAGGGATCTACAAGTATGATCACATCTAAGACTCGTAGTAATAGTGACTATGTAAGCTGAACTAACAATCTCCTTTGATCAGATTGGTGACTAGCCCAATTGTCATCAGAGAGTTTCATCGATAAACTGATGGAAATAGATGCAGATATCCACAACTAAACATTAGGCCAAGCTTCAGAAATCCTACTGAGGAGAAGGAAGAAAAATTTAGGAGCCAGATTGGATCAAGGACATCAGAAAAACAAGCAAACAAAAAAAAACCCCACAGAGACTCAACTGGGCCACAGGAACTCACAGAATTTGATTCAACAACATGGGAGCCTGAATAAAATTGGCCTGGGCCCTCTCCATGTATGGACAGTTGTATAGCTTGTTCTATTTGTGGAAATCCTAACAATGGAAGCATAAGCTCTCTCTAAAGCTTTGGCTGGCTTTTGGGAACCTATTCCTCTTACTGGATTGCCTGGCCCTGCATTGTTATGCCATGCTTTGTTATATCATGGGAGATTTGACCCTTTGTGAACAGAAACAGAGGATAACTGAATTGAGGGAGAGGTCAGAAAGGATGGAGGGGAAACTGTACTCAGGACATAAGATAGATAATTAAAATAGAAATTGTTTATTCAGATAAATGTGTCAGTTTCTGTGAAAATGTTAAGTAATTACATTTGAATTTTTTCTAAAATACACTTTCATAAAATAATACAAAATATATTATGTTTACATATGCTTCTATTAGTTCTACAAACATCACAGACTAATCACAGCTCCTCCAGATAGTACCAAAGATAAAAATATGTATTCCTAGAAATATAGTAACTTTGTTTAAAAAAAAACTACCCATGCCTTTTCTTATTTAAATCAGTACTGTTTCCAGTTGAAAAGTATTTGCTTATTTATTATTTCGAATCATGCTTTTCAATTTTACCTTTAGGAGTTTACCTGTTATGATACAATAAAAACATATTGAAGTCTTTATTATCCTCAATTATCCACTTTGTTGTATCATGATGAATTTAGCTCTGTATTTTATCTTATTAGTTATACTGAATGAAACATAATTGGCAAAAATACTAGCATATTTGAAATTTAAAATGATATGTGATACAAATATATGTGATCAAATAATCAACATACTTAAACTGATAACATATTCTGTAGTTATTTATTTTTATATTAAACAATGCTCCCAGTAAGTTTTAAGTACATACTACAACATTGTTCTAGGCCCTCTCACTAAAAAGAAGCTATTATTTCATTTTCCAATTTGGCTAACTCAGTTTCACATGTTATTTTAAGTAGAACATTTGCCAGACTATATACTTACTCTAATATTTAAGATTTTAAGGTGATAAGATTTCAGGAAACCCAACTGAGAGATCCAGCCCATTCTGTGTGATATTTGCATTTTATTCTAGACACATCTATAATAATCTCTTCAGCAAATGGAATCTATACTCTCACATGAGTGGAGTGCTAAAATTTAATAACTTCCTAAGGGTTTTGATTTTGTACTGTGATGATTTCAAAGATTATAGTACAATTTAGAAATGGAAAAATGTTGTGGTTATCACTAGGAAGTATAAACCTATTGTCACTCTTTTTTCAGTCATCTGCACATTGATTTCCATTTGTAAAAATGAGTATCCTTTCAAGACTGCACACTCAGCAAGATATCTCAATATTAATTTCCTCACTTTATAAATAATGTAATGATGGTAGGCCCATCATAACTTTTTGGTCAGGAGTAAATTAAACTTTCATCCATGTCAGGCATTGGAGTTCCTGGTTCTAATGCTCAATGCATATTAGTTATAATTATTAGATAGTGACATGGAACATAAAAATTTTTCTCTCTCCCTCTCCTCTGTCTCTACTTGTGCATATATTCAGATATAAAATGGTCTAATAGAAGTCTCATCATCAACTACTATGACAGACTCCTTTATAAGTAAATCAATATTCAGGGATGAAATGGAACTATGTGAATAAAGCATTTAGCATGGAGATTAACAATTAATGCTCTCAATATATTTAGTAATTGTTTTATGAATGTAACAATTAGCTATTTTATGTTAATTATTTAATACCTCCTATTTATATCCAATGCATATTACAAAGTGTGTACCACAGATTGCTAGAAATTCTGACCATAGGGAGAACAATAACCTAGATATGAATAACAGCTTTGTTATTTATCATTTTATTACTAAAATCCTTGTTCTTCATAGTAATTTGATATTTAATTTGTTTTATTTACATACTGGTTAATGTTAGCTACTTATCACAATTGGGCAATTTCAGTGTGTTATTACTATTTTTTGTGTATTCTCTATTTTGTTCTCCTCCTCTTTATATTCCTCCTTTTTCTAAGATAGTGTCCCACTCCCAGCAGTTGGGAGGCAGAGGCAGGCAGTTCTCTGTGAGCTCGAGGCCAGCCTGCTCTACAGAGTGAGTTCCAGAACAGGCTCCAAAACAATACAGAGAAACCTTGTCTAGAAAAAACAAAAAAACAAACAAACAAAAACAAAAACAAAAAAACCTGAGAAATTTTGTGCAACCAAATGAAAAAGAAAATTTAATCTCTCTATAGGTATGCTTAAGATTTCCTTCTCAATATGAAGACTTATCTGTTGGGAACATCATCCCGGCTTTCCTAGAATCATAAATGATATAGGTCCGGGCTATGTCAGCATAAATGAAAGCATCGTTTGCCCTCCCATTAATCCCCATCTCAGAGCATGTGTTTAAAGAAACATCCTTTTTTTTCAGACTTTCAAGATTCTAACAGAGGCGACATTCATGATTACAACTGGCAGAGACATTACTAGAATTTTTTATGTGGGCGAATAGTTTTGATTACTGTTATCATACACAAAGATGACTTAGGTAATCTGTTCTCACCTTTGATATTTTTGGGACTACACTGTGTAAGCAGTAGCTTAATTGCCACCTAAATGCACAGCATACTTCTGCGGTTTTCCACTTAGCTAATGCTTGATACTTAACATGGCATCACATGAAATTTGTTAGTCATTTGTTTGTAGTAACAAATCCATTCAATTGTGTGAAAAAACGAATTCAGATGAAAAGTCAGAACACTAATCATCTGTAAACAATTTGAGTAAATGAACTAAATAAAAGAGATAACAGTGAGGGAGGAGTGATGAGCAAAGGGGTAAAGACCAGGCTGGTGAAAAATACAGAAACAACTGCCCTGAACAAGGGGGAGATCATGGATCCCAGGCTGACAGCTGGAAAAGCAGTATAGGGCTGATTCAGATCCCCTGAACGTGTGTGTCAGTGAGGATGCCTTGGCAATCTATGAGGCCTCTGGTAGTAGATCAGTATTTATCCCTAGAGTATAAATGGACTTTGGGAGCCCATTCTACATAGAGGAATGCTTTCTCAGCCTGGACACATGAAGAGAGCCGACGCCCTGCTCCAAATGATATGAAAGACTTTGAAGAAGCCCCATGCAAGGCCTCACCCTCTCTGGAGAGCAGAAAGGGATAGGGAGTTAGTGGAGAGCAGGGGAGGAGTGGAAGGAGAGGGAACTGGAATTGACATGTAAAACAAGCTTGTTTCTAATTTAAGTAAAAAACAGAAGAAAAGAGATAATGTAAAACTGTGAACAATTAATAGAAAGTTTTTCCCCAAACCGTGAAAAGGCATATATATTAATTCATCCTGTCTTTACTGTTTTACCAGTTAAATGAACAAAAATACAATTTTAGAGAATTGTACACTATTGTTATAGTATAATAGATAACACTAAGTATATCTGCCAGGCGGTGGTGGCGCACGCCTTTTAACCCAGCACTTGGGAGGCAGAGGTAGGTGGATCTCTGTGAGTTCCAGGCTGGGCTGGTTCGACAGCCTCCAAAACAATACAGAGAAACCCTGTCTCATAAAACCAAAAAAAAAAAAAAGCTAAGTATATCTAAGGAATAGATAGATATAGATGATATGTAGGAAGAACAATGTAGCTAAAGATACAGATACAGCAGCTCTTTATATACATGCATAATATACATACATTATATATGTGTATATATATATATATGTATATATATATATATTTCTTGCCATCACTGGTCAGGAAACTTTGTTTAATAAATTTTAAAAAAGAGAGTTGGGAAGATGGTTCATTGTATGAAAGTACTTACCATGAAAATATGCATATATGAGTTCAGATCCCCAGATCTCGAGTGATAACATTAGGGATCATAGTGATCTTACAGAGAGATAATAGGTATGGAAACTCCTGGTACACATAAGTTTGGCATATGCTGTACTTACAACAGCAACAACAACCAAACAAAACCTTATCTAATGGGGAAGAGGAACATATTGACAATAGTGTCAATTTTGCCCTCCACACATGTACTAGCATTCATACACACCATGCAAATTCATACATACCTAGATATATATACAGCCAAACACTGTATATACACCAATAAGAAAGGATAAAAAAGCCAAATAATTCAGTTTATTAGAATTATTGCATGTTAATGAAATTGCATATGAGAGCAATTAAAATTCAATAAAATCCAATATAGTATTCAAAAGTAGAATATTTACATAGAAATATGTAATATCACAATCACTACTAAATAATATAAAATTTGGATAAAAATACGAAGGAATATCAAAACGGTTGCAATGCTGCATCATTTTATGGATTGGGGAAAAATCAATGTAGAAAATAAGCTAATACTGCCTTGATTGATCTATATATGAAATCCATATATATCTATACCAAACACCAGTATGAGTGCTGAGAGATAAATAAACTAATCCAAATTGTTTGTTGAAGAAAAAGGAATGCATGTATGAGCAGAGGTAATTGGACTCAGTGGGTTATTAAAAAAGGAGGGTATGAATTTTAGACATTGTTCTATCAAGGAGAACAGGGGAGTTGGAAAGGGGTAGTGGGTATGATGAATATAATTTTTATACTTGTAAGACTTTCAAATAAAAAATATTATGAAGAAAAAAAACTATTGTAAAAGAACAAACATTTGATGGATGCCATCCAATTGTAAGAAATTTAGAATCAAACTAGTTAAGAGTGTGACTGGTAAGGGGATAATCAGTTTGCTCAAAAGAACAGAATAGGGTCTAAAATATAGAATTTTACACATTTCAGGATGGCTGAAATTAAAATGTACTGGCCTTAATAACTGTTGGTGAGGGTGTCCACCAGCTGTAACTCCTCTATCTGGAAAAGCAGGTACATAGTTCAGTACACAGTGGCTTCTCTTGGCATGCCATTGCAGCAATCCATTTCTTGAATATCCAAGAGAAATGAGAAGTTATATAAGCAGAAGCCTGATCATGAATGCTTACAAGATCCCTATTCAAGTTTGCTTAGCAGGTGAACAGATAGTGTGGGACTTGCATACACTTCTAGCTACTATGACTTACAAAACAAGTTAAGTGTTTATAAAGGTATTTTTGGAGTAAAAAAACATTAATCCCAGATGTTTCTACTTAATGATTACATTATAGGAATTATAATATGTGGTGATGATGAAATGGTGAGTGACACTGATATGCAGATTAGAAGTATGGCATAAACATGAATGAATAGTAGGTGGAGGTGTTTTGCGATGAGAGAATAACTGGTTTTTAACTTCAGTGTCAGCTAACATAAATCAACTCTACATGAAAATGTGTTAAGCTATACAACAAAAGGAATATCATTTCAGCATATGATAACTTTCTAAACTCACAAGCATGTGCAGAAGCACGCACATGAAGTGAGTGATAATCTTAGAGGGTATATGATATTTAAATGTATTGTTACAATGTAAAAGACAAAGTGAAATTGGATAACTATTGCTCAATCTTTAAAAGTGAAGCAGCATTCAATAATAGTTGTACCATACAATATCCAACCCTAACCCTAACCCCAACAATTAAGTAAAAATGGAGAAACTGCTCAGTAAATCACTTTTAGAACTATGAACAATGAAAGCCAGTGAATACAGCAAACAAACAATTGAAATATGTTTGTGTATGAATACAGAACAGAGCAGGTAGAGGAGGTAAAATAAATGAAATAATCACAGTCCACTAAACTTAAGAGGATAGATTTTTCTGTTCAAAATTCAGAATCAAATTATGTAGATTAATTCTTGTTGTATTAGTAAATGCATGCTACAGTGACTTGCAGTGGGGATGAACAGGAAGAAAGAAGTTCTGAATGAAAGCAAGTCTACATTACTGCGTTTTTTTGTTTTTGTTTATTTTGTTGTTGTTGTTTTGATTTTCAGTATGCGGCAAGAAGGCACCCCAGTGTTTTGAAGGGTCCCATTTTAAAATTGCACTGCATAGAAGCATACCCTATATTTTTTCCCTCTGATTAGCTCCACAAGGAAGTGTTTAACTGCACTAAATTCATCCCAAAAAATATCCTAAGGAGCAATGATTTATTCAGGCTTGCTAAAGTGCATCAGAAATAGTAAACACGGACTTTTGCTTTGAATGCTTTAATGCTGTGATGTGAACCTCAGAATCTCTACAACCACCTCACCACCACAGCTTTGAATGTTTACAACCACCTCACCACCATAGTTCAAATGTCTACCACGACCTCACCCACAGAATCCCTACAATCATCTCACCGCCATAGCTCATGATATCTACAACCACTGAAGATCACATTGTCTACAAACAAATCATCACCCCAGCTTAGATGTCTACAACCACTTCCCTATCAGAGCTCAGAATCCTTACATCACAGAAAGCTGCAGGCTGCTGTTGAACGTGAAGGTGTACGATTATTCTTACAAGATCCTTCTGAAATATCCAGCACAAACAGAAAAGACCTTTCTGTGACAATTTGGATCCACAAACCAGTGAAGTTTTGCAGTTTAAAATTTTTTGTTCAATTTTTATTTCCTCTTATATGCAATATAGTATATCAGAGTGTTAAACATTTTATTTTTAATGTATTATTAGAATTTTCTTTTCTCATTTCAATGTAAAAGAACAAAACCAAAACACCGTGTACCCTTTTCTGTCATACCTTTCAGGATTCATAGTATTTACTATTAAGGTCACATATTTAATCAGTGAGGCATAATTCCATATTCTGTAGCAAAAGAGTATCTTGTTGTTTATATAAGATTAGTATGCAATCATTTCAGTTTTCTTTAGTATGTGGAGTAAACAGTCTGTAAACTTGCATGTGGCCATTTATGGTATTTTTAAATTAAATTTCTTAACTTTGGCTGAAATATGCATGCAGATGTTGGTGTTATACGCACAAGGATTCAATTTCCAGATAATCCATTGACTATACTGTATTTCATAAGAAAAGGGGCAACTAATATGAATATATTAAAAATTAAGATTTTATTCCTAATTTTCCTAGCTTTATAGTCCACATATGGAAATGTGAATATGTAGAAGATAATCAAGTAATTTAAAGATTACATTAGAAAACAATGATAGTATAAGTTAATGATTGCTTAACATTAGGTCATATGTCTTTTGCAACTGATATCACCATATTCACTACAGCATAAACTACGCTAAAAATTTCAGTAGTGTAAATGCTACAAGCTGAATGACTGTCAAATGATTTTAAGTGTATATTTTTATTTGTAGTTTGTTTTCTTAGATATAGTTTTAAAAAAAATTAATGATCAAGTCCAGCCCCATTTACTGCCTCGTGTTACTCCTTTGTCTCTTAGCACCCAATTCCTTCCCAAGATCATGGCCTCTTTTTTTCATTTAAACCCACTTTGTCCACTTTGTGTTGACAATGTGTGCATACATGTAGAGCCATCTTTCCAGCCTGGGGTCAATAGCAATTTTAATTGTATTTGTGTCTAAGATAAATTCAAGTAATACAATACAATACAAAGCAGACAGAAAATATAAAGCAATTGTAAATCATTAGACTGTTATTAAAATACATTATAAGCAAAGATAATTCATTTTAAATAAAATATAAAAATGCATTATACTTTTTGCTATTTTCAATTGAATGGGTAACAAAAAAGCTACTGTTCAGAAAATAGTAAGAGGCACATGATACTAATACCAGGGAACTTAGTGTCTAGAATCATAGGTTTTATTTGAACTCATTATAAAATTTTATTTCTACATTGTTGTAATATGAAGGAAATTGAATTTGTGTTTCTGCATATTTCCCAACAGATAATCTTTAACAAGGAAATATCTGGGCCTGTTGCATGTTATCATAAACCACATGTCTACTCTGGTTATTTCACATATAGACCAATATCACTCAGAATCCAAATACCATGAAGGAGATGAGAATACCTTAATCATTGGTGTTTGGTATAATGTTGTGAAAGTCTAGTCATATAAAGACGAATGCTAAGGTCTTATATTCTAGAGTTGAAGAACTTTTTTGCTGATCTGGATCTCTTCTTTGTATAAGTAATTTTTAGCTTTCTACTGCAAACTGCAAGATGAAATGACTTCCCTAATTTTTGCTAGCCTATTCTTACTAAGTAGGTCCCATCAAACAGTCTAAATGTTTCATGTATGTAAGTGCTCAAACACTTAATAAAGTATATTGCATTCTTCAATAAAAGCAAATATGTTTTCTCTTAATTTCATTTAACCTAAAATTGCTTCACACAAGGGAATAATTCTAACTATATCTAATTCTCCCATATACTCCCCATCTCTATCCAGCCAACCTTGTTTTTTCTCTCTCTTTCAAAAGGAATCACACATTTAGAAATTTGAAAAGAAAGCAAGCAAATGAAACCAATAAGAACACAAATTCTAAACTAAAAAAAAAACACATCTACATAAAATCATGGAGTTTGTTTTGTGTTGTCCAACCATACCTATTTATGGTATTTCCAAGGAGTGCTTTTGGTATATACAGTGACACTACACTGGAAAATATGGATTTTACATTTGAAAGCTGATATCAGTTTCAGAGAGCTTTCTGGTTAAGAGTGAAACCTTATGTCTACTTTCTTCATTCAGAACTTGGATCCTATCTGGCTTGAATCTCAATAGGTCTTATGCATGATGGCCCTGTCTCTGAGTTCAATTATGAGTCAGTTGTGCTGTGTTTTGATGACAATTTTTTTAGAGTCTTTGGTCACTACATCTCCTCTTCCACAGAGTTCCCTGAGCCCAAGGGGAGAAGTTTGGTAAAGACACAACATTCAGGACTGAGTGTACCAACTTCTCTACCTCTCTGTACAATATCCCTGTGTGTGTATCCCTGTGTTAGTCCTATATAATCTACAATCTGATGATGGCTAAGTGAGGCACTCATCTGATGAAATAGAAATATGTCATTTGCAGTCATTTTTTTGATGTGTTCATTTAACAGAATAATAGCTTTAGGGTTTTACATAGGCCCATGACCTATCTAGTCTCAGGTTCTCAGCACTATGGCAGTGACATGCATGGGTTCTATGAGGTGGACCCTAAATCTAATTTTAGAAACCGGTTGCTTATATAACTTTTGTGTCACTATTACACCAATATGTTCTGCATATTGGTCTCTGCTTCAATGTACAGTGAACTTAGGTGGGTGATATTGGTGATTTCTTTTCTCCTCCAGTAACATTCAGAATACTTTCCACCAACATGGTGCTAGTCAGTGAGGGCAAAGTTTCTGGCTGGATGCCTAAATGAATCTAATATTTAGCACCTTGATATTATGGATAAGATCATTTTATTGAAAATAATTTCTATTTTATAGTATAAAATGTTTTATTTAAGAAAAATATTGCAAGGTGGTGGTGGTGCACGTCTTTAATCCCAGCACCTGGGAAACAGAGGCAGGCAGATCCCTTGAGTTTGAAGCCAGACTGGTCTATGAAATGAGTTTCAGGACAGGTTTCCAAGGTAAACAGAGAAACTGTGTTTCAAAAAACCAATCCAAAAAAAGGGGGAAAATATATTTTCTGTTAAAATATCTACATGATATTGTAGCAAAACACAATAATTTAAAAGAATACGTTTTGTTCCAGTATCTCTTAAGAAAATATCCATTTAAATTTTAGGTGAAAAGTTTCCTAATTCTTTGGAAGCATGTTAATTTTTTCCCATTGAAAATACTTTTATTAGGCATTAGCTATTATGGAAATAGTTAATATTCTAAATGGTATAACCTCATTTAAATTGAATATATATATGCACACACATAAAATGTACATATTTGAATTAAACCAAAGATAGTTTTTAAGACATTCTCAACCATCCTTAGTGGTTTTTTGTTTGTTTGTTTTGGTTTTGTTTTATTTTTCAAAACAGGGTTTCTCTGTATTGCATTGGAGGCTGTCCTGGAACTTTCTCTATAGACCACGCTGGGCTCGAACTAGCAGAGGTCTGCCTGCCTCTGCCTCCCAAGTGCTGAGATTAAAGGCGTGTGTCACCAATGCCCGGCACATCCTTAGTGTTTTAATCATATTTTCCCCCAAATAGTTTCAGCACCATTTTTCCCATTTCTCCTTTCACAATATCTGTGTTCTATCTCCCTCTCCGGAGTTCCTTTTCTACTCATTATCCTATTTTACTTTCTTGTTCATGGAGTATAGAGGTTATATATTCAAATCTAAAGATTGAAATATAGGATCCATAACTAGAGAGCATGAAGCATTTGTGTTTTTTTCTCAGCCATGGTACCGCATTCAGTATAATATTTTTTAGTTTTTGCATTTTTACCTGAAAATTTTATTCTATTTTGTTTACAGATAGATGGAATTCCTTTGTGTATATCTATCACATTTTGATCATGAACTTACCTGTTTAGAAAAATTCAGTTGTTTCCATTTCCTAGCTGTTGTGAAATGATTGGTAATGAATCTGTAGCATAGGATGTTCAATCCTTTGGGCAAAAGATTGGTATAGTTGAGTCTTTTGGATGATCTATTTCTACACATTGATTTTCATAGTGGCTCCACCACTTGTCTGCTTCACCACCAACAAATGAATATTCCCCTGATGTGATATGTCCTTCTGTACACTGTAAATATTTTTAATACTACTGGCTAACAAAGAAGCTGATTTAGCCAATAACCAGGCAGAATACAGCCAGGTAGGAAAACCAAGCAAAGATACATGGAAGAAGAAATCAGGAAGTCTGAGAGATGTCAGCAGCCTCCAGAGATACAAGACATGAGGTATCGAGCCATAAGCCCACTTCTAATATAGAATAATAAAAATAGGTTTATTTAGGTTGCAAGAGTTAGTGAATAACAAGCTTGAGTTAATATGTCAAACATTTTGAAATTAATATTAAGCCTCTAGGTGGTTATTTTAAAAGCTGCTGTGAGATGGGGCAGGAGAAGAAACCGCCATTTACATTCCCGTTCCTCCACATTTGATCTTAGTCACTATGATTAGAGTAAAATGAAATATCAAAGTAGTTTCAATATGCGTTTGCCTAATTACTGAGAACACTGAACACTTTTAAAGACTTAGCCATTTTTATTTCTTCTTTTGATAACTTTATCATTAATATAGATAGCCCATAATTCTTTAAGCCATTTGATTTCTTACCTCATTGAATTTAATTTGTTTCTTATACAAAAAGAGCTCCTCAACCTACACATTAACAAACAACTATATGAATTCTAAAGATTAAAAGTAATCATTAGTAAATTGGCTTTGAAAATACAAATATTTCTTTTCTAGTAAATGTCAATTCCTTATAAAGTCCTTCATTAAAAGAATGTGCTAAAAAGACCTATGTATACAGAGATTTTAAGTAAATATAAAAATTCCTATATTTTCACTCAAACCACACATAAAACCTCAAACACTTATAGTAGGAGACTTCAACATCACACTATCACCACTAGACAGGACTACGAGACAGAAACTTAACAAAGAAGCAAAGGAAATAATAGAAGTTATGACCCAACTGGGTTTGACAGACATCTATAGAACATTCTATTCAAATAAAAAAGAATATACATTCTTCTCAGCACCACATGGAACTCTACCACATACTTGGCAGCATAGCAAACCTCAACAGGTACAAAAAAAATTGGAATAACTCCATGTATCTTATCAGAGCACTATACTTTAAAGATAGAGTTCAACAACAACACAAATTGCAATAACTCTACAAACTCATGGAAATTGAATAATGTGCAATTGTACCACTCCTGGGTCAAAGAAACTAAAGACTTCCTAGAATTCAATGAGAATGAAGACACAACATACCCAAACTAATGGGACACTTTGAAAGTTCATAGCACTAAGTGCCTACATGAAGAAACTGGAGAACAGTCACACTAGAGAATTAACAGCACAACTGAAAGCTCTGGAACAAAAAGAAGAAAACTCCCCCAGGAGGAGTAGACGCCAGGAAATAATCAAATTGAGGGCTGAACTCAATAAAGTAGAAACTAGGAAAAATATGCAGAGAATCAAAGTAACTAAGAGTTGGTTCTTTGAGAAAATCAACAATATAGACAAACCTTTATCCAAACTCACCAAATGGTAGAATGTGAACAGGCAAATTAACAAAATCAGAAATGAAAAGGGACACATAACAATGGACACTGACGAAAGCCAAAGAATCATCAGGTCATACTTTGAAAACCTGTACTCCACAAAATTCAAAAATTTTAAAGAAATGGACAAATTTCTGGAGATATATCACCTGCCAAAATTAAATCAAGAACAGATAAGCAATTTAAATAGACCTATAACACCTAAAAAAATAAAAGCAGTCATCAGAAGTCTTCCAACCAATAAACGTCCAGGGCCAGAAGGCTTCAGTGCAGAACTTTACCAGATATTCAAAGAACAGCTTATAACAATTCCATGCAATAGAAGCAGAAGTGTCTTTGCCAAACTCTTTTTATGAGGCTTCAATAACATTGATACCCAAGCCACACAAAGACACAACTAAGAAAGAGAACTTCAGAACAATTTCCCTAATGATCACTGATGCTAAAATACTCAATAAAATATTATCAAATCTGATCCAAGAATACATCAGAAACCTCATCCACCATGATCAAGTAGGCTTCATTCCAGGGATGCAGGGTTGGTTCAACATATGAAAATCCATCAATGTAATCCATCATACAGAGAAGCTGAGAAACAAAAATCACAATGTCATCTCACTAGATGCTAAAAAAGCCTTTGACAAAATCCAACACCACGTCATGATAAAGGTCTTGGATATATCTGGGATAACAGGAACATAGTAGACATAATAAAAGCTATATACATCAAAGCAACAGCCAACATCAAACTGGATGGAGAGAGGCAATTCCTCTAAAATCAGGAACAAGACAAGGCTGTCCTCTCTCCCCATACCTCTTCAAATATTGTACTCAAAGTTCTAACTAGAGAAATAAGACAACAAAAGGAGACCAAGGAGATACAAATTGGTAAGGGAGAGGTAGAACTTTAACTATTTGCATATGATAAGATAGTTTACATAAGTGACCCAAAAAATACTTCCAGGGAACACTTACAGCTGCTAAACCCCTTCAGCAAACTGGCAGGATACAAGATCAACTCAAAAAAAATCAGTATCCCTACTATATACAGATGATAAGAGGGTTGAGAAAGAAATCAGAGAAACATCACCCTTTACAATTGCCACAAACAACTTAAACACCTTGGGGTAACACTAATCAAATAAGTGAAAGACCTGTATCACAAGAACTTTCAGTCTTTAAAGAAAGAAATTAAAGAAGACACCAGAAAATGGAAAGATCCCCCATGCACTTGGATAGGTAGGATCAATGTAGGAAAAATGGCAATCCTGCCAAAAGCAATCCCCAACAAAATCCAGCACAATTCTTCACGGACCTTGAAAGAACAATTCTCAACTTTACATGGAAAAACAGAAAACCCAGGAAAACAAAGCATCATCTGGAGGCATCACCATTCCTGTCTTCAAGCTCTATTATAGAGCTATAGTCCTGAAAACAGCCTGGTATTGGCACAAAAAATACACATATAGAACAACGGAATTGAATTGAACACCCTGAGATTAATCCACAAATACCTGGTATCAATGAAGAGGCTAAAATTATACAATGGAAAAAAGATAGCATCTTCAACAAATGGTGCTGGCATAAGTGGATATTGGCATGTAGAAGACTGCAGATAGATCCATGTCTATCACTATGCACAAAACTTAATTCCAAATGGATCAAAGACCTCAACATAAATCTAGCCACACTGAACCTCTTAGAAGAGAAAGTGGAGGTACACTTGAATGAATTGGTACAGAAGACTGCTTCCTGACTATAACACCAGTAGCACAAACATGAGATCAACAATTAATAAGTGGGACCTCATGAAACTGAGTAGCTTCTGTAAGGCAAAGGACACAGTAAGACAAAAAGACAACCCACAGATTGGGAAATGATATTCACTAACAGCACATCTGACAGAGGGCTGATTTCCAAAGTATACAAAGAACTCAAGAAGCAAGTCTCCAAAACACCAAAGGATCCAATAAAAAAGTGGGATACAAAAATAAAAAAGAGAATTCTCAATAGAGGAGTCTAAAATGGCTGAGAGCCATCCGGGAAATGCAAATCAAAACAACTCTGAGATACCATCTCACTCCTGTCAGAATGGCTAAAATCAAAAACACCAATGCTGGAGAGGATGTGGAAAAAAGGGGAACACTCCTCCCCTGCTGGGAGGAGTGTCAACTCATACAGCTACTTTTGGAAATCAGTATGAAGATTCCTCAGAAAAATGGGAATCAGCCTGCCAAGGGACCCAGCAATTCTACTCTTAAGCATATATCCAAAAGATGCTCATTCATACAACAAGGACATCTGTTCCACTATATTCATAGCTGCATTATTTGTAATAGTCAGAAATTGGAAGCAGCCTGGATGCCCCTCAACTGAAGAGTGGATAGAGAAAATGTGGTACATTTACACAAGGGAGTACTACTCAGTGGAAAAAACAATGGAATCTTGAAATTTGCAGGCAAATGGATAGCACTAGAAGAAACCATCCTGAGTGAGGTAACAAAAAGACAAACAGGATATGTACTCACTCACATATGGATTTTAGACATGGATCAGGGGAGTGTCACCCTACAATGCCAGTGCCAGTCAGTCTGGGATACAGGGAGGTTCCCAAGAGAGATGCATGATACTCCAGAGAAGCGGAATGATGCAAGATATCCTGAGCAGATAGGGAACATGGAGGGAGGGGAGAGGGAACAAGGAAAAAGAGAAGGGGATAAGAGGAGGGGAGAAAAAGATATGGGGTAGCAGGAAGGTTGAGTCAGGGTAAGAATAGAGGAGAGCAGGATGAGAGATTCCATAATAGATGGAGCCATTATATCTTTGAGGAGTGAGCTGGCATTATTGAGATTTTCAGAGATCTACAAGGATATCACCAACTGACAAACAATGCAATAGCAGAGAGACTACATTAATAGCCCCTCCCTCATGATAAGGTTGATGACTACCTTGCATGCCATCGTAGAACCTTCATGAATGATGAGCAAAGGGGTCAAGACTGTGCTGGTGAAACCCACAAAGACAGATGACCATATGAGGGGTGCTCTTGGACCCCAGATTGATGGCTGAGAGGCCAAGAGAGGACTGACCCAGACTCCATGAATATAGTATCAGTGAGGAAGCCTCAGAAATCTATGGGGCCTTGGACAATATCAGTGTTTACCATGGTGTACGAGTGAACTCTTGGAGTCTGTTCCACATGGAGGGATGCTATCACAGCCTGGACACATGGGGAAGGGCCTAGGTCCTGCCCTGGATAAAATGACAGATGCTGGTGATCCCCCAAGGAAGGCCTAACCCTCCCTAAGGAATGATGTGGAGATTGGCCTGGGGTGGGGCCTGGTGGAGGGACAAGGAAGTAGGGGTGGGAGAGGGAGCTGGTATTGACATGTGAAGCATACATGTTTCTAATTTAAATAAAAACATATATTGAGGAAAAAAGGACATCTCATTGTCTGTGGGAAGAAAACAATTGAACAGACAAAATGGTACACATTATAGACTCTCTGCCAGCAATGGCTTTGCCTCAAAGGATGTTTGGTTCTGTTAAAAGCACTTTCCCATTGTCCAACTTAGTTGAGTAGAAAAAATATCAACAACATTAACAAAGTAGAGGCCAAGGATGCAGAGAAACATCTTACAAGGCACAAGACACTCCCATATAACAAAGAATAGCCAAATGTGAAGAGAACCTAGAGCTGCCATTGAGATATCATGGAATAGAGGAAAATTACCTTGCCATGAGCTGATAACTTTAAAGTTGTCATGTTTGTAGATTGCAGGAGAGTTCATTCTACTGCTTTGAAAATGCCTGTATATACTATAAGTTTCCTGTGATAAGATATCTGAAAGATGCTATAAAAGAATTTTCAAACAAAATATCCTTTATATCAGTGAAACTCATAAAAACTCAAAAAAGATATCACATCAATACTTAGAAATAATTTTCAAAAATGAAAGCAATTAGAATTAAAAGTATTTGATGTAGTAATATGTTAGCATTGGAGTGTTATAAAATTAGCATATGTCTTGAATTATTATTAATATTCTTGGTGTGTTTTGTGCATGTGTCTCCACATATGCACATATATCTGTAGAGGCAAAAGAACATTAAGCATCTTTCTGAGTGTCTTCTCTAGTCTGTTTTTGAAAACTGCATCTCTCACTTAACTGAGAACTTTCAGGAGCTTATTGTGGAGTGATCCTCCTGTCTGCAACCTCTCAGCAATGAGCTATTGTGATTATCCTGTCTGCACCTTCTCAGTGCTGGAGTTGCTGGCTGCAGCCTCATCTGCCTTTTTGTGTGGATAATGAAGACTGAAGTCTAAGCCTAGAACATTACCTTCTGAGACATTTCTTCAACCCCCAGAATTATTCTCATTAAAGATTATGTTGTAGTCACTATTTTATTCAGTTCATTTATTACTTTGAGAAATGTTTACTTTTGACTTCTGCAGTAGATTTTCCACTTTGTAAATTCATTGCAGTTCTTTTGTGGGTATGTGTGCTGTGTATATGCATGTTAGGCAAAACTAGGGCAATAGATATCTTCTTTTGTTGCTTAACACTACATTCGTTTAAGATAGGGTCTCTCACTGAACCTAAAGCTTGCTGCTTTCTGGGATGAGGCTGGTGGCCTAAAAGCCCCAGTGATCCCGTTGTGACTCCTCTAACTGGTGCTTGATTCACAGTTGTAATAAGTCACACTTAGCTTTTTACTTCAGAGCAAGGATCCAAATTCAGTTCCTCATGCTTAAATAGCCAGCAATATGGTCCATTGATACACCTACCTATCCCAAGTACTTTAATACATATTTTCCAATGATATTGAAAATTGAGCAGTGTACACTACTAACACAGGTTGTTCCCAGATGATTTGATAGGACTTTGGGGAATGGTTAGTGTTTTCTGGAATCCAGATAAACCAATGTGAATGCAGATACATTTGTAATTTTCTTATGGTAATTACAATAATCTGAATAATTACAATAATTGTGGATAATCATGATGCAGAATAAAATTCTAAGAAACAATTTTAAATTATTTTTGTTTATATCAGTTCTTTACGTGTGTAACATCCTCAAAGTCTTTTAAGCAGGGAAAAATGGCCAAAGCTAGGCAAGTATAAAGCAAAATTTATAAGATGTCTCTAAATGACATGGCTTTAAATAATTCTTACTTATATTCCTACCTCAAATTGGGTAAACATTTCTAATTTCTGAGTAGAGCATTGTCTTTCCTGTAAATGTCATGTAATGCATAAAAGGTTCTTGGACTTGGCCAGATTTAGGATGAAATATGCTACATATAATTCACAAAGTGCTGGCTGTTTCATATCCACATGCCTAAATCATTTTATTATCCGCTTAATAGCAGAACAAATTAGTCATCCTCTCTGATTCTGGTGCACATTATGCTGAGACATGCCTACCCTAATATGCTTCCTGATAAAGTAAATGCTCACTCTGTCAGAGCACAAATCTTATTTGGGCTCCAGGAAAGTCAAGGGAGAGAGAGCTGAGTCTGCAGTAGGATTGCTTACTCGAGGAGAACTGAAGATTTATTATCAGACTTCATTAAATATATGAGAGACCTCAGAACTCAAGGTTAGAAAATTAGGATGCAAACATCAAGCTTCTACATGAAATGAAACTGGGGGCAAAACAAAGAAAGATACCTCTTAGCACTTTACACAAGAGTGGAGGTGGGCCTTTATCAAAGTAAATGCTTTAACTAGTTGAATGAGGCTATGCTTCTTAGTTATTTACTTCAATCAGTAATGTATAACTATAAAGTATTATTAATTAATCTTCAGAAAGATTTACAGCTACTGATAATTTGGATGGTGTCTGAATTTCTTGTATAATTCCATACAAATTGGTTATGTGTGCAATATATAAGGTTTTTAACTTATAATTAAAAATAGCCACATAAATTGTTGATCTGACCTAATGGGAGCATACAGACCTTAGTTGTAGAGCAAGTGAACCAGCCTTGGACCAAACCAAGCTCTCTAGGAGGCCAAGGCATTCCATGGTACCTCTGAGAGTGGAGCCAGAGTTTATTCCTATGACACAAATGGACTTTGGGAGCCCTTTCCCTATGGAGGGATACTATTGCAGCCCAGAAACAGAAAGGAGGGCCTGGACCTTCCCCCAAATGATATGATGGACTTTGATGATATCCTGTGACAGTCTCACTATCCCTAGGGAGTGATGATGGGTGGGTTGGGGGGGTCAGTGGGAAGCATGGGAGGATAGGAGGGTGAGGGAATGGCAGAATGGATATGTAAATAAGAGGGTTTCTAAAAATAATATTTTAAAAACACATTGAATATTCAATGCGTCACTAATGAAAACAAATTTTCTTGATATTTTAGAAACAGAGTCTTTGTTAAGATGTTTAATATTGCTTTGTCTACTCCCTAATATTGCTGAGAAATTGAAGTTAAATTTTCATCATATTTGATAAAACAAAATATTCTTTATCATTTTATATTCCTTTACTAAGCTAAAATAAACACTTCCTATCATGAAATTTTCTCTTGGTCCTTTCTGTTACACATACATCTAGGCCTCACAATAACCTTTCCCTCTTTGTAATTCTTAATTTCTAACAATCTTAACATGATACATTCCTGACACCCACACAATTCTCCCCCTCTTTTATACTTAGATATTTCTGAGTAATAGAAATAAGTTTTGGGCCGGGCAGTGGTGGCGCACGCCTTTAATCCCAGCACTCGGGAGGCAGAGGCAGGCGGATCTCTGTGAGTTCGATGCCGGGCTGGACCGATAGCCTCCAAAACAAAAGGAGAAACCCTGTCTCGTAAAACCAAAAAAAAAAAAAAAAAAAAAAAAAAAAAGAAATAAGTTTTGGTAATATTTGGAATTTGCCAGCATGTGTGTGCTAATTTAATGTCAAAATGCCTCATAAAGCAGCCATCCCAACATGCAATGCACACCTTAACAGTTTAAACCACAACTGCTTTCCTCGTAATCACAAGATAACCTTAGTAAATTGCAGTTTGAGAATGAATCCATCAGAAGGTCCCCAGCTGAGAAGCCAGGGTTCTTATCACACAAAGTTAGTCTTTGCCCTATTGATACCTGTGATTTTAGACTATCTTCAGTGAGCTGTGTCTGTTCAGTCAGACAGCAATCAGTGAAAAACACAGGACATCCATATTTGTTTGGGAAATCGTGTGCAGTATGGCAGCATGTCAAGGATATAGGTTACCTCAAAATAAACTAACATCTTATTTAAAGGTCTTAAAAAATAAGTACATGTCTCAACCCTTTCCCTAATATGACAATAAACCATTCTTGTTTTATTCATTTAAGTAGATTACTATCCACTCCTTTTGCTGGGTTATCACTATTAGATGACTTTATAAAAATGAAATTTTATTTCTATCACAGACGTATTCTATTTAACCTCAGGAATTCTGTCTAGTTTTCAAAAGTTTCTGACTTTAACTATAGGTGACCTTAATTCTCTGTTGTGATTTGTTTCAATGACAGATTGAAGATCAGTCCCTAATCAATTATTGTCTATATCCTGTTCCATAGTCGTTGTGAGCTCCCTCCTACACAGATTCTCACAGAATTGTTCCTGACAATATAACTGTATTGAGGTAATAAAACTTCTAAGACATTTCAGATGTAACAATAAATTATGTTTCACAAAATTAAAATATATTCTTAATAAGAATGCAAGCAATGCGAGATAGAACATTATTGCTCCTATAATGGTTATTGTGTAGAATTTCCAAATCCCTGATCTTCCTCCTACTTTTCTCACAGTTCCAACTAGACAAAGTGTTACTTTAAATACAAGATGTGTTAATAGTAACTAAGGGTAATAGATCAGACAAACGTGTGTTGACTATAACCAAGAAACAGTTGGCTTGTTAGAGAACTTTGTTTCTTGATGGCTTCTCCTTAAGTGGTTTCTTTAAATCCAGAAAATTGATATTGGCCCATTGATCTCTGGCTTTGTTCTTCCTTATGAAGTAGTGTTCCAAAGATATTCAAAATTCTCTTAATGACTTCTAATATTGAATGTATTTCCTATAGTAATACACCAGACCCTTTGGGAATTAGATGGTTCACCAATATAAATGGAAGTAATATTCTATAGGTTTATTTTACTGTAAAATGTCATTGTTCCACAAATGCCAGTAATTATTGAACTGTATCTATAAGTCACCCCGTTGTTGAGATTATCATATATGCATTTATATAACTTTCATTTCTCACTCTACCCAACCAACTCCTTCTCAAATTCATGACTACTTCTTTTATATTATTTTTAAACATGTGTAATCTATTGAACTCACATAGTATTGCACTTACCTACATGTGTTAAGAGTTGGCCATTTTGGAATGAATAACCTATCATGGAACTCCTCTGTGAGTATGATTGATTCAGTTTTTCTCAGTAGCTACTGAGTAAGTTGTTTTCATCTAAAGACAGGACTTGTGAAATTTACTCTAATCATCTTGGTATATCAACAGTTGTCATTATTTACATCTTGCTTTGATAGTCATATCACTAGAAGATAACTCTTTGGATGCAGGCATTGTGGTACTAGCTTTGCATCTTAGAGTATATAACCTTAAGTAACCATAGAAGCCAAGAAATTAGACTCTGTGTGTGTGTGTGTGTGTGAGAGGGAGAGAGAGTTTGTGTATGTGTGTGTGTGTGTGTGTGTGTGTGTGTGTGTGTGTGTGTGTGTTAGTACACAGGTTATATTAATGAGGACAAGGAGGAAAATGGGAGGAATTGTAACTTTGCAGGAAGGAGAGAGGTACTGAGGTACTACAGGAAAAGAAGAAGGAAGGAAAGATAATACTAAGGATATTTGAAAAAGTCACAGGAACACTTTTTATACACTTGAAATATATATATATACATATATATTAATTATTGCTATTTCACTTGGATACCTGTCAGAACTTGAGGATAGTTTTTAAAAAAGATCTTACTGTTGAAGATATCAAACATGTCAAACTAAGGGTTTGGAAGACATGAGTGGGAACTAACCTGGAATTCTGCTACAAAACTGAATGACTGTGAAAGATTACACCTTTGGTGTAAGATACATGCAATTATCTTGTGGTTAACCAGCAAACATCACATTGTACTGAAGGCCCATCAAATAGTAGAAAATCCATGCATGGTTCTTCAAACCTGTGGTTAGTGAGGTTGTGGATACTATAGGAGAGTCTACTACTAGCACTTTCCTAAACCATAAAATCCCAACTTCATTCTAACTACCTCTTTTTACACACATATGAGTACAGCTGCCACTCCTCACCAAATCCACCAGATTAGGGCTACTACAGCGAACTATAACTGAACAAAATGCAGAGAAAAGCTGACCAAGGGGTGCCTAGGCCAAATTAGTACATGTGCTAAGTCTTGAGAAACATCATAGAAGAGTGGCTGGAAAGATTGTGACTGCATTCTGTTTACTAGTCATACTAGAGAGTCAGTGTTATTGGTTGTGCTCAAAATAGATAATGACATTGAAATACATAGTTTACCTCAAAGCTATTTTAGATGCCAGAGAAAAAGACATAGACAAGGCACATCAGAATAGGTGATGCTGTGCTTCACAAGGAAGGAAGCTTACAATTCTGCCAGTAGCCTCTCTGTTTACAAGTGAAGAATCCAAGTGGACATGAAAAATCCATGGTGTGTGTGTAAGACTGATGCTTAGCGTTAATCAGATCTTTGGGTGGAGTTTAAAATTATAATGTCATAGTCTATTAGGCCATTAACTATCCTTTGATAATCACCTAGTCAATACATGCATTTTATAGATGAAATTAGTTCATGGTCACTCAGCTAACCAGTAGGAAACAAAATAATTCAAGTAGTCTTGTAGTGAGTCTAGATAATAAAGCTTTATATTCACAAACATCACAGAGTTTCAACAAGCACCAGCTGTATGCATGAGACATTTTAATGAATTTTCAAGAAATAAAATGGCTCTTATTATAGCTCAATTCCAGAAAAACTATAATCCACCCAAATTATTTTCAGGATCTGTCAACAGTAAAATGTTTCAATCAACTATTTAAAACTCATGTTATTACTCTAAATCACTTGAAGACTAAGGACAATATGATAACATGGCAAAACATTTTGGCACTTCAATCAACTAATGTATTTATATTTCATGGAGAGAGTACAATCATTAAGGAAATTCATAATCTAGTAAAATCTTAATGTGAGTGTCTTAGGGTTTTCATTGTGATTTCTGTGTTGGTAGATTGGGCATTGGTATATAAGAAGCATATCAATTCTTTTATGTTGATGTTTTATGATTATACATTGTTTTATTTGTTTAATGGTGTCTTACTTAGAGTTTCTGTTGCTGTAATGAAACACCATGAACATAACCAAGTTAGGGAGGAGATGGTTTATTTAGTTTATACTCCCGCATTACAGACTATCACTGAAGGAAATCAGTACAGGAACTCAAACTGGGCAGGAACCTGGAAGCAGAAGCTGATGCAGAGGCCAGTGAGAGGAGCTGCCTACTGTCTTGCTCCCCAAGGCTGGCTTACCCTGTCTACTTATAGAAACTAGGACCAGCAGCCCAGGGATGGGCACACCCATAATGGGCTAGGCCCTCCCTCTGGATCACTACTAAAAATAATGGATTTTGTTGGATTAATATCAAGTCATTATCTAAATTTAGCTTCTGTCCTTTCAGATAACTCTAGCTTGTGTCAAGTTAACATAAGACTAACCAGCACAGTGAGTAACTACTATAAATATTTAAAACAGTCTGCCTCACAAAAAACAGTTAACACTGATTTTATTTTTTATCTCTAGTCTGACATATTTGATATTTGTTTTAAATGTTTCCTCTTAAATATCAAACATACTGGTTTCATTTTGAAAATGTTTGGAGAGTTAAGGATTTGGAAGAGCACAGATGCAATGCTTATAACCATGAGTGTGATTGTTATTTAAATTTATGAGAGATACCTATTTGTTTCTGTTATAAAACTGCTATAGTTTATTTTAGCATATATCTCTAGAGAGAAAGTGCTACAGTCATGTGGAAACTTAGTAGAACATTGGGTATCTTCCTATATTGTGTTCAATCTTACTATCTTAAGGTAAGGGCTTTCACTGAACCCAAAGCTCACAATTCAGTCAAGGCTGGCTGACTCAGTGAGCTCTGAGGATCTAACTGTCTCCATTGTTCAGTACTGAGGTTACAGATATGCAAAACCATGCTTGGCCTTTTACATGGAAGCTGAATATTAGAACTCAGGTCTTTTCATTAGCAGAGAAGGCATTCTTAACTATTGTTCCATCTCCGTGATGCAGAAAGACAGTTTAGATACACTTTTGCTTTTTCTTTCAAAGTATGAAATAAGGTCATTTTATCTACTGTGTACTATTAACAAAATTAAGAATTCATGTAACAACAATTTTGGTCAATAAAATAAATTTTAAGACAGAATACATTAAAAATCTTATGAAAACATGATAAATTCCAACTTCATAACATGTGATAGGCATATATTTTAAAAAGTCATCTAGCATTTGTATAAGCAAAAAATTTATTAAACATTTTTTCATTATTTAATTTTATTTAAATTAGAAACAAGCTTGCTTGACATGTCAATCCGAGCTCTCTCACCCTCCCTTCCTGTCTTGCCCCCTCAGCTCACATAATTCCCCACACCATTCCTCCTCTGCTCCCCAGGTAGGATGAGGCCCTCCATGGGGAATCTTCAAAGTCTGTCATATTATCCTGGGCAGGACCTAGGCCCTCCCCCATGTGTCCAGGAAGATAAAACATTTTTTACATTTGATGTAGTGTTATTTGTTTGGTGAAAATTGTAAGTTATGTGGAGATATGTGTGAAACAGAAAAAAAACAAATAGATTATAAAATGAAAGAGTGAGGAATCATAAATGACAGGGATAAAAGAAGTAATTTTTTCCAAGAACTAAGTACTTAGTGTCACACTAGAGAGGAATGCCTTTAGAGTTGAGCAACTTTGACATGCAGAAGATTCAAGCCACAGCATATTCCCAGTATCGCAAACCACTTACATGATCAATGATTTTACACACACACACACACACACACACACACACACACACACACACACAAACATGTCATAGTTTCAGGGTGTTATAGTCATTCCTTCATCTGTCAATCTAGGAAACTAGCTTTGGCTGAAAGTGACTAATAACATGATACAAAGATATCTGCACCATTTTCTTCAATAACAGAAGGGGTCATTTTATCTTCATGGCACTCTTTGGATAATTTCAATACTGGATTTTTAACTCCATGGAAGCTTATACTTCTTAGTCTGCTTTCTCTTTTTATGATTCTCACATTCCTAAACATTCTAAATCATGTTTTGCCTGATAAAAAATGAGGAAGCAACTTTTCATGACCTACTAAATTAGACTTGGTGACAAAACCATCAGCCATATTTTTCTAAGAAGGACACTTGTATCTGTTTGAAATAAGCTTGATTAATGTGAAATAATATGGCACTGTATAATTTCAAGGTTTGATAGTTAACAGTACATTTCTGCTCACTTATTTTCCAGTAATTGTTATGCTATGATTTTAAAATAGCAAGATGATTTCCGATGGTATTAGTAAGTATAACACACCTTTTAATATTACTGAGAAAGAGACTTTTATAGGCAAGGGATAGTCAAAGAAAGATTTCTGAAGAAGTCAAGCTTCCTAGATATCACTTAGACAATTCCAGTGTACATGGATTTCCTTAGCATTTTACTGTAGACTAGAGACTTGAAAATTGACATCAAGTGCTTTAAAAATGCAATAGAAAAAATAGAGTAAAATCAATAGTAGTGTGAGAAATGACTTGAACAGCTTGTATTTTCTCAGTGGTCATCAAAAAGTAATTTTATATCCAATAATTTGTATCGATTGTTTGTGAAACTATAATGCATTATGCCATAAGCCTGCCTGAGCAGTTATAAATATATGTACCATTTGGTTGATGTTGGTTATCTTTGTTCTTGTGTTTTATTTTCTCTGAACTTAATCTTATTTTTTACTGGTTATACATAGAAGTAATATTAAAAACTGTGAGTATTAATTAAAAATAACACCTTTACTCAGGCATTTGACAATCCTCTGTTTGGGTCATGAAAAGCAAGAGTAAAACACATGAACTATGATATTACTTAAGATATAAAGGTTCTGCGATCATTCATACTGTGATCATTAGCTGCTATGATTTACCTAAGGTTTGGGAAGTGAAGAATAATTATATATCCATACTTAATTATGGAGGGACATACAGAGAATTGCATCCATAGGTGACTCTGCATTGTTGAAGACCACGGAGTATACTTTGTGAGACTGGCAACACAAAAGGTTTGCTTATGCCGGCATTACTCCTAATTAGATATAATGGCTTATATTATTATTCAAGAAGACTAGACAGTAAGTGATAGGTGATAGGTATCATCCATTTTTTGTACTAACCTTAGGGGATCACCAGAGCAGCCCACTATCGTAACACATCCATGGTCTTGCATTGACTTAAAATATGTTGTAGGGTTTGTAATAGTTAGTATTCTCTAAAGGAACAGAGTTGATGAGTGTGTTTGTGTGTGTGCGTGTGTGTGCGTGTGTGTGTGTGTGTGTGTTTTATTATATTGATTCACAGGCTGTGTCTGGGTAGTTCAACAATGGCTTTTTAAAATAAATAGGCCGATAATACAGTATTTATTCATTTTATGAGGTTGAATGTCTAAGTATTCCCAATTTAGCACTGGACTACTTGGAAATTCCTGGAGAGCTACTGATCTTCAGTCTTCTTTTGAATATCTAAGAATTTGGTTATAATTCTGGCTAAGGGATGTTTTACTTTTAGGATATTTGTATGTACGAGTGAGAAGGAAGGCAACCAGGCAAAATGCAAAACTTCTACATCCTTTTCTTTTGCCATCAAATTCCTTGGCCCGATTTAGAATGTGTTTTTCAGTTTCACATAATCTAAGAAAATTCCTCACAGGAGCACAAAGAATTTTCATTTTAGTGTATCCCAAATAGAGTTGTCTTTTATACTGTTTTTATATAAAAACACAACCGTGCAGGTAACATATAAAAGAAAGCATTATTTTGGCTTATGGTTTCAAAATATTGGCATCCATTGTGGCAGAACAAAGGCATGGTGGCTAGAAGAGCTGTGAGTTAACATCTTAAATCACAACAAGTAGGAAGCAGAGGCAAAGACTCTGTATTGTACAAGTCTTTGGAAACTTCAAAGTCCACCCTCAGTAACATACCTCCTCCACAAAAGCCACACACCCAAATCCTTCCCAAACAGTTCCATCAACTGGGGACCAAGTGTTTAAACATTCGAGTTTATAGGGTCATTCTCAATCCATCCACCACTGTAGTCAAGTTTATAATCAAGATTACCCACCACAATTCTACCCAATAACTATTTGTCATGAAGTTTCTAACTGTGTCAATTATAAGCCCCTATAATTCCTAAATTTATATAAATTTGTTTACATTCCCATCATGAAGAGATAGTAAATTTCCAAGCTTTGTATTGCTTGTGGTGCCTAAGTAACAGACCTATTTCATAATAGGGCTATTTTGTTCTTTCAGGTATGACACTTTTAAGAATGAGCATGCAATGAACACAATTGGCCATGTAGTTACTGAGCTGTGCACTAAGACAGGTTTGATGTCTTGCTGATAATCCTCAATTTGACTTACATTTTCTGCTCATATTTTTTTTGAGGACAGCTGTTAATTGTTTTCTACAGTGGGTAATTACATTAGTTTAGAGGCTAAAACCATACTATGATCAACACTGACACTAACGAAAATATGGGATTTTATCAAATGCAGAATAAGCCAACTATCCACTGAAAAACCATCTGTCTCTGGATGTACGAGCATAGCTCTTTTCTCTGACTCAGTACATTCCTCAACCCTGGTGTCAATGACAATGGGATCCTTCTGGGGAACTCATAAATGCTGCCAGTTCTGACTTGGTGTCTTGGCCCAACAAAAGAATAATAGCAATGAGTACAGGAACCTGAAATCCAATTTGCAAAAAGACAGAAGTCACAGAAGATACTTAATGCAATAAGTCTCTGACATATGACTTAAGCATTTGTCATTGGGGAAATTCTTAGTTCCTCTGAAACTCAGTTTCTCATACACATTCAACATGTCTATATAAATGTTGATATGGTTTATTGGAAATATTTATTCTAGAAATGTGTAACTAGGATTATCTGTGTCCCAGCCGCATAGCAATACAAAACAGAATTTCCCTATCTTAAGGAAGAGGAAAACAGGCAATACATTAATTAACAAATTTATAAATAGAATAGTTACAGATTGAACTTGAATGCATGGGCTTAAGGCAATAGATCCATGGTAATATGTTAACCTATTTTTTATACTGTAAGAAGTGTGTGTGTGTGTGTGTGTGTATGTGTGTGTGTGTGGTGTGTGTGTATGTGTGCATTAAACTGACTGGGTCAAAGGAGCCTTTCCCGAGGCCATGGCATTTTATATTAAAAGTGATTCGTGACTAGCCACGGAAGGAAAAAAATCATTACAGATAAAATTAACAGTAAATGCAAAGCACACAGAATGCAAATAAGCTGAACTTAAATGAAAATATCATTATTAGAGCATGGTGAGAGATGTGGAACATGGACTCAGAAATGAGTATTGCCAGTACACACAGGCTGTTGGAATGTTAAGCTATGAGTTGAATTTCTAAAACTATTTTTATTAAAATCTATCAGAGAATTGATCTAATGTTGGCAGGGCATTATTATATTTAGTAGTGAGTGGTTTACTGAGTATATTACTAGACTAGCAGGAAGAATATTGAATTTTAATTTACCAACTTACTACCGACTTCCTATATAAACTTGTGAACATTATATAATCTTAGCCTCAATATCATTTCTTTTATATTTTCCTTCCCTGAAGTTTGCACAAGTTTTCAAAATGGTCATAAAGAGATTTCTACAGCTACATATAAGGAGTGTTTGTGTACAGTGTGTGTTTGTGTTATATCAGATAATACTGAATTATAAAGTATGACTATCAATGTAATGCTTGACAAATTGCAATTAATTAGAAATAAAATGCCTGTTAATTTATAATTTCATATACATTTCAAATGTAATTATTCCTACTATGTGGAATGGATAAAATTATGGTTAAATTACCCATAAAACACACATACACACACACAAACCCTTAATGAAAATTGTAAGATGTATTGAATACTTACTGAGATGTTTTGAGACCCACACAGAAGACAACAACCCTACTGATCCTGAAATAGTACAAGAGTTGGGAATTGAGTTTTGATCCCTTTGCTCATCACTCCTCCCTCTCTGCAACTGGATTCCAGGAGTTCAGCTTGGTGTTTAGCTGTGGGTGTCTGCCTCAGCTTCCATCAACCACTGGATAGTATATAAGGCAGTCATCAATCTCATTATTGGGTAAGGTAATTTAAGGTAGCCTCTCCACTATTGTTTAGATTGTTATTTGGGTTTATCCTTGAAGATCTCTGGACATTGCCCTAGTGACAGATCTCTCTTTAAACCTATAATGGCTCCCTCTACTATGGTATCTCTTTTCATGCTCTTCTCTATTCTTCCCTGACTCTACTTTCTTGCTCCCTCATGTCTTTCTCTCCCCTACTCTTCTCCACTTCTCTTTCTCCTAACTCCCTCTCCCTTCCACCCATGCTCCTGATTTGCTCAGGAGATCGTGTCCCTTTTCCCTTCTTCCGGGGTCCATGTATGTCTCTCTTAGGGTCCTCCTTGTTTCCTAGCTTCTCTGTCAGTGTGGCCTCTAGGAACGGCTAAAATTAAAAAAATACCAATAAGAGTTTATGCTGGAGAGGACGGGGAGAAAGGGGAACACTCCTCCACTGCTGGTGGGAGTGCAAACTCATACAGTCACTTTGGAAATCAGTATGGTGGTTCCTCAGAAAAATGGGAATCAGTTTACAGCAAGATCCAGCAATTACACTCTTAGGCATATACCCCAAAGATGAAATTCATACAATACAACAGGAACATCTGATCAACTATGTTCATAGCAGCATTATTTATAATAGCCATAACCTGGAAGCAACCTAGGTGCACCTCAACTGAAGACTGGATAGGGAAGGTATGGTGCAATTACAAAATGGAGTACTATTCGGTAGAAAAAAAAGAAATAATGGAATCTTGAGGTTCGCAGGCAAATGGATAGATCTAGAAGAAACCATCCTGAGTCATAGAAAGCAAACAAGGTATGTACTCATTCCTATATGAATTCTAGACATATTACAAATTCTTTTGTGTCTATCTCTTCTTCTGTGGGCTTTCCTGAGCTTCAAGTGCAGAGATTTTATTTTTATACTCTGGTAGTATTTCATTTTATTCTAGTTTTGTGAGATAAATCTCTTGTACATGGTAAATATTTGTCATTCATATTGGTGTAATAAAATGCTGATAGGTCCGTAGCCAGGCAGGAAGTATAGGCAGGGATACCAGTTGCATGCGCAGCCATGCGTGCATGCTTGTCACATTCATGTTTGTGCCCCAAAAGACCAGAAGAGAGCATCAGTTTTTCTGACACTGCAATGAATGGGTTGGAACTCCAATTCTGGTTCTTTGGAAGAGCAGCAATTACTTCTAGTCACTGAGTCAATTCTCCAGCCCATAAGTATTTGCTGAGTCAACATTTCAGCCTTCACTAAATTCATAATTTAGGTCCATGACATTGATTTCTTTTTAACCATGCCACTTATGTTCTTCAATACTTTAATTGTAATAAAAGGTATTTTAACTATGTAAAGCTTCAAAGTTCCCTAGCTTTTATATCACTTCTCTTTGAAAGACAGTAAATGTATTAGATTTGATGATTTTGGTGATCATTTAGTGATCAGTTTGATAATGAAGCCTTATCTTTGATATAAGTCTGTCATTCAGAGAACTTAAAAGCCAAAAAGATGAAGGTCAATTTACAAAATGTAAATCCCCTCAGATCATTATTATACTACCACTTTAAGAAATAAGGAACATATATAAGGAAGCAATCTTTATTACTTCATGTAAAATAGAAGTAATAAATATGGCCACTTATCTTTCTCTATGACAGGTCAGTTACATAAACACTAATGTACCTATGGAAAGCCTTCTACATTTTCTAAATTTTGTCTATTAGCCTTCTTACAACTCCTAATTATTGAATATGGCCCCCCAATGCTTCATTTTCACTAGAACTCTCAATTTATATTATGTTTATATATTTTAGGGTACATTTATTATTTCATTTCAATCAGAAATTATTTCCAAATATACACTAAGCAACAGTGATCGCATCAAGGAAATTTTCATTGTTGGTGTTTATGATTTTGTTTTATTTTGTTTAGTGGCTTGTCTCATTTTTAGTGCAGTCATAAGAAATTCATTGATAAACTTCAAGTTAATATTTAAATGTATTTAAAGGAAATTTCCATAATCCAAGATATGTCTCAGTCACAATGTTCTGTTAAAAAGCCATTTTTTTTAGTAACAATGTAAGAATACAGACAGGTGAACTGTCACTGTTAAGAGAGTGACAGCAAATATGAGATTTGTGTGCAACAAAGAAAATAAAAAAGGAAAATGAATATGTAGTCTAAACTTCATTGTCACATTTTGACAGAAAAATCTCGTTAGAAAAATCAATACAGATGTTAAATGATCAGGGAGGAAAAGATCCATCAGAGGTAAATGATCCTAAAACATAATGTTGGATTCTGATTGGGCATGCAGCTCATGTGTATACATCATTGGTACTTGGGAAATATATAATACAGTTTCAATGTGTTTTTTCCTTTGGGTTTATTTTTTGTTTGTTTGTTTGGTTTGGTTTGGTTTTTAAAGCTTAGAAACTAAAGTGTTTCCTGCAAGAGGCATAAAAGCTTTCTCTTTCCCAAGTACACCATGGTTGATGAGGAGCCAAGATTCATGGCTTTGATGTTTCTTTGTATTGTTCTCCATACCTCTAATGACTGCCTGAGTATTCTGCAATACTCAGCATCCATAAAAACTCAGATGTCAAGGAACTAAAGGCTTAGAGATGATTAAACTTTAATGTCTTAGTGCTTAATTCTCTTTAGCCTTATCCTGAATTCATTAAAGTGTCAGCACATGAACCACTACTTGTTTATGTAATATGTTTAATATCCTATATGAAGACTCAAAAGTAGATTATAAAAATAGTCCTAAAGGCTCCTTCTAGGTCTACCATTGTGTTTACTACGTAATTCATAAAATTGTGCCCTTCAGGGCAAAAGCACCTGCTCACTCAGAAAGAAGGTGAACCATTTACTTAAAACACATATGATGACATAACATCTGTTATTAGCATGTATTAGATTATATGGAATTTTATACTTGTCAGGGTAATTATTTGCTCGTGTTTAAATGTGGCATGTATAGGAAATAGAAGAAAATAGAACATGAATAAATATTTTCATTTACATTACAAAAATAATTTGTGGGCAATAGTAAAAGTATAATAATGATTAGTTTGCATGCAAGTGCTGCAGTAGAATATATATACCTCTGATGCCATCAACACCATTAAACATTTGGGAGGTAAGTTTATCTAAACACTCCTTCAAAAATAGCTATTTTCAGTAATTAAGGGCATGTATGCACGCATTGTTTGTATCCATGCATTAATCCTTAGGTATTAAATCACATACATTTTATATTAAACATTAGCATACACATGTAATACAACATACAATATACATTACTTTTCTTAAAGTGTTTTGTCAGTGTCTAGAAGTCTGATACAGGGTATTTCTTGTTCATAACCTGTCTTTAAAATTCCCAGTTGTGTTGCTTTCTTCATTTTGGATAACAAAGTTGATTTGATTATAGTCAAATAGTGTCCTTGCTACTGGGCATCAAAGGGACAAGAATGAAGTAAGAGATGAAGGATGCCTTTTCTGACCTTTTGTTGGCTTAGAATCTTGTGAGTACAGGCAACGCTAATAAAATAATAAAAGACACATGTGGTACACAGCCCTGATGGCTGTAGTACTGGAGGGATTCCAGGGAGTCAGAAGTGTTTCTAATCAGGTCAGATTGTCTCTGATAGGACAGAAATGACAAAAGAAGCATTTAGTGATGTGAGAGGGCTGAGTTCAGGACTAAAAGGGGGAAAGCACCAATTCTGGTTGAAAAAAATTTGAAGAATTTGCAGTCTTTTGGGCCTACAACCAAACTTCTGTCATTATTTAAATTTGCGTGTAAGTTGAAAGTTACTCTTACTTTTGCTCCCATTTTAGCACATTAAGGTATGAATGTTCACCAAAACACCCCATGCTTTAACACTGATTTTGAACAAAGCAGCCCTACTATTTTAAATTGATGAGTATGCCATAAATCAAACATATAATGATGGGTTAGGTGTCACTTGTATTTTGTGCATATGAAAAAAAGGAGTTGATTCAGGGACTTGCTGTTATAGGCATAGATACGGGCTTCTCTCTGTGGTAGTCAACATTGCTATCGGTGGTAGCAAGATAAATTCAATGAAAGCCATCCTAAGAACAAAATCTCTGTATAACTTAAGGTACGTGTGTATACAGTACTCACTATATGAATAAGATTCTTTCTAATAGTGCCATAGAAAGGTTACTATGAGTTTGCTTATATTTTTTCTACTGTTCTTTGAATTAAATCAGTTTTACACTGTGCTTTTTAAGGTCCTAGCCAGAACAGATTCATAATTTGAATAGCCAAAGTTGATACTTGTTCATAAAATGACTCAGTTAAAAAGAAAGGTATATTTTTATTCTGAATTTAAGAATGTTGTTTACATTTTATGCTTAAACACCATTGATGACAAACTCAGGGAGACTCTGATTGTGTGGGGAGATAATGATCTTACAATAATGCATTTCCCAGAATGACAGCAAGCAATGTCTGTAAATGGCTTTGGTAGAAGAAAGAAAACACACTGTACCAATCAATACACAGATAGCCTGTAATGTAAAGATTAAGATCAGAATATTTAAAAATTTAATAGTTTTACTCTCCATATAGCACTTTGTAAGTCAATATCTTTGGAAACCTGGCCCGTTTCCCTTCTTTGAAAGCATTATATATTTAAACTTTTTAATTATTTATCTAGTTCATGTGATTAAAAATGGAAAAAGTTAGTTCATCCATTATGTTCTGCAGCTGCTGTCTGGATGTTAGACTTTATTTCTCTTCTTTCTCTTTCTATATCTTTGATTGTTTTTCTTGTTATCCTGCTAAGAAAACTCAATACAAACATTAAGCGAACAAAAACAAATTCATCTACTCACTAACAACTTAAGATACTACTGCTGGAGTTGAGTAAGGGGCCAGAGGTGATTACATATTAAAGCAGGGTACTTTCACATTTCACCTAACTGTGACTTTCAGGTATTATAGGTAAGGACAAGATGTAAAGCTGACAGAAAGTGCAGTGACTTTCCTAGTTAATTGTGGATGTTGGCTGTTCCTATTTAAAATATTACCAAAATATGTTTTAGGCAACTGTTTTTATATAAGAACTAGTTTCTTACATAATGGTGTTTTGCCTGTATCCCTATCTGTATACCATGAGCATAACTCGTTCCTGAGGAGGCTATTAGGGACCCTAGAATTAGAGTTATATGTATGCACTTGTGAGCAGTCTTGTAGGTGATGGGAACTTTGGTCCTCCAGAAGAACAGCCAGGTCTCTTAATTACTGAGCAATCTCTCTAGCCAACATGAGAATATTTTTGTTGTTTTCTTAAAATGTATGTGAGTTTTCCAGAGTATAATATAACTGAATCATTCACACGTCCTATGAACGCGCCTTTATACCTCTCCTTGCTTTCTTTTAAGTTCATGACCTACATTTTCCCATTACTGTTGTCACATACATGAACATATATGTATATTAATTGAGCTGTTTCATTCCTTGTGTACAGACTGTCCATTATAATAATAAAGAGTTACATTAAAATAAAGTGTCAACATACTTAAATCTACTAGGTTAGTGTGAGTTTTCATATCAGTATGATTACATTTTGTTATTATTCATTTTCATCTTTAAATGATTGCTTTTTTATATGCATTTCTTGAAGACTTTCCTGAGATTAGAATTATTAGTATTGCAAATGTGACTTGCAGTTTGGATTAAAAACTGCTGATTCTTTTGAGAAGTTGTAATGTTAATAGAGACCATTTTTTCTTTATTTTTATTAACTTTTATTGATTCTTTGTGGATATTACATTATGCACTCAGATCCTAGTTATCTCCCAGTCTCCTTGCGTCTGCCCTTGCAACTTCCCCCTGGAAATCAAAACCAAATTTGAAAGAAAACACAAAAAGCAAACCAACCAAACAAACAATAATCCCTCCCATAGCCCCCGTTCCCAGAACAAGAAGAACAAGGACAAGAATAACCTTGTCATGGATGCTGTAATGTGACAGGTTGAGTCCCACAGTTTACCCTTTAGTCAACTCATCTTTACTTGGAATCATTAATTTCTATGAGTCATTGGTCTGGCTCGAGGCCTCAGGCTTCTGCTACACCATGGAAATGGTCTCTCACTGGGGCTCCTCTTGGATATCCTGTGTTGTCCTGTGTCATGGAGATCCTGCTGTTTTGCATATGTAAGTTTTTTCCCCTTCACATATTCCAACATTCACATGGCCCAAAGCTATTCCAGGGCCCCAGAACAAGACCTAACCCTTGAGCATAGACCGGGCCCAGACATCTACCTATGGCTAGCTTGCCGTTCATGTCAGCCAGTTCCTCACCACCCTCATAGCTCCAGATCTACCTCTCTCCTCAGTCCATGAACCACTATGCCTTTCTCTTTCCCACATTCTCACCCTGTACTCTCTCACCACAATGGTGCATGACCAACCAGCATTATGGCTCTTGGTCAGGTGTCAAGTGGCACCCAGTTGGGCAATTGCTGCCCCAGCCACAAGGAATGGTAGCAGAACTGCTGCCTTTCCTCTATCCCATGGCTGGGCCTAGAAACCTCAGGTAGCATTAGTAGGATGTGACCTGCATTTTCTGGTTGATTGTCACTCTCCACAGACCAAAATATTTGGGCATGGGAGCTATCTGTGTCCTCTGGATGGGGCCTGCTGGTTGATTGTGACGCCTCAGACTTAATGGTCCAAGTCAGGGGGTATGCCATATGAATCCATTTTCCTTACCATTCTTTTCACCCTCCTTTAGTAATGCATCCATTATCATTTTAGTGTACAAGTATTAAGATAGAGTATAGGAAGATGACCCATAATATTTTTTCCAAATTTGTAAACAAATAAGAGCATATTCTCCAATTAAAATCCATTCTAGGATTGTGAGAATTTCTGCTAGGGTTGATCATATTGAAATCATTCTTGTATGTACAGAGGCCAATTTTAGGACACTGAAACAGCATGTGGAATTTCCCAGAAGCAGCAGAGTGTCTAGAAAGTGCTAAGTATGAAGAAATTAACATTTATTGAAGCAAACTGAACTGAAGAAAGTTCTCTCTCTCTCTCTCTCTCTCTCTCTCTCTCTCTCTCTCTCTCTCTCTCTTTCTGTCTCTCTCTCTCCCTCTTCTGACATTTCATTGGTTCAACCTAACTACAATGGCCACTTACCAGCAACAACATATTGTTGATAGTGTTGGTCTATTTCAGATGGTCACTTTCTTACTATGTGTAATTTTCACTGGAATATTACCTCATACTGTTCATAAAACTTATTAACAAATTTCTTACTTTCTAATTTCAAGATTGCTGGCATATTTTGTATGTCTCTGATCATGATTCTGTTTCTATTCTCATCAGGGAAAGGCTTTGTTACTTTTGTTAAAACTTGTTACAATATTAAAATATGATGCTCCAAAAGTTTAAAATGTGATTCATATAACTATACAAATGAATATATCTTTGTTTTCATTTAACATTAATGAAAAATTTGGGAAGATGTAAACCTGGGGTTAAAAATAATAGAAAGAACTGAGATTCTTATTTAGTTTTTGTCAAATAAATGTATTTGAATAAATTTACTAATTAGTAGTGGTTACTGAAGACAACTAGAGAACTTTGGGTGGCATTGGTTTCAGTGAAATTTCATTTACATTTTCTTATTGAAGGGAGATTTTAAATACTCTGAAATAAGGTTTCCTTGATTAAAAATCTTATACCTCAACATCAGTTTCCTACAATTAATCTTTATGATAAAGAAATACAAAATAGTTGACTGGGTGGTATTCTAATTAGAATGTAATTGGCCCCATAAACCTGTTAAGAGTAGCACTATTCAGAGGTTTGGCTTTGTTGAAATAGATATGGACTTGTTGAAGGAAGTGTGTCACTGGGGGAGGGGGCTTCGAGGTCTCCTTTGCTCATGCTTCACTCAGTTTGACACTTAGAACACTTCCTGCTGTGCAGAAGAGTTAAGACTCTCAGCTACTTCTCTTGCACCCTGTACCCTATACACTGCCATGTCCTACAATAATGATAATGGGCTGAACCTCTGAACTGCAAGTGAGGCACCCCAATTAAATGTTTTTCTTTATAAGAGTTGTGATGATCATGGTCTTTCTTCACATCAATAGAAACCCTAACTAAGACAGATGTCAGGACTAATGTCAATCTCACAGTTACCCTAGAAAATCAGATAGTGCAATTAATTCGTATACTACTCTCAATAACGTTTTGAAAGGGCCTGTAATTACATTTATTTTCCTATATTTAGTTTTTAGATATTTTACTTTATAGAATGAAATATAGCTAATGTGCATCTCCAATTGTGTAGAAGTATAGTTGTAATAATGACTCCTTTATAAAATTGGTAAATGTTCCTTTCTTTCTTCTTCTGTTTAATATATATATATATATCCATTTGTAAGATCTATATTAAAAGCTATATAGATAAGAACAATTTTTGCATATTTAGAGAGATTAGGTACATTTTACCTCCATAAAGTTTTTGAATAAATAATCATGAAACACCTTTTTTACAAATGTAAAAGATAAAAAAATAATCAGGGCTAGCAGTATGTGTCTGTTTGCCTACAACTCATTATGTAGCTGAGTATGGCTTGGGATTTCTAATCCCCTGCCTCAACGTCTTCAATACTGGGATTACACCTAACCCTATACCACCATGCTGGGGATATATTCTACTGGAAATCAAATGGTAGGCTTTGTGTATGCTAGGTAAACACTCTACCACTGGATTTGTCTTGCCAGCCCCAAGACCCTAAGAAAGATCATTAGAACTAAGGGCCACAATGGAAGATCTTGAAGGTAACTAATATTTTATTAGAATGTATTCTGAAGGCTGATAAGATGGCCTATTATGTAAAAGCACATGCTGACAAAAGTGATAACCTGATTTCAGTCCCCAGAATCCATATGGTAGGAGAGAATCAGGCCCTCATATTTTCCTTGGATTTCTATAAGAGTGTTATGGTTAATATAGTCTCCTCCCTCTATTGATTAATTAATAAAAAGTGATTAAAAATCCAAAATAAGGATTAAGATTGAGTTCTACTGTATATTCAGCATTTATTTGCATGCTATTTTGGAAATTAATTATTTATTGTTCTTGCTGAAGCATTTTTATTTCAAAGGTATTTGTCAGATGGAATATACATTCTAATAAAAGGAAATAATTGTGAGAGAAAATCACTGCCTATTTTCAATGAAAATTATGTGAACTCTCTTGTCTTTAGAGGGAGCATTTTAAAATGTCATGTCAATTTTTAGCATTACATTCGCTTTGCTGCTTCATTTCCATTCCTTTTCTCATTGGATACTCCTTATTAGAATATAATAATACCCTTAGGTCCTATTTAATTTTGCTAACAATTCAAAGCTATTAACAGCTAGAGAAACAAACAATTTTAAATATAATGAAATTGCTTAACAAATATTTAGATCAGAACTTAAAGCACTTATATATGAATTACAAAAAGCTAAAACTTTTTACATCTTCTTTATTGATGTTTACTATCAGGAGTACCAGTGCTACAAAATACAATAAAGATTTCTTTCTTTACTGATCTTAATAATTTTTTCACGGTTCTGTTGAAGGGAAATTTGTATATTTTTCTTTCTCTATTCCCACAAAAAATTATTATGGTTTCATGTGGGATTTGTAGTATGTGTCTCTCTTTCAAATCATCATTTGAGACAATGAGGAAGACTGAGGAGCCTCATTATTACAAACTTTAACCTATTCATCCTATTTCCTGTCCAGTAGTATGCACTCCGTATGATCATCCTATTTTGTTAATGACGTTTTTTTCTCTCTCTCATGTCTCCTGCGAGAGTATCTTACTTTAAAAGAGTGTGTTGGATAATTTTATCAAAAAGGAAGCAGGTTAGACAAGATGGTAACATTTTCAATTGTCTTAAAAAAGAGAGCAGAGAACACTTAAGAGGATAATAGAACCTGGCAGGTGAAAAAAATTGAATAAGAAATCCAACAAGCAATGCATCTATGAGCTGGACAGAGTTTGGGAGACACGACGTTGTTATCTCACATTGTAATGTGAGACTTACCTCCCAGTAAAGTCATTGTATGAGATTAATAAGATTCAAGATGCCCATGAAAGATTATATATATACATTTATATATATGTAAATTTAATCTGGTTTTAATGGATCTATTGTTATTTATTTAAACAACGCTGTTTTGTACATGTGGCTTTTTTGTTTTCTTTTATTCTAAAGATGGTCAACCATTTGGATTTTTGAATACATATAAATGTATCCAATACATATACATATAAATGTAAAAGAAGCTTCCAAATGGAAAATGAAGGCCATGTTATCTTTTCATATATGCCTCCTCTGGTGTTTCCATCACTCTTCACCACATAGTGGGAGTATCATTATGATATTTAAAAGGCAATTTTTGAAATGTTGGTGTGAAAGATTTATTGTAGCTGTGATTTAAACCTCAGAAAATGGCTAAAAACAAACATGCATTGATACTGAAAACTAATACATAATATTATACAAAATTTGATATACATCTAGCCATTCTCTACCCATAGTGTGACTGTGCAGAATGTAGCACACTGGGGACAATTACATTCTCAGAAGGAAAGGAATTATGATTCTTGGTTTCTTGCACTCATTCACCTCAAGACTTTCTCAAGTTGCTCAGTTTCAGTACAGATTTAATAGCTAGTATTTCTCCAAGAGAATGCTTTAGGAATAAATTCAGGTTGAATGCACATCAATATCCTTTGTGTAAGTTCAGGCTTCTCTTTCTTGCATACATACAGACTAATACTGATCACTGATCTTCTGCCTTGTGTGGGCACTTATTCATTTGTAGTATGGCTTTCTGAGCCTTATTTTCTAAAGTAGCTTTCTCTCAAATTAACTTGATCTTTTGTAAAATAAAAAGAATAAATAATCAACTAGCAAAACGAAACAAACAAAATAGCCAGTCTTTTATTGAGATATTAGGGTGTCAATACTTTAGAAAATGAATGGACAAAATATTTGATAATAAGTAAATAAAATGTATAGGACTCATAAATTGATTTAAAAAGAGAAATGAAATATATTTAATTTCAAAATAATTTAAATGTTTCTCAGTTTCATATAAAAATAAGAAATCAACCCCTATTTCTTATTTATTAGTTGTATTTTATTTTCATTTGATTTTAACTTTAAACATAAAATACTATGCATAGTAGTACAATTACATAAGTAGTTGCATTATAAATAAGAGAGACATCATGGAATACCCACAGATGTTCATAATCACATGAAGGAATGAGAATATAGTGTAGAAAGGCAACTAATGTTCATGTATTCAGATCAAATTGTGACATTTGCAGAAAAATGAGTAGAACTGAAAATCATAATGTTAAATTAAATAATAAAACTCAGAAAGATCAGTATCTTGAGTATTTTTCTTCACATGTATGTAATGTTAAATGTTTTTTACTATTTGGCTTTTTTGGGTGGGGGCGCCACCCAGGTCCCAGCTAAACCATACACAGAGTCTTATTCTTAGTTATGAATGCTCGTCCTTATCTTGGCTTGTTGGTAGCCAGCTTTTCTTAACTTTAATTAATCTGTCTACATTTTCTTTCTGGGCTTTTACCTTTCTATATATCTTAGTATCTCCTTCATTTATACTCTCTGCCTGCCATCACCTCCACCCCCAATCCTGGCTTCTGCCTTGCTATTGGCCTTTCAGCTCTTCCTGAGGACAATCAGGTGTTTGACAGGTAAATAATCACAGCTTCACAAAGTTAAACAAAATCCACACACCTGAAATAATATTCTACCAAACATATAAAACTTTACATAGAAGAAACTTCATGAGTATAACTCTCTGATGATTGGCACAATAATTTTATATGTTATACTACCATGCATATCTTGGCAATAACCAACAAATCTTAATTTCACTTAAGGCTTTCTCAATAAGAGGGTAATCATGTCTAGTACAAGAAACCTAGTCACCAGCCTGTAGTTAGTGAAGTCCACAGATCTTGAAAAAGAACCATTGTTCTTGGAGGACAACCCACCATTGTCAGTTTACTAAACCAGCACCATCCCTTACTGTATTCCAAATATTTACCATTTAGCCTACACATAAGTTATTTTCCATCCTCCATCAAAGAAATACAGCAAATATGATACAATTTAGAAAGATATATCCAATCATAACAAAAGGTCAGCTCTGAAAACATATACATACAAGTAATACACACCCTGAACATGTTTGAATTTTTATATTTAGGATGCATGTGTGTGTGTGTGTGTGTGTGTGTGTGTGTGTGTGTACTACACATATAGGTATCACACACACATATTACATTTATACACACATTTATGTGTGACAGTAATTTAAAAAGTGAGATCATGAGTGTAAAAGAGCAAGCAGAAGACAGGTATATGGGAGGAAATGGTATAAGTAAAGTGTATAAGGCAATATTGTAATTATATTATAATCTCAAGAAAATTAAAATGTATATTAAAATAGAAAAAGGACAAGAAAGTAGAAAGAGATGTTTTAAGTTTTAAGAAAGAAAACCAAGGCTGGGAAGTAGAAAAAAATACAGGTTTTGTGTGTGTGTGTGTGTGTGTGTGTGTGTGTGTGTGTGTGTGTGTGTGTGTGTGTTGTAGTAGTAGTAGTTTCCTGAGATTGAAGCATTTAACCTTCCAGGGAAGCTCCTAAAGAAAATGGTTAACAACTTAAAAAAGTTTCAGGAAGTCCCTGAAATTGTCCGGATTTACTAGGTCCCTTCCTACCCATCATAAGCAACAAGAATTATTGAGAGTCACTCTCATACAAGTGAAGCTGCAAGGAAAACTCTGAGGCTAAACCAGCTGGCTATTTTGAAGAGTTGCCTGGAACAGGTTTAGAAAAACTGAGTACCTTGGAAATGATACTATCCAACCTGTTGAGATGCTCCAGGATCCCAGCATTTGTGAGCAATCACTCATGTTTGGATGGGGTTTGGTGATACAGTTGTTGAGTCAGTTCTGCTCTTACAAGTAAACTTCTACCCTTTCTTGTAAGTAATTCTAATGAAACTTACTTGTCCACCCGGAACAGTTGTGTCTCTTTGTCACAAAAAAACCCTAATAAAGCAATTTATATGCTATAGTCTGTAGGTTTTTAAAAGTTTTGAAGAGTACCTATCTTTTGAAATATATCTCTGCATATCTAGAAAACCTAACATAACTATGTTTTGACTATTATAGTTGAGTATCTATATCTATAATCTGAATTTAATTATATGTTACATTTTAAAAGAGCTTCATAAACACAATATATTAACAAGAGTGGAAATACACGTATAACAAAATTGATTTTAATTTTGTATCAATAAACTAAAATCTATATCAATGTAAAGTATTCATTTCTACATCATATTCCTTTTTATCTTCATAAAGAAATTGACTGTGATCATTAACCATTTATAATCAACCTTGTTTAAATTAAAACAAACAGTTATAAACAATATTTGGGAATGTGGGTGTAGTTCTCCCAAAACTGATGCCTGCTGTTTGTGTATGCTCTCAATCCCAAGGGGATGATGAGAGAACCCAGAAACATATCCAAAACCTGGTTGAAGTAGTCTGATGGTGCATCATCTCAGCTGTTTTGGATGTTGGATCACCTGGACCGCTGCTGTAATGGGTGTTGCTTGATCAAACTATATTCCTTCCAGACTAATATAGTTTGGAAGGAATCCACAGCTTTTCATCTTCTGTGGGAACAAAAGCGGAACCTCTTTTCCAAAGTAGTCTGCCTCTGTCTCTCAATGGTGGGATTAAAGGGCCACCACACCCAACTACTCCACTTCTTTTTTAAGGACTTTCTCCATCCTTTTTCTTTCCTCTTCCGAGCTTATGTATAGTTTTAAACACACTGTAAACCCTTTAGAGGTTTTTCTTCATCTGAGTCAGTCTATACCGTATATATCTATCTTTTTTTGATTACAAGTCTTTAATCTGCTAAACATCATGACTAAAATTAAAGCAAGGATTGGTCTAGCCCTATACCATGGCTTTCTCTTAAAGGAACCACCAGCCAGTGCTTATCTCTAGCAAACACAGCCCTCTCAAGAAGCTGTGCTTGACTCTGTTCTTTTGTGTTTAGAATTCTTTCCCAAGCTCTCTCAAGATTCAGGTGAATATAGTTGCTGAATGTTGGGCTCCATTTGAAGACCGAGTTTCTGTTCCACACAGTCCTGCAGTCCTTTAGTCCCAAATAAACCTACTGAAACTTAAGTTAATTATAAACTGTTTGACTGATGGCTCAAACTTCTTATTGGCTAGCTCTTTCTTAATTCTTAACACATTTCTGTTAAACTATGTATTGTCAGTAGGCTGTGACTTACTCATAATGTTCCAATAAGTTACTCCTTTGGAGGCTACATGGTGTCTCCCTCTGGTGAGTGTTCCCTGCCTTCCCTCTTCCCACAATTCTCCAAGTATGGTAGCCCTGCCTGCGCTTCCTGCCTGGCTACTGGCCAATCAGCATTTTATTAAATCAATGTGAGAAACATATTCACAGCATACAGAAAGACATCCCTATTCAGACTACCAAGTTGCACTTTGGTGGTATCCACAATTTAGTTTGTCATGGGCTACTCTGCTTGGGTGAGTAAACATGTGTGTTTAGTGTCCCTAGGAAAAATCTTGTCACATAGCAGGATGTGGTAATATGATAATCTTAATAAAACCCCTAACTTTGTATAATTAGTGTGTGCTAATAAAATTATCTAATTTGTATGCAATTACATTCTAGGTCAAAGTTATTTTGTTTTGGTATGTGTATAGTACAAAATTTGCTCCTGTCTAGTTTTGGATTAAGGTATACCTCATATGATAAATATTCTCGAGTCCCCCCTTGCATCCATTTGCTGAATGTCTAGGTCCATGTTATATACTTACCTTATGAATGTGGGTCTTAGAGTGACATTGTTCCTGTACCGCCAATTCTGTCTCTAGTCCTTACAATGTAATTTATCCAAAATTCTTTAGCTTCTGCCCCCTTTTTTCAGTAATATTCCCTGAGTCCTAGTTGTGAAAGTTATGTTGTAAATGTATCTATCTCTTAGGTCTAGATGCCTCTGATCTCTGTGATGTTCAAAGTTGTGATTTACTATGATGGCCTCCATTTGCTGTACAGAGGAACTTCTTTTATGAGGGTTGGCTCCTACACTTGTCTGTGGATATAGGATAAAATTTTAGAATGTAGTAATAAAATATGATGGTCTAGCAAAGTAGCATTAGGAGATTCCTTTTAAGGTCTATGACCTCACTAGCCCATATAAACTGTCTAGGTTTACACTACTGGCATGGTTTTCTTTCTGTTGATGGGACTTTAGCCAAATTAGACAGCTGTTGTTTGCTGCTGCTTGAATACCACTTCTTCACCTTTACATGTATCTTCCCATGCTGATGACCTCTGTGGCTTATGTGGTTGCATAGGCAGGATTGTTTAATAGCTTCCTTCCCTATATATATGTATATATATATATATATATCCTTTACCTCCTCATTTCATCTCCATTTATTAATAAACCTATCATGGTCGGACTCTTTGATCCAGGAGGGGAAGAAAAAACCAAACTGTCTGACTTGATAGGTTATTAATTCTGTCACCAGAAGCATTTTCACTTATATTTGATAGCTAACCTCTGTCAACATTTATCCACATCCCATTAACTCATAAACATATATAAATGCATGTTTGAGTATATATGTGTACACATACATATGTGTCAACATACATAAAGATAGGTTTGACCTCTTTAAGGTAACTGAATATATTGTCAGCAATTCACCAAAATTCTCTCCCTGAAATATTTATTAATTAAACTCCCCTTTTAGCCATCCATTCAATTGTTTATTCACTTCCAATGAGCTGTCCTTGTAATCAGTGGTATGAAAACATATAGTACAAGAAAGCCAATATATTTCTATACAGAGTCTATAATCTATATACACAAACAAATGGTTATTGAATTAATGTAAAACAAAAATGACTGATGTGTCTTACAGATTTTAGATGAAATAATCAATGTTATTTTGAGATTATATAGCATAGTATTTGACCTGAAAGCTTGGGAAATAGATTAATGTATTATTGAAAGGAATATTTGCAGTAAAGAGTATTCTAGAGAGGAAAAGATGTGATGCTATGATAATGATCTACTGAGTAGACTTCCATAAAGAAAGTCAAATGTGAAGAGGAGGGAAAGGTCCAAATGGGGAATATCTACCATACTCTCAGAAATAATGAAGCATCTGTGTGGGGACTATTAAAAAAGATACTGACGTCAAATATGTACCAAGCACACTTTTATTTTCCTATTTTCAATAACTTAACAGAAAATATCATTTTGACTATACTTGCTCCCTTGGTTTGCAAGAATCATAGGTAGTTTTTCCATGCAGACATTTTTAAATCATCAGATAAGTTCTGTCCTTTGTGGGGTTGCCAGAAGATCCCATAGACATACACAAGGAAAAGGGGGGGGCATGGGATAGCAAGTTCCACTGGCTAAAAATAGACATTGAAGAGTTTGGAGACATCTCACACACACACACACATACACACACACACACAGTGAGAGAGAGAGAGAGAGAGAGAGAGAGAGAGAGAGAAAGTGAGAAGGAAGAGATAGAGAGAGAGCTTCTGTGGAAGTTTGAGTATTTGAGCCTCATAATCTCATAGGGAGTGACAATATAATAGTGGGTATGGCCTTGTTGGAGAAAGTGTGTCACTGTGGTGGCAGGCTTTGATGTTTCCTAGTGAATCTGTAAGTGAGTCACTCCAAAGAAAGGTTTTTCTCAGAGTCACCATGACCATGTTGTAATAGTGACCCAAAGTTCCACAGACTAGAAACATAGATCAAAGAGCTCAGAAACACAACTTGATATTTTGGGAAACTTAAAAAATGTAAATATCTCAGAATAACACTCCTGTAAATGCTTGGTAGATAGTTATTTCATATTTTATGTGAATTTATTTTGCTGTGGAGGGAGAAATACTAGTTCAGCATCATTAAACTTGAACCAGATAAACTCCAAAGCTACCCACATCTTTGAGCTTCTAAATCGGCTCTCTGCTGACATCTGACAACATCTCTCAACCACTTCCAAATCACTGACATTCTTTGTTAGCAGCCCAGGCAATCATTTGAACTGATTCTTGAATTCTGAATGATCTGGATGTTGATATTTTGCCTTTGGAAATATAAAATATGATTTTGATTTGTAAATGTACTCCCAAAAGGCACAGCGATGGGCACTAAAATTATTATTTTTTAAATGAAATAAGAATAGGACTGACAGGGTAACAACCTTCACAGCAGTTATTATTATGTGTTATTATTAGCCTCAGCATGTGGTGACATTTTAGACTCTAAATTCACAGAAATACATCTTAGATATTGGGTACTTCAGATGCTAAAAGAAGAACACCGACATGCTTTTCTATGAATTAACATGAAAGACTTTCAATTTCTTTTTAGTTTATTTTTATTTTTATTATTCTTTTCTGAAACAGTGTCATACTATACAGCTCAGTGAGTCCTTATTGCACTCTGTAGTTCAGGTTGACATTGAACTCACAGAGATCCACCTGCTTCTGCCTCCCATATGCTAGGATTAAAAGCATATGTCATGATACTAGGCTATGAAAAAGTTTTTAAAAGAATGATTGAAAAAGCTAATAAATTGATAATTTATAATGAAGACTGGCAAAACTTTATCCTTAAAGTTAAAGTGGGGCTAATCTAGAGCTTTATTTTAAAGACAGATTCTGTCATTAATAATATTTCTGAGAAATTGTCAAGGAATACATTTGGAATATGTTCCATTATTAATGGCATCAACGAAAAAATAATATATGTGGAATAATTTTCTTTGAGTATGAATAAGAGTAACATGATGATTTGTCTTTCAAAGGAGAGCCTTCTCTGACCATTGAACTAAAAATCATCCAGATAAGCATCCCAACTGTCTTCAAAAGAATTCTGACGATGCTACTAAAACTTTTTTGAGAAAAACAACAGTGACTGTAGATTCTACATATGAAATAAAAGGCACCATAATGGAGCAATCACAAATGTGGATGTGGAACCAAATACTAGGAAGTGTGTGACTCTCTGTAAGCCTTACTTTATCTATAGAATGTGATAATAGAAGTCCTTACATCGTATTTATTGTCAAGGTATAATTATCTAATGTGGGGTTATACCCTGAGATCAATGTTGGGCAAAGTCATCTACTTAGCAAGCTACATATCTCAGCCTCTCAAATACAGGGACTATTTACTCTCTACCCAAACATTAACCTTAGTACAACCACAGACTGACTCAGTGCTAAGTCACTGACCTTGAGTATTTAATACATTATTTATTTTTCTTATACAAATAATACTCAAACAATATTATTCAGGATGGTTGGAGAAATCTTTTAAACAAATTGAATAAAATAATTAATTAACTCCTTTAGATTAGATTTCTTTCTTGCATACAAAGGAAACTTCAATGAGCAAAGGATTTACCTCATTACATTCTGTGAAGAAAGAGAATGGTAGAGGGTCATGTAGAAGGGTTGCATTGTCCCTTAGCCACCCTTAGCATAGATTTGTACCCTTCATAGTTCATAGTTGCAAGATGTCTGTTCTACCTTTCTGCTCAGGTCTAAGACAGGACACGTTGAAAAGTAACTACAATACAATACAATACAACTTTTTCTTATCTATCTCTGGGAAAAATAAATAAAATCCTGTCAGTCACCCCCTATTTTTCAGGAATATAAGAAAAAGCCTTAGTTTATACTTCCCAACAAAATCACATGTTTGTAATTGATAATAGGAAAGATATCTATCTTGCATAAGCCTAATGGATATTATATAGTACTGTATAGTACATATAATGAAAAACCCAGTGTCAGATGTTGGGGATTCAAGCTGAAGGCCAGAGAAGCAAAGGAGCCAAGCCACCAGAAAGTCCTTATCTCTGCCAAGACTGGAAGCGGGATCCTGTCCTCAATGTGACTGGAGACTAATTGTTAGAATACGAGATCCTGTTCTTTTCTTACATACCTCTGTAGTGCTCGGGTTAAAGGCATGAGCTCTGTTACTCTTTCATATTGATTTGCTCTCCTGAAGCCCTGGGTGGCCTTGAACTCAGAGATCCACATGCCTCTGTCTCCTGAGTCCTGGGACTGAAGGTGTGTACCACCACTGTCCAGCCTCTATGGCTGACTAATGTGCCTGGTTTTGCATTCTGACCATGAGTGGCTTTATTAGATTATAAAAAAATATATCACTACAGAAAGGAAAATGGGGCATGTTCTGAATTCTCTTCTATCACATATATAATATGATTTTTCAAAACAAACCTTTTATATCACAGTTCTATTTTCATATATAGCCATAAAGATTAACATACCCGGCACTGGAAAAACAGTCTACATTTATCTGGCTGCATTGCCTGTGATTTTGTACTGCATACTGTCTCTCTAAGAAAGATAATGCTACTCTTCTGATTAATAAAATCTCAACAACATAGTCTGGCTATATTTGTCATCATTATGTCCTTTGGTGGTGATAAGTGATTTATTAACTATGTTTATGCTGATGAATCACACATCTTAAGTACTTGTGTATATCATAAACCTAATTATGTCATGGAAAAAGGTTATGTGATGACAAGAACAATGAGATCAGATATATGCAAACCTAGGATCTCATCTTAATTCTTCTCATCCTGAATTCCCATCTTTGAGTGGAAAAGGTTCCTGGCACTTATTACCAATTGCTATTCTTGTTAGGGTAAAAATCAGATGATAGGTGTGAAATAAGCCTTTGGAAGTGTAACTGCTTGCTATGCAAATATGAAAAATATTATTGATCTAGTGGCCCAGAGTGGGCATCTCCTTTGATACTCTTTGAGAAGCTTAATAGAGCATTTTGAGCACCACCACAATTTCAGCTAGCATCAGTGGAAGGATGATGGCTCTCTGTGACAGATTGTGGCATCTTCTCAGACACATTCTTTACTTTGGTGCACTTCCTCAAAAATTGGCAAACCGTACAGACATCTTTAGGAGATAAAAGTAAAGATTTTTCTAAGAATTAAGTGTTGACTCAGAAGATTATTTGTGTAAATAGTTTGTTAGCACACTTTTTTCTTCCCTCTATGCTTCAACTAATGGGGGTGATCACTTAATAAACCTGGTCATTTTGTTTATGAAGTTGTTTTGTATCCCATACATTGCAGTAGTACCAGAGAACATAGTAAGGTACAAGAAAAAATGTTGTTCCTACCTTTAAAGGTTGCTAATCTCTCAAAGAAGAATTGCATTAAACACTTAATTAAGCATGTTCTATGTCATTAAGTAACTAAATGTATCACAAATCAGTATGAAACTATGAAAGGGGAAAGAGAAAGAAATGCAGTGGAAAATGTCAATGTGAACTGTATACACACACACACCTCGATTATAGGCATTGTGAAATTTAATGATTTAAATTATAAGTGCATCAATTCTACTTTAACATTACAATTTTGTCTCTAAATTCATAAAACGTATACATGAAAAATTAGCTGGAGAGTTTGAAAATTTTATAAAAACTTTATTGAAAAAATTTACACTAAAATAATGAAATAAAATCCTCTGAAATGCTGGTTAGTATATTCATAATTTGCACTTTCAAAGTTATGATTGGTGAACATATGCAGATATTTCAAATATCTATATAAATATACCTGAATTTAAAAATCAGCTGATATATGGACAAAGATGGATGTAAATTCAGATAGTCAGGAAAAAATAGGGGTCACTGTTGTGGTTAGTTCCTTTCAATCAAACAATGGTTTATTCCATTATTTGTTTCTCAAAATATTTCATTTTTGGTCCAAAGTTGCATTACTGTCATGAAATTTCTAAAGATGCCTCTCTGGCTTGTCAAAACTTGCCTTTGATAAAAACAACAAATTAATTATTTTTAACTAGTTAATCGTTAGCCTTCCAGTGTATGACGAATGCCTACTTGGTATCTCACATGTATTGTGCATCTATTGTTCAGTGTCTAAATGCAAAGCCTACATATTTCTTACTCTTTTGCTTTGAAATTTTGAAAGGTAGACATTTGACTTCTAGAATTGTATTATTTAAGTTGAATTGTATAAGTAAGTATAGTTATATTAGTAAAGAGTAAATCAGAAATTCTTGTCCACTCCACTCTTGGATCCACTGAGAATAACCGCTGGCTTTGCCACAGCCAATAATGAGACTGGTTCTGACCTACCTTTGAGGAATGGCCTTGCAAATGGCTTTAGAACATTGTACAGAATATATGCAATTGGAAGGAAGTTTTTGAGTATAAAATAATTTTTAGTTGACCATTTACCAAACTGAATATTTTGTGAAGTGGTGTGAGGTAATGTTTAACAAACTCTACCAACAGAGGTCAAACAAATCTAACAAGCTTCTTGCTTTTAAAGAAGTTTTATTGGTGAAGCTGCACCCATTTCTTTATGGCTGGCTGCTTTCATTCTCTAGCAGTAGTTTCAGTAACTCTGTCAAAGACCATCTGGTTCACAAAGCTAAAAGTCTGTACTATGTGTCCCTCTACAGAATGTTCATTGTGACCCATGATGCATGCTTTCATTCTAATAAAATAGGAAACTATATTAATGACTTACATTCTTCATCGCATGGTTCCATATTAATGCTTTATCTGGATCCATAATATTTGACATTGTGGGATTATTTATTGTGTTGATAGAAATCTGTGAACTTCTATTCATTTTATGGGAAAAGAACTAATATACCTGGTTGTTGTGAAGGTCATATAAAATCCTGTAGACAGTCTATAACATGAAATAATGTATTTTTTCATCTTGTTGTACTGGGGAAAAAGCAGCAAATATATTGAGGGTATAAAAAAACAGGATTTCAGGTCAGACACTATCCAGCTTCATAGGAAGTGCTGACTTCAAACTCCAGGTTGGGTTTTTAATCAGAGAATGGGTCTATGTTATCTTTGCCTGGATTGTCTTGGGGAAAGATCTGTTTTCTACACCATTAATAGAAAAGAAGTAGGACATATTATTGTCTTTATTAGATTATTTCACAAGTTCCCATTGTAATCTAAGCATCAGAAAGTGTCCATCTTACTCTAAGGGAACATAATCATCTCAGTCTGTTTGCTCTGAATACCAACAATGAGAGAGCAGTAGAAATATATTTAACTGAAGTCTCAGCATTAATTTAGAAAGAATAAATAAGCAAATTACCAAATTAAACAAAAGCCTTTAGCTTATCTAAAATCTTCCTTCATTTTGACAATTATAGAGGTATTTTTAAATAATGTATAAAGTCTTCTATAATAGGTGATAGACAGTAATTCTTTCTTCGTTGTATAGTTACATTATTTAAAAAACTGTAGTTGAATGTATATAATCCCTTATTTATTAGAATAATAGTAATAGGCTCTCCCTTAGGCCCTGTGTCCTGTATAGCCAAATGTTCTTGGTCTCATTAACAGTGGCATATTGTGGTTCCACCTTATGGATTAAGCCTTAAATAAAGTCAGAAAGAGTTTAATTACTCACCTAAAATTTGTGTCAAGTCAGGCATTATTGTAGCTTACAGAGTTCACAGCTAGTTGAGATAAAACCTTTTCAATTTTGGTAATTTACTGTGGTAGTTGAATCAAAATGACCCCCAAAGGGTCATAGAGAGTGGCATTATTTGGAGGTGAGGATCTTATTGGAGAAATAAAGTCACTTGGAATGGACTTTAAGGTTACAGATGCTATTCTCCAGCACCATGTCTGCCTGTATGCTGCCATGCATCCAACCATGATGATTTTGAACTAAATCTCAAAACCGTATGCCAGCCCCAATTAAATGATTTACTTTTCTAAATGCTGCAGTTGCCATGGTATTTCTTCACAGCATTAGAAATAAGACATATACATAGTACCTATCCACATGATGAAGGTTAGTCTCCCTATGAACTGTAGTTTCTTTTTTTCCCTTTAAATTACAGAATTTATTTTCTTACTCCTAAACTTCAAGCTAAGTATTAATATCAATGGCTATCATTTTTCTTTGGTTTCTCCTATGCAATTAGTAGCCACCATTTTTTTTACATTTTATGGACCATCAAATCCATAATGATGGTGAATATTTTTTCACAAAAGTGTTGCTTTTGATGAATATTAGATCAAAGCTGACTAACTGTAACATTCAGGCATTTGTTTTTACATTTCATGTTACAGAAGACTAAATTCCCTTTTATTGTACTCAACAAAGTCAATATTAGTTTCAAATAAAATTAGATAAATATATTCAAAATTTCTATTCACAGCGTGTTATTTCCCTGGAATCACTTCAACAACAATGTGAATAAAGGTTCATTCAGGAAAGATAATATTAGGATTTTAATGAACTAAACAACTTTTTATACAAAAGAACTTTTCACAATGTAGGAAGGAAGAACATGAAGAGAAGAAGCTAAGAATCACTAAAAGTCACTAACCTGTGTGTGTTAGGAGGAAATATCAAAGTGTGTCAATTAACTTAAGCAACTTAGCCCTCAGAATATCTGAATTGTCTCATGCTCTGAATAAAGTCTGCTATTGCATAAGACTTTAGTTTGCCTTGTAAGCTGAATCCATTCTCCTAAGTACCACTGTTTGTGAGTGGTAGACAGATATTTGTGTACAGATGCTGGGAACGTAGATGAATTCTTTATTCCTAAAGTTATTAGAAAAGAAATTCATTTTGACTCAATTTCTGCAACATTTAATCTTGAAACACGAAACCAACCATGCAATTAAAAATATGTTTTGTAATAATTTTCTTAATTAAGACTTGCATTAAACTGGCCCTAGTGGAGAAAATATTGGACAACATAATTCTAATCTATATATAATATAGTATAGTATAATATAATATAATACAATATAATATAACACTAACTGAGGACCATGGCTATATAATACAAGCAGATGTCATAGCTAGAATCCATATGTAATTAGTTTTTGAGTCACATAAAAAATGTTACTGACATAGAGATATCATTCACTGTATTAGTGCTTTTCACAGCTCCTGCCATATTAATCAAAAATTGTCAGCAATTTTCAAGAGAGAACTCCTTGTACTAGAGCAAAACAAATACAACCCTTAAAGAGATTATTATTTGATGGCTGATAAACATAGTATACATTTGGTTGCTTAAATTTAGTAAGAATTGTCATATTTACAAACCTTCTACCTTCAATTATTATTTCAGAAGTGAACTTCAAGTGATTTTTAACATAGGAGTGCACAAAAAAGGAGAAGACTTAGACTATAGCATTTCAGAATAATCTCAGAATACGTTAAGGTTGTGAAAGTAACTACAAAACTTAAAATTGTTCCATTTTGTCACACAATGAAAACAAAGAATTCTATACATGATGAGTGTTAGAAAAATGTAAAAGGATTATAGGATTTCCTGAGAGACAGAAAATTTGTTTACATATATTTAGAAATATAACTGTCAGGTGCTTATTAAGGAACATTATTTGGCACCATGGTGCCTGTCTGTCCCTTTAGGAAATCAGGGCATACATAATGTGAAGAAGTAAATTGAGCTGAAAATTCAAGACTGTGAAAACAAATCAAAATAATTACTAGCATTTGTGTTTTGGTCCTTGGTGTTTCTTCTCTTCAAAGGTGGCTCACATCAGCAGCTAATATTCCTTGTATTTTATAGTTTTATGAATAATTTAGGAATAATCTGCATGCAGTCTTCTATTTTGACTGTTTTGGTGATTTTGATTGGTCCATGATTTTGTTCAGTAGTCAACTGGGATGGGATATATAGTTAGTTCTATTAATAAAGGTGCCAACTTTTATTCATGGTTGAGCTTGATCTTTGTAGTAATAGAAACACACATTCAAAGCAGTGGAAGTGATTGTACAAAATATTCATCTGGAAGATATTTATTCCACAGTCAGATGTAGGCATCATTTCACGTGATACTCCAAAAGTGTCTGGATCAAACTATTTTCTCTGGAAAACCACAGATGAGTTAATATTTTTTTTTGATCTACAAGTGCTCTCAAGGTAGACTCATAAGTGGGTTCTAAATTACTATCATATAACTTTGGGAACACCAGGGTTTCCCAGCCAGTATTTTTTTCATTTTTTTAAATTTATATTAGAAACAAGCTTGTTTCACATGTCAATCCCAACTTCCTCTCCCTCTCCTCCTCCCCCACCCAGTTCCCACCCTGCTTCCCAGGGAGGATGAGGCCCTCCATGGAGGATCTCCAGAGTCTATGATTTCATTCAAGGCAGGGCCTAGGCCCTCCCCCAAGAGTCCAGCCTGAGAAAGCATCCCTCATTGTGGGATGGGTACCCAAAGTCGATTTGTATGCCAGGGTTAAATACTACATAAAGCCCCATAGATTGCCTATGCTTCCTCACTGACACCCACATTCAGGATGTCTGGATAAATCCCATGCTATCAGTCTGGGGTCTAAGAGCTCCCTCTTGTTCAAGTCAGTTGTTTGTGTTAAACCAGGCCAGTCATGACACCTTTGCTCATCAGTCCTCCCTTTCTGTCCCTGGATTCCAGTTCAGCTCAGTGTTTAGCTGTGGGTGTCTGCCTCTGCTTTCATCAGTTGCTGGATGAAGGTTCTGTTTCCCAGACTCTCTGGCAGTGGGATTGTATGCTGGCACTCCCCTGATACATTTCTAAAATCCATATATGAGTGAGTACATTCCATGTTTGTCTTTTTGTGACTGAGTTACCTCACTTAGGATGGTTTCTTCTAGTGCCATCCATTTGCCTGCATTTTTCAAGATTCCATTGTTTTTTTTTCCACTGAGTAGTACTCCATTGTGTACATGTACAACATTTTCTGTATCCACTCTTCAGTTGAGGGGCATATAGGTTGCTTCCAGGATCTAGCTATTACAAGTAATGCTGCTATGAACATAGTAGAATAGGCATCCTTGTTATATGAATGCGCATCTTTTGGGTATATGCCTAAGAGCAGAATTGCTGGATCTTGTGGTAGACTCCCATTTTTCTAAGGTATATCCATACTGATTTCCACAGTGGCTGTATGAGTCAGCACGCCCACTAGCAATGGAGGAGTGTTCCCCTTTCTCTACATCCTCTCCAGCATAAATTGTCACTGGTGTTTTTGATTTAAGCCATTCTGACAGGAATAAGATTATATCTCAGTGTTGGGGAAGTCTTATGTCATTAAAGCACTGTTGAGCCAATAGGAATCTAGATAGATGGGACTAGGAGTCCAGGAGGACTCTGGGAAGGAGAATCACAAGTAAAGTTCGACATGTAACGCCATGGGGTAGGAAGTCCGGAACTATTCTCTGGTAAGAGACATACTTAGATTAACAATTATGGGATAATTACTTAAGTCAGAGCTAGCCAGTAAGAAACAAGCAAGGCCAACAGCTTCATAATTAATATAGCCTCCTGTGTGTTTATTTGGGACTGATGCAGCTCTAGAACCAGGCTGGCTGGAAGGTTCCTCTCAAAGAAAAAGCTTCTCTTTACATCTCAGAGTTGTTTTGATTTGCATTTCCAGGATGACTAGGGATGCTGAGCACTTTCTTAAGTGTCTCTTAGCCATTTTAGACTCCTCTATTGAGTCTAATTGAGAATTCTCTATTTAATTTTGTAGACCGCTTTTTAATTGCATCCTTTGGTGTTTTGGAGGCTTGCTTCTTGAGTTCTTTGTAAATTTTGGAGATCAGTCCTTTGTCAGATATGGGGTTAGTGAATATCTTTTCCCATTCTGTGGGTTGCCTTTCGCATCATTTTTGATTACTATTTGTGTCTTTATCTTTTTTAAATAGTCAGACATTTGTAATTGAAAGGGAAGTAGGAAAGGAAAAGAAAGATTGGGAGACACATGCTTGCCCCAAGGTCTTAAAAAATCAAGCTGAGTTCCCCATCCATTCAGAGGATCTTTCCTGTTTCCCAGACTCTCTATCTGTGGAAGTGCAGACTGGCACTATCCTGATCCATATTTAAAATCCATATATGAGTGAGTACATACCATGTTTGTCTTTTTGCGACTGGGTTACCTCACTCAGGATGGTTTCTTCCAGTGCTATCCATTTCCCTGCGAATTTCAAGATTCCATTGTTTTTTTCTGCTGAGTAATACTCCATTGTGTAAATGTACCACATTTTCTCTATCCACTCTTCAGTTGAGGGGCATCTAGGTTGCTTCCAGGTTCTGGCTATTACAAACAATGCTGCTATGAACATAGTGGAGCAGATGCCCTTGTTGTATGAACCTGCCTCATTTGGATAAATGCCTAAGAGTGGAATTGCTGGGTCTAGTGGTAGATTAATTCCCATTTTCCTGAGGAATCTCCATACTGATTTCCAAAGAGGCTGTATGAGTCGGCATTCCCACCAGCAATGGAGGAGTGATCCTCTCTCTCCACATCCTCTCCAGCATAAATTGTCTTCGGTGTTTTTGATTCTAGCCATTCTGACAGGAGTAAGATGGTATCTCAGAGTTGTTTTGATTTGCATTTCCCTGATGGCTAAGGATGTTGAGCACTTTCTTAAGTGTCTCTTGGCCATTTTAGCCTCCTCTACTGAGAATTCTCTATTTAGCTCTGTACCCCACCTTTCAAGTGGATCCTTTGGTGTTTTGGAGACTTGTTTCTTGAGTTCTTTGTAAATTTTGGAGATTAGCCCTCTGTCAGATGTAGGGTTAGTGAATATCTTTTCCCATTCTGTGGCCTGCCTTTTTGTCTTTTTGATTGTGTCCTTTGCCTTACAAAAGCTTTTTAGTTTCAGAAGGTCCCATTTGTTAATTGTTGATCTCAGTGCCTGTGCCACTGGTGTTATGTTTAGGAAGTGGTCTCCTGTACCAACTCGTTGAAGAGTATCTCCCACTTTCTCTTCTAAAAGTTTCAGTGTGGCTGGATGTATGTTGAGATCTTTGATCCATTTGGACTTAAGTTTTGTACAAGGCGATAAACATGGATCTATCTGCAGTCTTCTGCATACCATTACCCAGTTATGCCAGCACCATTTGTTGAAGATGCTTTCTTTTTTCCACTGTACAGTTTTAGCTTCTTTGTCAAAAATCAGGTGTTCATAGGTGTGTGGGTTAAAATTAGGGCTTTCGATTCGGTTCCATTGGTCTACCTGCCTATTTTTGTGCCCATACCAAGCTGTTTTCAGGACTATAGCTCTATAATAGAGCTTGAAATCAGGTATGGTGATGCCTCCTGAAGTTCCTTTATTGTATAGGGATGTTTTGGCTATCCTGGGCCTTTTGTTTTTCCATATAAAGTTGATTAATGATCTTTCCAGGTCCTTGAAGAATTGTGATGGAATTTTGATAGGGATTGCATTGAATCTATAGACTGCTTTTGGCAAGATTGCCATTTTTATTATGTTGATCCTACCAATCCAAGAGCATGGGAGATCTTTCCATTTTCTGGTATCTTCTTTGATTTCTTTCTTCAAAGACACAAAGTTTTTGATATACAGGTCTTTCACTTCCTTGGTTAACATTATCCCCAGATATTTGATGCTGTTTTTGGCTATTGTAAAAGGTGATGTTTCTCTGATTTCTTTCTCAGTCACTTCATCATCTGTATATAATAGGGCCACTGATTTTTTTGAGTTTACCTTGTATCCTGCCACTTTGCTGAAGCTGTTTATCAGCTCTAGGAGTAACCTTGCGGAGTTTTTGGGTCACTTATGTAAACTATCATATCATCTGCAAATAATGAAAGTTTGACTTCTTCTTTTCCTATTTGTATCCCCTTTATCTCCTTTTGTTGTCTTATTGCTGTAGCTAGAACTTCAAGTACAATATTGAAGAGATATGGAGAGAGTGGACAGCCTTGTCTTGTTCCTGATTTTAGAGGAATTGCTTTGAGTTTCTCTCCATTTAGTTTGATGTTAGCTGTTGGTTTACTGTATATTGCTTTTATTATATTCAGGTACGTTCCTGTTATCCCTGATCTCTCTAGGACCTTTATCATGAAGGGGTGCTGGATTTTGTCAAAGGCTTTTTCAGCATCTAGTGAGATGATCATGTGGTTTTTCTTTCGCAGATTGTTAATATGGTGGATTACATTGATAGATTTTCTAATGTTGAACCATCCCTGCATTCCTGGAATGAAGCCTACTTGATCATGGTGGATGATTTTTCTGATGTGTTCTTGAATCCGGTTTGCAAGTATTTTATTGAGTATTTTTGCATCAATGTTCATGAGGGAAATTGGTCTATAGTTCTCTTTCTTAGTTGTGTCTTTGTGTGGCTTGGGTATCAAGGTAATTGTAGCCTCGTAGAAAGAGTTTGGCAGTGAGCCTCCTGCTTCTATAGTGTGGAATACTTTGACGAGTATTGGAATGAGCTCTTCTTTGAATTTCTGGTAGAATTCTGCACTGAAGCCATCTGGGCCTGGGCTTTTTTTGTTTGGGAGACTTTTGATGACTGCTTCTATTTCATTAGGGGTTATAGGTCTGTTTAGATTATTTATCTGTTCTTGATTTAGTTTTGGCAAGTGATATCTATCCAGGAAATTGTCCATTTCCTTTAAATTTTCAAATTTTGTGGAGTACAGATTTTCAAAGTATGCCCTGATGATTCTCTTGATTTCCTCAGAGTCCGTTGTTATGTCCCCTTTCTCATCCCTGATTTTGTTAATTAGCATGTTCTCTCTCTGTCTTTTGGTTAGTTTGGACAGAGGTTTGTCTATTTTGTTGATTTTCTCAAAGAACCAACTCTTTGTTTCATTGATTCTTCTCAATGTTTTCCTGGTTTCTACTTGATTGATTTCAGCCCTCAATTTGATTATTTCCTGGCGTCTGCTCCTCCTGGGGGAGTTTGCTTCTTTTTGTTCTAGAACATTCAGCTGTGCTATTAATTCTCTAGTATGACTGTTCTCCAGTTTTTTCATGTGGGCACTTAGTGCTATAAACTTTCCTCTCAGCACTGCTTTCAAAGTGTCCCATAAGTTTGTGTATGTTGTGTCTTCATTCTCATTGAAATCGAGGAAGTCTTTAATTTCTTTTTTATTTGTTCCTTTACCCAGGGATGGTGCAATTGTGCATTGTTCAATCTCCATGAGTTTGTAGGGTTTCTGCGATTTGTGTTATTGTTGAATTCTAATGTTAATGCATGGTGGTCTGATAAGATGCAGGGGGTTATTCCAATTTTTTTGTATCTGTGGAGATTTGCTATGTTTCCTATTATGTGGTCAATTTTAGAGAAGGTTCCATGTGGTGCCGAGAAGAAGGTATATCCCTTTGTATTTGGGTGGAATGTTCTATAGATGTCTGTTAAACCCAGTTGGGTCATAACTTCTATTAATTCTTTTGTTTCTTTGTTAAGTTTCTGTCTGGAGGTCCTATCTAGCGGTGAGAGCGGAGTGTTGAAGTCTCCTACTATTAGTGTGTGAGATTTTATGTGCATTTTGAGCTTTAGTAATGTTTCTTTCACGAATGTAGGTGCCTTTGTATTTGGGGCGTAGATATTTAAAATCGAGACTTCGTCTTGATGTATTTTTCCTTTGATGAATATGAAGTGCCCTTCTTCATCTCTTTTGATTGATTTTAATTTGAAGTCTAATTTGTTAGATATTAGGATTGCTACGCCCGCTTGTTTCTTGGGGCCGTTTGATTGGAAGATCTTTTCCCAGCCCTTTACTCTGAGATAACGTCTGTCTTTGGTGTTGAGATGTGTTTCTTGTATGCAGCAGAAGGAAGGGTTCTGTCTTCGTATCCATTCTGCTAGTCTGTGTCTTTTTATAGGTAAGTTGAGGCCATTGACATTGAGGGATATTAATGACCATTGATTGGTGATCCTTGTTTGCGCTTGCGCTTGATTTATTGTTAGTGAAGTTATTTTGTGTAGTTTCTCCTCCCTTTTTCTTTTAGTGTTTTGTAAAGTATGATTCTATATTGCCTGTGTCTTTGTGAATGTAGTTATCTTCCTTGGCTCTAGGTTTTCCTTCTAGCATTTTCTGTAGAGCTGGATTCATGGATACGTATTGTTTAAATCTGGCTTTGTCATGGAATATTTTGTTTGGGGTAGTGGGACCTGGGAAGAGTAGAGGGGGTAAAGAGGAAGGGAGTTGGTCATGGGGGAACAGGAAGTTGAGGGGGTGGGGGTAAAATAGGGGGAAGAGGGAATCATAGGATCGAAGACAGATCAGGCACCAGAGTGACCTCGAGTGATCTAAAGGTATAACATCAATTGGCAAGCTAAGCAATAGTGGAAGGACCACCTCGAATGCCCATTCCTGATAATGAACTTGTTGTCTATAACTATCCGGGAGCCTTCATCCTGGGACTGATGGAAGCAGAGGCAAACACACAACTAAGCACTGAACTGAACCCAAGGAACCCAGTGACAGAGAGAGAGGAGTGATGAGCAAATTGGCAAGGAATGGGCTGGCAAAACCAGCAGAGACGGCTGATCTGAACAGGGGAGTGCTCTTGGACCCCAGACCGACAGTGGGGAGGCCAGAATGGGACTGATCTGGACCCCCCAAATGTGAGTGTCAGTGAGAAGGCCTGGGCAACCTATGGGGCTCTAAGCTGTGGATCAGTGTCTATCCCTGGTATACAATCTGTCTTCATGTGCCTATGGCACAAAGAGAGATGCTCTCTCAGCCTGGACTCTTAGGGGAGTGCCTTGACCCTACCAAGAGTGAAATGATAGACTCTAGACATCCCCTATGTGGAGGGATTTGGCAATAGGGTGGGAGGGAGGGTGGAAGGGGAGTGCGGGAGGAGGGGAGGGAGAGGGAACTGGGATTGACATGTGAAACAAGCTATTTAAAATTAAAATAAAAAATGATTAAAAAAAAAAAAAAAAAAAAAAAAAAAATCAAGCTGAGAAGTCTAGAAATATGAAAAAATTCCAATAGAACTCCTAAAGAGTAAGTGGTAGGGAATGGAAAGAAACACAAAACATTATTTTGCTACTTTACAGTAACTTCAATTTTATCTACTTTAAAGTGAGATTTGTAAAATACATTTTACATTTTACAAAATACTAACCAGCCTATTATTAGTGTTTAATATCAGATTTGATTTCTTAAGAATAAGTAAAATATATATAGTAGTAAGCATTAATTTTTCTAATATAAACTAAAATATTTTAATGTAGCATTTCTAAGACTACTGCTAAAAATCAAACAAAATATGAAAGTACAGCAATGATCCCATGGAGAACTCTATGTGGAAGGAAATATACAGCATTTAATTTAATGCCTAACTCTTTTATAAACATCCAAGAGGGATGAACTGAAACAAAACTAGAAATACCAGGAGAACAATAACAGAAAGCAAAAACAATGAAGCAGGCTTGGCAGCATTGAAAATGAAGAACTCATAACTGCACACAGTAGACTTCACTGCTCGCTGGTCTTCAGATTGCTCTGATGCCCCATGGGATAGCACAAATAAAACCAACCAAACACATGGTATTTGAAGGGAACAGAAAAATCCTGTGGTGGGAAATTGTTCATGGTGGCACAAAAGAAAAGGTTTGAAATCTAAAAGAAATAAAAATTAAATTTAGAAATATTTAACAATAGATTTTGTGAAGGGATTGCTTATGAAACACCACATGCAAACTGACTTGGCATGCCTATTGACCCCGTGTTTTTTTCAAAATGGCAACACATAAGTTTGCATGGAAACTACATATCTCAAGCTTTCAGATTGCACTTTCCAATTAAATACTTAGATAAGCATAAGCATCGTGTTTAAGGTTTATATTTCAATAAATTCTGAAAGGTATAATAAATTACAACATTTTACCTATATAGTGTTTATAAAAAATAATTTAAAAAGAAATAGAACATTGTCATTAGTACTAACCTATTACAAGCATTCTGTAGAGGGTCACCAAACATGATCTGAATTTTGAAAAGTATGGTCTCATTTTCTCTTGACAAATCATCTTGTGTGTTTGTGTGTGAGTGTGTATGTTTATAAGTATACATGTTCATGTGTGCACATTTTGGAATGAACAAATATGTGCGTGTGTACACATGAAGGTCAAAGGTCATCATCTTTTCCATGCTTTTCTCTGTTTCTTTCCACCTTACATTTGGAGAAGCATTGTCGTGGAATCTGGTGCTCACTTGATTAGCCAGTATGGATCTCCAGTAATGCTTCTTTGTTTCCCTCAGAAGTGTTATCATTAGTTGTTCAGATGTGTGCCACCATGCATGGTTTTAAGGATGGGGCTGAGGATCTGAATTCATGCCTTTGTGACCAAAAGTCTACCAACTGTATACCCATTATTCATTGAAAAAACTATTTTTTAAAGAAAATTAATGTTAAGTTATAATAGGGGATTCGACTATGGGAATCATAATGTAAGGGGCAACTTTTTACAACATAGTTTACATCTTTGAATAAGACACGGAAACTTTTTTTAAGTGAAACCACAGCAAATGCATATGATCTCAAGGCTAAACCACTGGTATAAGATAGCAAATAGGGAAGCTATTCCCTGGGGAAGACCATTTGTCTTATTCTCAGGTAGGGTTGAGGACCCATGAGATTTTTTTCACCTCAGGTAATGCATGGACACAGGAGGTTTTATTCACACAAGATACACACATGAATTCTCAAAAAAACCAATATAATAATGAAAGATTTTTAAATGTAGTTGTTTTCTTGCCTCATAAATGCTTTAGAATTATGTCACAAACAAAAGTTTCATGTATGAAAATAATAATTTACAATTTTTATTTCATTTTATGTATGTTATAATGTAATTGTGGTAGAGAAATAAGCTGTAGACAGGCTTTATAGAGTTTCTATCTGTATCTCTATCTGTAAGGTTTAATCCTGATCTTCTCAAATAGAACAATTCAGGGTCTGGTGAGATGACTCAACTTTTAAGAGCATCTTCCAAAGAACGCAAATTTTGGTCTTAGCCCCCACATGGTGGTTCATCACCATGTGTAGCTCTGGCTCTAGGGCACCCTCCTCTGATCTGTATAGGCACCAGGTACACATGTGATGCACAGTCATATATATGAAGGCAAAACACCTATATCAATAATAATAATAATAAACTTTACAGAATGGCATGCAGAGAGGAAAGCAGATCTGAATCTAGCGCTGATGTGCCTTTTTCTATTTCTTCTAGATGTTTAATATTAAATCCTTCTATAATCACTACAGTTGCATTTACTTGTTCTCCAAAGTTCCTGCTCTTATTTGTCTCCCCTAAGCTGCAATAATTCACATCCTGGTTTTGCTTTATCCTTTTGTATGTTTCCTTGCAGCAATAATCCAATAATTTACCTATTTGATTCTCATGGCATTTCTCATGATATTATTCATAAGTTATAACCAATTACCCTTCTGACATTTGGGAGTTCAGACATCTATATATTCCTTGCAGTACTTGCAGGGGAGTCTTTCATTGGTATCCACCAATGAATGACCTGCATTATGGTGAGGGTGGGGGGGCTGACTATGAACACAAAAGGAAATCGCATCGTGAATACCTTTTAGGATGCAAGAAGCAGGGACTACAAAGATTTTTGTGGTAAGGAAATCAGATATGAATACAGTTACTAGGAACCTTTGAAGAGTATCAGTTTCAGGTAGTTTCAGGTGATGGAACAATGTAAAGAAAACAGTCTCAATAGAAAGAGCCCATCACAAAGGATGTCTGCATCTTTTCTTTACAAATAAAGTTTTTAGAAGAATATATCTCATAAGAGAATGCCTTTATTTTCAGTATCTTTTGAGCAGGGCAGTATTATTGCCATGTGTACCTAATATAATAATCCAAAAACCTTTAGTAAAGTTCATGATGTGGGATAATGTTCTTGTTCACTGTAAAAATTTGTTACTCACATTGGTTTAATAAAATGCTGATTGGCCAGTAACCAGGCAGGAAGTATAGGGGCTTCCAGACTAAGAGAATTCTGGGAAGAGGAAAGGCAGAGACACAGCTGCCAACCAGACACGGAGCAAGCAATATGAGAATGCCTTACTGAGTAAAGGTACCAAGCCATGTGGCTAAATATAGATAATAATTATGGTTTAATTAAAGTTGTAAGAGTTTGTTAGTAATAAGCAATAAGCCTTAGCAATAGGCAAAAGAGTTTATGATTAATATAAGCTTCTGTGTGTTTGTTTGGGAATGAACACTTGCAGGACCAGGTGGGACAGAAATCTGTGTCTACAAGTTTTATAATTTAGATGCAACACATATACACCTTTAAGTATCTACCCCTCTGTGTGTAGTAGAAATGTTATGAATATGGAAAAGTTATCACATGAAAATGTACTTTGAATTTTTTTCCTGCTCTTTGGAGTTATTTTATGATTTTTAATTATATATTTAGATACCAATCACCCCATTCCCTCATCCTCCCATCCTCCCAGGATTCCCACTGATCCCCTAATCCACTCATCACCCACTCCCCAAGATAGTGAGGTCCTTCATGGGGGACCATCAAAGTTCATCACATCATTTAGGGTAGGGCCTAGGCCCTCTTTCTTGTATCTGGGCTGCAATAGTATTCTTCAATAGGGAATGGGTTCCAAAAGTCCATTTGTGCTCTAATAATAAACACTGGTTCCACTGTTAGATTTATGTTATAGAATTTGCAATATTCAGTGATATCATGGCTTTATGTCCAACAAACAGTAACCTTTCTCAGAATGACAATAGAATACCAATATTTTCATACATAATAACTAATATTTGATCCCTTTAGTATGTCCAAGGTCTTTTATTATTCAATGAAATCTTATGCTAATTACTATTATATAGGATGAAACTTTTCAATCCCTTTAAGGCATTCTGATTGAGTATTATATTATTTTAATATGCTCACTTGATGACAGGATTGAACCATACCTACTGAACAAAATCTGGCACAGTTGTTTTTTTATAATAGTCACTTTTAAAACCCCATCTGTTAATCAAGGCTCAGAAGGTACAGAGAAGGGCTGCTTGGGTCAGGGGAACTAGATATAGGTAAGTAGGGATTTTGCCTTTATTGAGTAATGGAGCCTACCTTTTTAAGGAGGAGAGAATTAGAAAGGAAATATGAATCTTCTATAGTGCAAAGTTCAAGACAGAAATATAAACACATTTGAAAACTTGGCTCAACTATAAGGGATTATAGAAGAAATTTAATTAATAAACAGAATTGATGTATTGGTTTAGTTACAGGAACATGGAAAGAGTGCTAGCCTCAGATCTGAAATATCAGTTTCCCCTCTCATTTCAAGCTATGTACTTAATTTTTCTGTATTGAATGGATAGTTAATAGAACTCTACCAACTACCAATACAACAACACATAGATTCCACATGGTGCAGAAGATGTTACTCAAAGCTCAGAGCCCTGGGTGCAACTGTAGACAAAATAATTTTTGAATGTCATAACATTGTCAGATTTTGAGCATTGAAGGTCAAATTACACCTGAGGTGTGATTTCATTAACTCAGGATGTAACGGTTGTACAAAATTTTCTATAGTTAATATAATATCTGATTACATGACATAACAGGTAATATACTTGATTTTTTTATATTTCAACAAATATTTGATAATTATCTTCATCTCAGACTTTTGTTTCTATGCAGATATTTTTAAATAATCATAAGGCTATAAATGGGTTAAATTTCAATTATTGTGTATACTATTAATTCAGCCTTCTTGGTAAATTGTTTTTAATAAAGGGAAGAATACTACATTACCCAGCATATGAATTGATTATTCATGTGTCTTGAAGGATCAGAAATGAAAAAAAAGCATGGTATTGGAGGTAATTTTGAATATTTCTTGGTCAGTGAAATCTGAAAGAAAATTAATTTATAAGGTAAACCAAAATACACCAGATTTAGTCACAAATGGCTATAAAATATACTTCATTCCTATATGAGTTCATCACATAATAAATAATATTTGCTACAGTTACAACCCACTGGTTTGTTTCACAGGACATTGTTTAAGTGATAGAAAAATACTTCCCCAAAGACTTCTTTTAAAAAGTGTATAAAATTCATAAATTAACCACTTAGAGGTACATAAAGGGTGAAATGTTGTAAAAGCATCTGACTTTGACTTGGAACATCCTCTCAGAACAGTGAGTATAAGTGTTTTTAAACTGGTACAAGACAGAATTTAATCAGTCCCGAATAAGAGTAACCACGATCATCCATTGAGTTATTCGTGCATAGTGTTTTGTAGTCAAATGGTATTAATTTTATTGACTTATCCCTTAAAAGATTTAAATTATTTTAAATTATTTTGATGTATAACTAACACCAAAATTGGATATGTGTGTGTGTTTAAGTGTGTGTGTGTGTGTGTGTGTGTGTGTGTGTATCTTCAAGACACATCAAAAACAAATTCATATGTTGGCTGAACTAGTATTTTTCTCTTTATTAAAAAATGTATTAAGAAGGGAAGGCTGAATTAATAGTTCACAAAACAATTAAAATACAAGCTATTTATAACTTTATGATGATTCTGTAATATGGCCAATATTTGGATCTGTAAATCTTTTTCTCAGATGCACAATAATGCAGATATGAAAATAATTATCTGTATATGAAAATAATTAGTAGTGTCATATATATGAGACACAATGGATAGAGGGAGAAGTAAGAGAACATTTATAATCAGTGAATAAAGTATTCAGTGTTAAGAATATGTAAGCAGGATTTGAAAGTAAGTATTGGTTGAGAGCTCCAGCAGAGATAATGCAATATAATTGGAGCTTAGAAGATATAAAGATTATTATGCTCTGAAACGTTAAGTTGAAATTCAAGCAGGTAGGTAGGCAAGTGTGCTACTTAAAAACCCATTGTGCTTTTTGCAATTTTCTAAACAAAGTTATCTATCTTCTCTTTAAGAAAATATTTAGGATGATTGTGAGTAGTAAGCAAAAGCAGACAATAAAGTGAGCATTAACTAAAGATATAACTTACAAGCAACAAAATCATGAACACCAAGAGCTGGAAGGCTTAATATAATAGACAAAAGATTTAATAAAGAAGGACAAAGAATTTGCACTACAAAGATTAATTTTACTGGAACAGTTAGAAATATCTTCATTGGAATAGTTTCAAAATCAGGTGAGAAAAATAAAGGGCACATTGTTATCATTATTAATAGTAGTATTATTAAAATTTCAAGTCCTTACTCATATATAGAAACTAAAACCTACCAAAGGAGATTTTCAATAGATAATAACCAAGGCATGTGGTATGGGGGCAGGTTAAAAGTCAGATGCACATTTTATCAATGTATCCATGTGTAGAAGTAGCACTTCTTTACTGATATTTATAAATAGATAAACAAGCAATGAAGAAATAGAGGACAAGAAATGAGGGGGGGAGGATACAATTTTTGCTTTCATGTCATTGTTTGTTTTGTTTTTTTGAGATTGGGTTTCTCGGTAACTTTGGAGCCTGTCCTGGGACTTGCTTTGTAGCCCAGACTGGCCTTGAATTCAGATATCAGTCTGCCTCTGCCTCCCTAGTGCTGGGATTAAAGGTATGTATTATTACTGCCAAGCTTCATGTTAATATTTTAATAAGATATTTTTTACAAGAATAAAATGTTTTTGGAGTTGATCAGACTAAAATATAGCCTATATATAACTAATAATTTTCAAGCCGGGCGGTGGTGGCGCACGCCTTTAATCCCAGTACTCGGGAGGCAGAGGCAGGCGGATCTCTGTGAGTTCGAGGCCAGGCTGGACCGACAGCCTCCAAAACAATACAGAGAAACCCTGTCTCATAAAACCAAAAAAAAATAATTTTCTAATTTAATTTTATATATTAGAATTATTTTCATTCTCTGTGTATATATCTATAGTTTAACTTAAGATTCATAATATTGGACAATTCATAATCTTCTCAATTGTTTAGAAAGTACAGTATCTAAGAAAGGGTTATTTCAAGGTCCTGTATGTAGGAAGAAGGGACTATTCTGAAGCTCAGTAGAATGAAATCAGTCTATATCAGATGAAGACACAAATAACACTCAGCCAACATGTGGAATATTATTTCAACTATACAAAGATGTGATACATTTGTTTAATGCTGTGGAATATTATTTTAATTATGTAAACATGTGTTACATTTTTTATTCTGCATTTGTTTAATGATGTGTAGATTGGGTTTAATCATGTAAAGATGTGTTGCATTTGTTTCACCATGCCTGCCTAAGGCACATGATTGATCTAATAAAAAGCTGAAAAATCAATGGCTAGCCAGGAAAAAGGGTAGGTGAGGCTTGCAGGGAAAGAATAAATAGGAAGAGGAATCTACAGAAAAAAATAAATAAAAGGAATGAGAAAGAAGAGAATGAGGAGAAAGCTAAGGACACACCTGGGGCAAGAAGCCAGGGAATCACCAGACAGAAAGACACAGAATCAGTTAAAGTCATAAGGAAAGAAAAGTAAAAAGCCTGAACAAAAATTAAAAAGAAACAGGTGAATTTAAGATAAAAAAGTTAGCCAGAAATTAGCATAAGATAGGCTGAACATTCATAGCTAATCGTAAGTATCTGTGTCATGATTTGTTTGCTGGTTGCTAACCTAAAAGAAAATTTTGGTACAGCAACTGATGCTACATTTGGTCTCTTTAGAATTAACCTGGGTCTTAGTATCCAGGCCCCAGTGTCCAATGACAATGGTGGAAGTGGTATCTCAGTTGAGAGTCTAGCAGTATACAAAATTACCTCTGAATATGGTAAATCCAAAACATTTCCCATAACCACCACCTTGCAAAGCTTAAGTTGATGGCTTTCTAGGCTCCATGAGTTCCCTTTGTAATTCCAAGACTAGCTCTCCAGTTATCTTTGATCCCAGTGTCTTAACTAATTCATTTGATTGAATCTATGTTTAAAAAATTTTGCTTGGAGAGCACATTTTGTATTTTTTTTTTTTTTGGTTTTTACGAGACAGGGTTTCTCTGTATTGTTTCAGAGGCTATCAGTCCATCTCGGCCTCGAACTCACAGAGATCCGCCTGCCTCTGCCTCCCGAGTGCTGGGATTAAAGGCGTGCGCCACCACCGCCCGGCCCCACATTTTGTATTTTTAAATGTGCTTCTGCATAGTTTGCACGTTTCTTATTTTGGATGATAGTATTTTATTGCATATTACCAGAAATAATTTTATATTTTTCTTTTTGGTATTCATTACTGTCATTGTAATATTAAAAAAGAAAGAACTACATATAAAATGGCTCATTCTAAAAATATTCCCATGTCAGAAAATAATTGAAAACAATTTGTAAATCTTACTTTCAAAGAGCTCTCTAATTGGATCCAAGACTTTCTCAATAAGAGGAATATCATATCTGATACTGGAAGCCTAATCAACTATCAGTGCTAGAGAAGTCATGGATCTTTTTGGAGAAAATATACCTACCATGCTACTAGACCAGCATATTCTCTATCAAACATATAAATATTTGTCCTTATACCCCCAGTTAAGTGTTGTACTCAGAACTCTTGAAAGAAACAACCCTTTGCAACGAAGAGTGATAATTATAGAAAAACCAAACCAATCAAAATACAGATTTATGAAACCCAGTTGTGATAGCAGTATCTACAAAATGCTTCCACACCTAAGGCTCACGGTACATTGCAGAAGAAGGGGAGGAAAGACTGTAAGAGCCCAAAGATCAGGAAGTATGCTGTGAGATCATGTCTCCTAGTAACTTCAGAAGTAACTCCAATAAAGTTATCAGCAACATGATTCCCTAAACATGAGATGAACAAGATAAACTCTAATGGACATGCCAAAGAGGGCAGAGAAAAGTCCAGGAGGACTCAAAGGTGCACAAAGAAATTACTGATAACTAATGACTCTGTGAGTTGTAGATACAGCCTTCTTCAGGGAAGCACACACCGGTTCGTCATCCAGTTCCTCCAATAAAGTTATCAGCAACATGATTCCCTAAACATGAGATGAACAAGATAAACTCTAATGGACATGCCAAAGAGGGCAGAGAAAAGCCCAGGAGGACTCAAAGGTGCACAAAGAAATTACTGATAACTAATGACTCTGTGAGTTGTAGATACAGCCTTCTTCAGGGAAGCACACACCGGTTCGTCATCCAGTTCCTCCAATAAAGTTATCAGCAACATGATTCCCTAAACATGAGATGAACAAGATAAACTCTAATGGACATGCCAAAGAGGGCAGAGAAAAGCCCAGGAGGACTCAAAGGTGCACAAAGAAATTACTGATAACTAATGACTCTGTGAGTTCTAGATACAGCCTTCTTCAGGGAAGCACACACCGGTTCGTCATCCAGTTCCAAAAGCTTAGCCTTGTACACAGCTTTTCCTGTGTATACAGGAAAAATATCACACAGACTGAAAAGGTTACATGAAGATGTATATTAATATCAGTTTATAAAATGGGGGCATGAATTTTAAAGAGAGAAAGCAGGGCTACATCGGCAGGTTTGGGAAGAGGAAAGGGAAGGGAAGATTATGCAACGAAGTCAGTGATAATAGAAATGATTTTGCTAGCTAACTTCTATTTCTTGTTTTCACCTTCTTTTCTGTTAAGCCCAAATTACCCTATCCTGCTTATTTTCTTCTGAAAAATCTAAGAATATCTATGCATTTATGACGTTTATGCATTTTATTTATGCCTCTCCTTACCCCAAAATTATATGGATTTTTTGCATAAATTTTTCGGTTACTGTGTCAAAATACCTATGATGAACAACTTAAAGGAGGGAAGGTTTCTTTCAACTCAGTAGAAGATACTCAACTGTGTCCATTGATGTGGAGCAATCTGAAGACCATTGTTGTATAACTGTTTCCTCAAAGTTGAAAATATTTCCTGCCATCTGGAGAAAGAAAGCTCATAGGATTCAAGTTAATTAATACACAGAACCCAGGAAAGTCACAACACTTACAAGACCCAGGAAGTTCAAAAACTGAAAATATTCCTAAAGTTTCTCTTAAGTTTACATAAGCAGAAAGTAATTCACAGGGGAAAGCTGCTTACACATAGGGGGAAACTTCATGCTCAATTTTTCAAATCTATCACCCATTTTAGGTAAAGTTTATTTTTGTTATTGTTGTTTAATACAGCTGATTTTTGGCCATCCATGGTTCTTTAAATAAGCCTTCACCCATGTTCTTTTCACTCCAATATACTCTCTGGATTGTCAGACTTAACTTGGATATAAAAAGTATTTGGTCTGTTGTTAGTGTCCTGCCTGGGATAAATATACTTTTTTATTTGTCTCCAAAGGAATATGCTATGCCTGGAATCCAAATTGGGAGAACAGTTGCATGAACTCTGCAAAGGGTTACAAGACATAGAGTTAGTTTTTGAAGCTAATACTTGTTGAGATTGGAAAGTCTGCAAAGACAATCTCAGGTTGACAACCTTCTTCTGAGTTGTATGGTATGGTATTTATGCTTCACATCATGGGTTATTAGGTAAGTAGCTGAGCCTGAGCTGTATGAGAGTGGAGCACCCTTGAGGAGGGTCTCCAAGTGGTCATTTTCACATCTGTGACATGCTTCTATCATTAATGGATTCTATTGTCTGAGTACAGAAATGACTGCAGGGTGTCTGACTGACTGGAGAATCTACTCCACGTCCTGAAAGTAGCATGGATGGAAACAGATCTTAGTCATGTTGCAATGGAAACAGTGTGGCTTTTACTGCGGTTGATAATACATGGACTGGAGGCTTATCAGTGTTCCCAGAGATATCTTGCCCTTCTATGGGAGAAATTACACTGAGGAAAACATGTGGACGTTATGTTCCATTTTAGCCTCTGCACTAGCAAGAAAAGTGGAAAGTGGAAGAAGGAGATCCAAGTGTTGTCATGCTATTTTTTTATTGCTAGTTAAGTATAAGGGCAAAGCTACAAGTTATATCCATGCTAAGGAGCCTTTCCTGTAACTAAAACCTGAGAACCTGTGGGAAATAAGCTGAATAGTAAAGAAAGAGAGGAAAGAGTAGAAACGATAAAAGATACCCCTTAGATCTGACCTATGAGATCGAGAATGGAAAATATGATTCAGCATGCAGAGAGATGCATTAATAATATTCCAGCAAAAATAAACTATATGGTAGTTAAATAACAGTTCGTGTATGAAATGCTTGAACTGAGGAGGATTTTCAGTAAGAAATGAGGGCCTCTAACAGCCTGAATAGGGAGCTTGTGGTCATAGAGGCAAATGAGCCAAGCTGGGGAATCACAAAAGTAGGTAAACTGAGTGGAATTTGACAAAGGTTGCCTAATTGTATGTAATAAAAATAAATCATAACCTAAATTGTAGGCTCATGCAAGCAATTGAACATGCTTGTTGTTTACTAAGTGTGGTTCCAAAAACAATCTGTTGTGGGTTACCCTGCTGGGACACCCTTTCAGGGAGGGATTGAGAAGCCTCAGCTCCAAAGACTCAGCAAGTAGAAGAGCATGCTTCAGACTCATTTATTAAGGAAGTTAGACCTGCTTTTATATTCCCTCACAAGGTCCTGTTAGATTAGGCGGTTGAGTCTCTTGTGATGTCTTTTCCTCACTGGTGTCCCTGGATTAGGTGTCTCTCCATCAGTCTCTGGGCATAAAGGCAGGCTTGGCATCTTAGCTCAGAGAGGTTGTACCTGCTGAGCATGCACATGTGGGCGGGCCTGGGCACTAGGGGGTAGGGCAAATGCTGCTTGGGTAGGCTGGCCACAGTTTCTCCTACAAATATGAAGTTCTGGAAGACAATAGAAGGCAAACAGACATGAAGAATTTGGGTATGAGAAGCTGTGAAATTCCCAGTTACAGGCCTGATTGGATTCTGTTCATAAGAAAGAAGTGATATCAGCACGGACCTTGAATCTGAGTCACCTAGGCTTTGATGCCGTGACAGGTAGTGATATTCACAAGATTAGAGAGGATCTAGTGGATATATATGACTTAGTAAGCATGTAACTTGGATCCACAAAACAAAGTATCTAAGACGAGCGGCAAATAGAAAAGCATATGATGGGGTCTATTTGTTTTGCTCAAAACCAAACATGGCTAGATGTCTATCAAGGTGAATTTCTTGGCAAAAATTGGAAAAAGTTTTCAATGCTGTGCTTATGAATCTTTAAAGCCTGTGTGCCAGTTCAATAAAGAAGTGGAAAAAGCAGTCATAAGGCAGAAGTTATAGGTCCCTCTCACTTCTTCATTTGCTTTTGACAGAGAAGGGCCTCCTAAGGTTGGCAATATCCCAGCTATACCTCCTAAAGGAAGGCTGATAAGAAGACTATGATTGACCATGAGTGTGGCCATATATGTTAACTGAGAGCTAAAAATGATATCATCACGACAGTCCATATCACTCTGCTAAACAGTGCTCTTTTGACAAAAGAATGGGTACCAGTGGTATGATCGTTTCATGTTTCATGGACCTGACAACATAATTTTTATGATTTTCTTAGTTGCTGAATCTCAATCCTAATTTCTATTTCACAGGAAGACTTCAGATTTTCTTTTAACGATACTTTCAGATTTTATTTAATGGCTAATAATCATAAAACTGTGGGCCACAGTGTCACTTTGTTTTTCTGCCCACTGTAAAGGATTTCATTATGCAGATATAACACTGTTTTGTTTTTTATGGATTTAAAACACGTCAGAAAGATATACAAATGCACATAAAATGAGAGTTGTAAATCAATCTTCAGAAGATATAAGAGTCAGGCACAGCTCTGAACTCTTGAAGATCAAATACTCATCACATGTGACACAGTTATTTAGAAACATCCATGCCTATAAATGTAAAACATTTGTACATCTTCTTGAGGCTTTTGGTTTATCAGTAAGATCTCCCTATACCATTTTGTTCAAGTTCCTCATTGATCTACTTCAGTAGGTGGTTCTTCACTTAAAACATCCTAAGGAGGAGAGCCAGGAGACAAGTGAATGAAGAGGAAAATAGGAAAGTTTATGGTCAGGAGGTCTTACATAAGCTGATGGTGTATGCGAGTACGTTTGTTAAGTACTACAATTACACACTAGTTGCAGGGATAAAATAGGAAAGATCAGTGAAAAGTTATCACACAGAGGGATGAATTCAAAAGGAGACTAAGAAATAAATGACACAAGAAGACAACAAGGTATCTCACAGGCATCAGAGAATCAGTACACAAGGATCAGGGGACAGATATCATAACCATAATGCCTTAGGATGTTGAGTCCTCAGGATCAGAAGCCAGATTTGCCCTAGCCCTGGACCAGTAGCAGCTGTGTAAGCCATATTCCTGGGTTTAGAGAAAGTGTTCTCCATATACCAGGTCATCAGGAAAATGCTTCCAATTCTCTAACTTCAGGTTACTAGTGGATATGCCAAGAATGTTCCTGGCTTAAGGAAGGAGCTTTGTTTCTCTTTCCATACATCAGATTCTTGGGCAAAGCCTCAGGAAACTATAGATCTCAGCAGCTCATCATTTGTATAACTTGGTAAACTTGGGGTATCATGTGATGTTGACAAAAAGAAAGTCAAGAGGCTTTTGAATAGGCTTCAGATCCTTTTGTGATAGGACAGGCATCTTTAGAACCAAGCGTGAGCAAAAAGTTACAGCTGGGAATTAGTGCCATCGTGGGACTGGGCATAAACATGGTATTCAGAACCGGAGTATCAATTACTAGCTGTATGTAAAGCAAGCAACTCTGTAACTAGGTTCACCTCAGCTGCAGGTAGCACAGTTTAGTCAATAAAGAGCTGGATCCTCAGGAGAGTAAGCCAACTCTGACACTGCCTGGATCACTAGGACTCACAGGCTGGAAGACCCAGAGACCTAGACTACAACAAAACATGATTGGTGGGGAGAAAAAGTCAGTTCAATGATGTCTAACAATATTCTGCTATACTCATAGATTGGTACCTAGCCCAGTTGTCATCAGAGAGGCTGAATGAAACAGATGCAGAGACCCAGAGACAAACATTACGTCTAGCTTGGGGAATCCTATGAAAGAGGGTAAGAAAGGATGGTAGGAGGCCAAGGGTCAAGGACACTACAAGAAAATCTGCAGAACCAACAAACCTGACTCACAGAGTCTCACATAGACTGAACTGGGCCTGCGTGGGACTGACCTTTGCACTTTTCATATATTTTGCAGTTATGTAGCTTGGTCCTCTTGTGGGACTCCTAACAGTGGAAGCAGGGGAAGCAAAGGCTGTCTCTGACCCTTTTACTGGCTTTGGAGATGCTAGGCCTCATACTGGGTCTCCTTGTCCAGTTTTAATATGTGAGGAGGTACTTAGTCTTACTGTAACTTGATATGCCATGTATTGTTGATAACCATGGGAGGCCTGCCCTTTCCTGTCCAGAAATGGGAGGGGGGGTTGGGAGCAAGGGGATGGGGGAGAAGGACTGGGAGTAAAGGAGGGAGGGGAAATTGCCCTCAGGGAAAGAATAAATATAAATTAATAAACAAACAAAAAATAAGAGTTACCTCCTTCTGCTAAGCCACATAATCAATCTCTGCAAATGATATAAGCATATTAAAAGCACTAGTGTGAGGTTTGCAAGCCCTGTCACCAATATCATGTAGATCTTGCTGAGATTAATATCCCTTCAAGCCACTGACCCAGCCTCAGTAATTTTCCAAATAGTCAGTTGACAGATAAAGTGACAAAAAGGAGCTACTTAACCTATAGTTACCTATTGAACAATGATTGTCTTCAGTTGAAATGGATTACTGTAGCAAATTAGAGGAATGCAGACACCATTAAAAAAGGATCAAGAAATTCTAGTTTTTTACATTAGTAAAGGAGGGTACAGTAATAAAATTTCAGATCTGAGTCAATCACAATTAAATGTGATGAGTAGTATAAGGTATCAAAATAAATTTATAGATAAATAATTACATTACAATAAGATAGTAATTGCTCTGTATGAAAATTAAAAGTGTATATATTATGTGTAAAATAATTATTTTAATAAAATTCTTATTAGAAAATTAGTAGTCATTAAATATAGCAACATGAAAAGAGTCCAAAACAGTGACCTTACAACCTGCTAAGTCAGCTAATATCTGGATCATAGCTCATACATGTCAACTTGATGAAATTTAGATGTCCACATGAAAATCATAAAATTGGACCTTTACAAGGCAACACTACACACACAGCTCAACTTACGCTAACTGGAGATTAAATACAATGGATTAAATACAGCTTGTTGGATATATAATTTAATTCTAGAATTGAATGAAAATTAATACACAATATACCAATACTTATAAGACACAATGAAAGCAGCTCTAAGAGTCAAGTTAATAGTATCAAGTTCTTACAAGAAAACAAACAAAAATGTGGAAAGATCTCATACAAGCAACTTAACAGCACACCTGAAAGCTCTAAAGAAGAAGAGAAAGAAAAGGAAAGGAATCACACCCAGAAATAATCAAATTCAAAGCTGAAATCAATAAAATAAAAAAAGAGAACAATACAAAGAAGCAATGAAACAAATAGTTGGTTCTTTTTAAAAAATCAACAATAACAACAAATCCGTATCAATTTTTTAAAAAAGGACTGATAGCCTTAATCTGGTATCTGAAAGAATAGGATATACATTGAAATCATTGGCACATGAAAGGGCTTTCTGAATCAGAACTCCTTAAACAGATATTATGACTATCAGTGAACACATGGCACCTGGTGAAGCTGAAGTGTGTCCACAAATTGTGTCATGCTGCTCATTAATGTGGGTCATAGGCAACAAAGCTGAGAAGGGTTTTGTTTGCTTCCTACCTTTGGAAGCTTTCATGGCCCCTTCTAAACATAAAAGCCACTGCCCAGGCAGGAGACTTCCAGGTAACTCAAGCTCAGGGGTCTCTGTGCCCTGGGTCTGAAGTTGTTGATGTCTTCAGCAGTAGAGATTTACCTTCCATTTCCATGGATAGAAGGTATCCAAGGGCAACCCTGATCAACCCCTCAAAAGAGAGCTCCTCATGTGTTAGAGGTATTACATGACATTTCATTCTTGAAAAAAACAATATCACTCCAGATGGGATTTTTAAAAATTATATATGTGTATTTATACATTGACTTACCTGTATTGTAGATTTTTAGGTAGATTTATGATATAATGCTTTAGGTCATTTTTATACATCCTTATTGCTGTTTTACTCTCCTCTCCCCTTGTTTATCTATATTCCATCCCGTCTCTAAGTAAGAGCTCCCTCAATTTTTCTCATCTACCCAATCAGTAGTTTTATATATGTTTACCATCCAGTATTTCTCTCTCTAAGTGCCCTTTGATTATAGTTTCAAGTATGAAATGTAAAATGCAAACTAATGTTTTATTTTATTAATAAGAAAGAAATAAAAACATGCAGTATTTTCATAAACTTACATTTTCTACAAGGCTAATGTTTTATTCATAAATAAGTTTGCTATTATTTTATATGAATGTGAAAATTTAATTCTAATGTACCACTGTGTAGTTATTAATGCCTGTTTGGCACCTGAAATATTGATATTGAGTCCATAGGCATTAGAGTAACTATACTGTAAAACCAATGAAGCAATAATACAAAAACAAATTATGGCATATATATATATTAATACAAATGTCTTTTTCTTGACTTATTGTGGGATACGTTTATGTTGTAATTAGAACCTAATCAAACATAAATGACCTTTTTGACATGAAACATTATTTTGAATGAACTAAAAAGTGTTTCTAATGGTTTTCAGATTTCTAAAATGGGCATTTAGATCCCAGGCTAGAACATATACCCAACTCTAGAATCATATAGGAAACACATGTTAACAATGGGGTATGCATCATTTGTGACCCTCTTATTGAAGCCTTTTCCCCCCAAGTTACAAGTTGCCCAAGAAGAAATTGAAACTGATGGCAGTCAACTTGCCTCAATTGCATTTGTGTTAAGATTACAGTTTTGTGCCAATTTACACGCCCTCAGTACATGCAGATGCAGTTGTGATCCTAGGGTATGAAAGGGGCCTGCCTAATTTGAATAGTAACATGTTTGCAGTGAAGACTGATATGTACTCTGCAATTCTATTTAGGGTAGGGAATTCTTTTTATCTCTGACTTAATAGGCTACAGAACCCTCTGGGGTAAATTACCAACTACAGTATCATTTTACAGAAGAGGTACTTTAATTTAAGGATGTAAAACATGAATTACAGTGTTTTCAGAAGAAAAAATAAAACTTGTTTCAGAAATTTTCCTTGATAATATAAAGATGCTTCGTAATAAAATACCTTTGATAATAATAAGGGTATAGCAATACAAATTTTTGTTTCCAACTAATTCAATTCTACAGTACACATATTCTTAGACCACTGACAATTCAAGTAGAATAATATACCTAATGACTCTAAGTTAGACAATTAAAAACACTATTGTGACATCATGCATGCATCGTTATTTGCTAAGAATGTGTTCAGTTTTTGATTGTTTGCTCAATTATGTATAAATAGATGCATATAAATAGATGCATATCATTAATCTTAAAAATAAATTATATTTGTCTGTGGAATGTATTCCATGTTTAAGTTTATTTCATGTATTTTTCTTAGCATATTTTACACAGAAAACTGCATATATAATGTAGTTTTTAGTTTTTGTTGTTCATTAACTCTTTTATGGCTTATGTTGCTTTAGTTAAAAAACGGCAAAACATAGACATAGTAGATCAAAAGCTATAGTAATTTTAAAAATCTTAGAATCTGGTCTCTGTAAAATTTTGATGTAAATTATATAAAACCTACTGGCATTTGGGAGTTTTCAAAATCCCCACACACTTTCTTAACATAATTTACAAACTCATTTTAATTAATTCATTCATGTCTCTTAATCACTTACCATACCCAGGCATATTTTGGCAATTAAATAGCTGTAAAGCGAACAGTCTGAATTGTGATTATAATTTTTAAATTTAAAACACTGCAGGTAGCAAAGATAGTGTGTGTGTGTGTGCGTTTGTGTGTGTGTGTGTTTGCATGTATATGTGTGTGTGCAAACATTAATTAAAAATTAAATCTGAGGAAAGGAATTGGAGTGGTACTTAGTTGTATTAGTGGTAGAGTAGCATATTTCACTTCCAGTGAACAGAGATTTACTATATTAAAATATGCAATTGATGAGAGTCATGAGTGACATGAGAAGATCACCTCTGAAGGTATATTAGGAATATTCTGTAAAAGAACAAGCAACAGTAAATTCCTTAAAATATGAGCACATTTTCCATATTCTTTTCATTGACCAACAATATTTCTCATCCTTTGTATATATCCATTTCACGAGAGTTATTTATATTAGTAGCTGTATTATTTATTATTGTGTATATGTATAATGTGGTATGATGTATACTTTTCTTCTCATTGAGTCATCTTAGCTTCAGTTCCTATAATTTAACCACATGACATTTTGGTTCAAATGTACCCTTCAAATTATAAAATATCAGCTTTCTCTAGCACAGCATCTTTTTTTGTTGTTTTGTGCTTCTCAGCCAGTTTACAGAGTAAGTAAAAGAAATAAATATTAGCTTATCTCATGGCAAATATTTATTTATAAATATGGCTTTTAATAAGAAATTTGAATGGATATTTTCCTTAGTAATATGTCCAATGTATAGAAACCAAATCAGGACTCTTTTCTGTCTATTCTTTACCTCATATTCATCAACTACCAAATGATTTATTTGAATTTTCAGGTCCTAAAATATGTATTTTATGTTTCTAGAGTATCTACTGATGTTAAAAGGCAGATAAACTTAGATTTGATGTTAGTTTCCTGAAATGATGAGGACTATAATGTAATGTACTGAATATACTTCTACAAATGAATGCCTACCCGTAACCTCAGGCAGTGATGTCATTAATAGCAAGGTCTTTGTAAATACAAGTGTGTGAAATCACACAGGCTTTAAGGCCCATCTTAAACTCAAGGACTAGTACCCTAATAAGAAAATTCAGATGCTGCCATGGAGTGAAGATACAGATGGAACATCACGTGAGCGCTTGTATAATTTCTGGTTCATTTATAAAACGAACAAAGAAAATGTCAAGAATTGCCAGGCACCAGAAGTTAGGAGAAAGCCATGAACAGTTTTTCCCTCTGAATCTCTCAAGGCAACAAATACCACCAGCACATTGATTGCAAACTCTTGATCTCTTCATCTCTGACAAAGTAAGTCTGTGTTATTTTAAGCCCTAAGTAGTGTGGTAATTTGTGAAAGCCACCCTAGGCAAAGAATACTAATCTAATCACAGTTTAAAATATTTAAATCAATGCAAACACCAAGACTGCATGAAGATGGATGAAACAAATGGATGTCATCAACACACAACACAAATGTATGCTTTCAGAGTCTCACCAACATGAGGGTTGATACTTCCAGGTAACAACTTACATCTTTTTGCTTTTCTTATTTTAATGAACATTTGAGGCTGTTGTTTTTTAAAGAATATATATATACATATATATAGTCTTATTCCTAAAATAATTTGAAGTAAAGAATATATAAATGTATCTATTGCATAAGATGAAAGAAAAAATAGAGAGTAAAAATGTCATAAAATCTTACTCTTATAGCTACAACTGAGAACTATTTTCTGTTATACTTCCATTTAAATACTTAACAAAATAACCACATGTAAAATACTCCTTTTTAAAACAAATTTTCTATTTTGGTCACAATAATGACAAAAATGTTAATAAAATATCTTGACAAAATTTAGATATTGTAGAGGTAAACAGGTTTAACTTTCATATATTTTTGTGATGCTGCAATGAAACTGAGAGTACATAAAACTGTTTTAAATTATTTTTATAGACTTATATGTAATTAAATAATTTAATTCACTGGTGACCTAAATAATATGACAATTCATTATGAATAACCACATTAAGGTTTATGGTTGACATGAACATTGATTACCCTTCTTTAATGACATAATCACAACTAAGATTCCCAAAAAATATTAAGCATTAGTCAGAAAGGTCTAATGAAGAGACCCAGTCAAGGAAAATTTCACTCCCTTCTGCTCCTGCTTGTAATACTGTTGAAAATGGGATTTTCTTCACAGATCAGTTTTACAGGTGAATGCAAAACCAACATATTAAGATTCTACATTCCATAGAATGCCTAATGGAAGTATGAGATGATATAGAACATATACTTATATTATTCATGCTATAAATTATAATATTCACATAACTGATACTTACTTTGATGAAATTTGAATGAAATGCAATATATACCAAAATTTTAAGATGTAGAATCAAGAATTTAGCAGAAAAAGAATTTCTAACCTGGTCTCTCATCAGTCATTGCCCTTTGCATTCATTTCTACTCTCTAAAGAACATTTATGGTGAATTCCTGGTACATTGTGCTTAAGGGCTATATTCGGAGAGATAAGAGGTTCATAAACATGGAAATAAGAAACATTGGGAAATCAGTGCCTGTAGTAGTACTCATCAATGACATAGTTCCTGAGGCTGAGGAGGCAGTAAAGTGCTTGGTGCAAAAGCATGAAAACCTTACTTAAATTCCTAGATACATATAGTAAAAGTCAACCCAGAGAAGGCAGAGACAGGCAGAACCCTGAGGTTTCCATCCCAGAAAATCAAACCTAATTAATGTGCTCCAGGTGATATAAGAGTTTCCATTAAAATAATGAATAAAAACAAAGGAAGATAACTGATACCAACTTCTGGCTTCTACACACACACACACACACACTCACACACACACACACACACTCACACACACACACACACACATACATACACAGGTGTATCTGTATGCACTTGTATATTTACCCAGCATGACATCAACAAAAATATTAATGAGGATGATGAATTGTGAGCATCACATAAACATGCTTGAGAGTAGAGAAAAGAATAAGGTGATGATTACTTGTTACCCAGGGTACTATAATGAATAGTTCACAAACACAATAAAAAATTTCAAAATTTGACTTCTTTGAAAGCAAGATCTTTGTACAAATAATGAGTTATATTGATATCATTTTTAACATAGTTAACACCCAGTCCGGTTTCTCTCTTTTTTAACAAAAAGGCTTTCTAGATAACCACAGGAATTGCAGTTTAGCAACCGAGGGATATTGTAGGAATAGAGCTGTATCAACAAGCACTAAGGACTCCCAGGAATCATTCAGTTATGAAGAGGCAAAGTGGGAGTCCTCTCTAGAGACTGCCAATAATGTACTAGGAGGTCATGTCCTGCAAGAGAATGTATGATGCTAATCCAGATAAGTTTGAGAACATCAGTATCAGACCATGACCTAAGGAAGATTCTAAACTGTAAGTTCTCAGTTACAAACACAACTTCATTTTGTCTAAATTTGATTTTAATATCTTTCCAAGTTAAAATGTTTTCCAAGAAGTCAACAAAAGATTTTGGAGAAGGTGGTATGGACCAGCCCAAGAAGCAGATCTTGGAACTCCTTATCTGTACATAGAGAGAAATCACAGACATTTTCCCGCAGTTTCAGAAATCATACACATTGACAATGTTTAAGTAAATTTTTCGAAGAAATGCTTGGTAACAAGTTGGTTAAATAGTAATTTTCCCATAGTGAAAGGAATCAAGAACAGAAAAAAAGTAGAGACAATATCCTGGAACTGAATTTTTCTGTCAAAGTACTCTTGTTCCATACTTTCTTATCTTTAATGGAGACTAACTTGCTATTTGAGTCATTGTTGAGTCTGAACCCTATCAGATTGTACACACCCAGGGAAAACTTGGGAATTCTAGGACTCAACCAAGCATTTTTCTAGTTGACTATATTCTATATTTTATACTTGTCTAACTTCAAAGTACTAACCTTCTGAACCTTCTGATCAATACTTCTATAAACTTCTCAAACACTTATAAAGCAGCTGAAAATATGTTGTTTATGTGAACATAAGATCAAATTATAAAGGACAACATTCTTACATAATTTATGTATTGAAGGATATCTAGTTAGTTCTAATTGGATGAAAGGAAGCTCATTGTAGGACCTTAACAGATTACATTAATAGAAGAATTCCCCCTGACAATTATATTTTATTAAGGCTAATTCAACTCAGTGTTTGGAAGAATGAACCATCAACAACAAAGTAAGTTAAAAACCTGAATACTAAAGGAAGGCATCAAACAAAATAAATGATAATACATACGTTCAAATCTTCATATCTAAAATATAAAGGATAACTATAAGGCCCTGTTATTGTCACACTTGCCTCTTCTGGCAAGAGAAGAAATACAATGTCCTCAAAATAATGTCCTTTCTCTGTGTTCCTGAGTAACAAGAAAAATAGAGACATTTTAAAGTCTCTAAAACTGAGAAATTAAAGACCAAATATTCCCCTCTCTGAACTAAATTCTCTTTTTATGGCCTAATTTGAGAGCAGCTGACAAGACTGAACTTTATCTAAGCCCATGTTTCCAGACAGCAGCAAAGGTTGCTGGAGAATCTGCCATTGCTTTGAAATACATTTTATTATGTGTTTCAAGAAACAGTGAACTGAAATGGAGCACTCTACACTTGCATGTCACACAAGAGCCCCTCCTCTGCTCAGAATGGAAACTCACTGCTCAGCCTTCCCCGGGCAACCTGCTTAGTTAATGCATCTATAAAGCCCTGGGTTTGTTCTCCTTGTGGAACCTTCCTTATGAACTTTATTTCTGTAAGAGAAGTCTGAATAAAATCATCCCCTTATTTGTCAAAGGCATTTTGTCTTTTAAAAAGTCATCTAATTACTTTTTTAAAGTTCCTTCTTGACCCATTTTTCACTCAGTAGAGAGTTCTAAAGTTTTCATGAATTTGTAAGCTTTCTATTGCTTCTATTGTTGTTGATACCCAGCTTTAATTCATAGTGATCTGATATGTTGTGGGGAGGGGTGTATTTCAATTTTTGTGTATCTATATAGACTTGTTTTGTGTTTGAGTATGTAGTCAGTTTTGGAGAAAGTCCCAAGATGTGCTGAAGAGAATGATTATTATTTTGTGTTTGGGTGGAATTTTCTGTAAATATGTTAGGTTCATTTGGTTCACTGTTTAGTTTTGTCTGGATGACCTGTCCATTGGAGAGAGGGTGATATTATTGAAGTCTCCCACTATCAGCATATGAGGGTTAATGTGTTATTTAAGTTGTAGTAGTGTTTCTTTTACAAAGGTGAGTACCCTTGTGTTTGGTGCATAGATGTTAAGAATTGAAATGCCATCTTAGTGGACTGACCCTTTGATGACTAAGGTCTGTTCTTCCCTATTTCTTCTGACTAGTTTTGATTTGAAGTCTACTTTGTTAGACATTGAAATGGCTACATCAGCTTACTTCTGAAGTACATTTTATTGGAATATCTTTTCCCCACCATTTATCCCTAGGTGATGTCTATTCTTAATGCCTGTTTCCTGGATGCAGCAGAAGGATGGATCCTGTTTTCACACCCATTCTGTTAGTCTAAGTCTTTTATTAAGGAATTGAGACCAGAAATATTTAGCTAAATCCATGTCCATTGATTGCTGATTCCTGTTAGTTTATTTGTGTTGGTGGTAGTGATGGTGTGTGTGTGTGTGTGTGTGTGTGTGTGTGTGTGTGTGTGTGTGTGTGTGTATACACTTTCCTTTCTTTAGCAGTCTGAGATTATTTATTCCTTTTGTTTTCATGGTTTCAGTTAATGGCTTTCCTTTAGTACTCTGTAAGTCTTTCAAATAAATATTGCTTAAATTGGGGTTTATTAGTAATATCATTTTCTCTGTTTATGGTGGTTGAAATTTTTGCTGGATGTAGGAGTCTGGGCTGGCATCTGTGGTTTCCTAAAGTCTGCAAAACATCTTTGTAGGCCTCTTTGTCTTTCAGAGTCTCCATTGAGAAGTCTTGGGTAATTCTACTATGTCTGTCTTTACATGTTAATTAGTCTTTTTCCCTTGCAGCCTTTAATACTTTTCCTGTTCCTTATAGTTAGTGTTTCACTTGTTATGAGCTGAGGTCACTTTGTTTTCTTATCCAATCTGTTTGGTGTATTGCATACTTCTTGTACCTTTGTACGAATTTCCTCTTTTAGGTTAAAAATGAAGATAAAGACAACAAAAAGTGGTTAAGTAGTATATAAATACAAATACATGTGCAAAGTTGTTTATTATATTTTAAAGCAAGAACTATTACCTAAGAAGTGAATAAACTCTCAATATATACTGAAATAAGTATGGAAATATTTACGTATGTTTATAGATATAAAAACAAATAATGTACATGAAAAAACGAAAAGACTTTAAAGTTTGAGATCAAGTCTGGCATATTGTTCAGCAGATAAAGGTGTTTTCTGCCAAGTCTAAATCTGAGTTCAATAACCAGGATCCAGGATCCATTTGGTAGAAGAAAAGAACCAATTCCATAAAATTCTTCAGTATCCTCCACATGTAGGCCGTGGCACTTGTACACCCATGTATACATATATACACGTTAATAAATACATAAATGTAATAAAAAATGAATGTGGCATCCCGACATATGTTGTTCAGACTTTCACTGGGAAATATTTAGGAATTAGGAAAGATGATATTTGCCAAGTTTGGGACTCAGAATTTTTTCAAACAAAATAAATTCATGCATATTCACATTGATATGTTCAAATGAATGAAATATATATATATATATATATATTTGATAATAATAGATACATAGACACAAATTAGTTCAACTGAAGAGAAAACATCTGAGGAGAATAAAAAGGACTATTGGGTTACTCAGAATTGGACAGAGACATCACTGTAGCAATGAAGTCTAGAAAAGCATAAAACATAAAACAATGACATCCAACTAAACCAAGTGTAAATTCATAAATTCTTTATCAGTAGGATTACCTCTCATGGCGTTAGGGAAGAAAAACTTAAACAAAAGTAAGGAATCATGCAACAATCACTAGACAGGCGACAGCTCAGGGGCTTATGTGTGGCACCTAACTGCTCTAACCAAGGTTTTGAGAAGAAATAGTTAAGAACCATTAAAGAAAACATAAAAACATTTGAGGTAAGTGTCATGGAAATGAAAGGATTAGACTGACAAAAACAGATTTGGGTTCAGAAATACATTCTACTTATTCACTGTAGAATTTTACTAGTGAACATTTGTAGTCTGTTTTCATGCCTATGGTTGGCTTCAGGTGAATATCAGTCAGTAGATGTCCATGGAAGTGGGGAAGTCTTTGTCTTAGCAAAGAAAGACAATGCAAGAAGACAACAAGAAGGGACTCAGCTCTGACTTTCCCATTACCAAGGTCCCTCAAGCAAAGCTGCTTCCCACAGGGATTGCTCTGAATAATTTTCTTTAGGCAATTCCGAGTCAGATGGAAAATTCAAATTACTGCAAGGAAAAGAATTAAGGTTAAAGCTGAGCTACAGGATCCTCATCCTGGCTTTGCCCTGTTAATGAAGAGACCATCAGTGCTATCCTATGAGAGGTCTCTCCCAATTGAAATGTAGGTCTGATTTTTAGCAGTTTTAAGTGATAGAATATTAAAAAGTTGGGTTGCAAGGGCAGGGCACAATACCATAGCACTTATTGTGGAAATGACTTGATGAAGAACCGGTTTCACATAAACTTGCTCTGTCTGTTTGCTCCCCTTTGGGGTTTCTATTTGTGTACCGACTCTGACTTCTGGGTGCTACATTTTCTGTGTGCCCACTGTCTGTGTGCATATCCTTTCGTTGTACTTGCTCCCTCTTCCTTTTGGTTACTCTGCCTTTCTCTGAGATTATGCTGTCCATGTGTGTGTTCGTGTGTCTTCCTCTGTACTCTGTCTTCTGTGTGGTCCCTCCACTTTCCTAGTTGCTCCTTCGTCTGTCTTTCTGTATGCTCACTTGCCCTTCCACCAGGTTTATGATGCGTGAGAAAATCTTTATCAGATGTGACTGCTTGAGCATTTTGTTCTCCAGAACTGTGAAATGATTAAACTCACATTGTTTAGAACTTACCAAGTCTCTGGTAAGTTAGGGCAGCTTAAGTGGGGTTAATCAGATTAACAGTGAAGTAAAATGCTTATATTAGAATGCTTTGGAAGCTCGTTAGCATTAGATCAACAATTCCATCAAGGGTGTGGTCCCATTTTAGGTAGCACTGGGTATTTTATTTGATTTACATATTTTCTAAAAGGCACTGGGTAATGCATAAGAGAAACAAGTAGTTTCGGCTCTTGGGAGTTTTGAAGTGTGATTCAGCCCATTGTTTGCTTCCAGTTACACATTCCAAACAACTGCGCCAAGTTCATGCTGAAAAGAATTTGGCTACTTTCATATGTTTCCAAAGTGCTCTCAGGCACCTCTACTCCCAATTCAAGACAAGTTTTAGTTATAAACTTTTTCCAGGTCGAGAACTGAGAAAGAATTCTCCTATGTAGATCATACTGTATACTATTTTGCAGTTTTCCTCCAGTATATATCTGATGGCTTAAACTTCAGTCATCTCAGCCCTTGATGGTCTAGATTCAGTGAAGCTTGTCTAAACCAGTGTAGAACTTTCATCCCCTTTGTCCTCACTTACTGATCTTCAGACCTCAAATCCCAAAATGTAATGTGCTATTTCAAACAGGTTTACTGGAATCCTAACTAATATTTTTGGGCTTTTTTATTTTTTATACAAGGGTGGGGGAAGTTGAGAATATCTTAGAGCTAGAATTGAAGAGGTCCACACTTGTGTTAAAACATATATGCTTTAAAAGACATTTTCGTTTTTTCCAATTCTGGCAGATATTACATATCACAATTGTACAACAGACAATAGCCAGGTTATAAGAACTTCTAACAAAATAACTGAGATACAAATGCTTCATCCAGAATGGGCTATTAGATACCATTTTCTTCTCACAAATTCCTTTAATATCTCAGAAGGCTCATAGTCCTGTTAAAAATGTCATTATGAACATTCCACACCATTGTAGCCTGGTGGGATAGGGCCTGTAAAACAGCATCCCAAAAGCTTTTCCTGCAGGTAAGAATGCAGGGAGAGGTTTAAAGAGAGTATCTGAAAAATAGAGACAACGAGGATAAGAGAGATGAAAAAGACAAGTAAGAAGTGAAAACCATTCCTAAAAGCAAAATCACAATGCAAATGCATCCATTGAAATAAAGATTCACACTAAATGGCATGGTATAGAAAATAGAAGCCTGCAAGGGCATCCTCAGTGGTTTGGTTAAGAACAGAAATAGTGATCAGGTAAAAGGGAAAACAAATACAAAATACTAAGACTACTACTATTATTGTTACTAATCTGCTAGACTGCCTGCTTTAACGTAAGAATCTGGCCAACTGCTGCACTAAATTGACAGAGACAATCTGCAATCTTTGTTAGTAAGTCCAAGGCTCTTGGACAGACCGGATTGTGCTGCAGTTGAACTTGGGCTAATTAAAACCAATAGCTGCCAGCAAATTCATTAATCCTGATCCTGTTTATAGATCTGTTGTGAGAAGCAATCATTTATTATCTTTAGAACCTGAGTCTTCTTGAGTACCATTATTATGTAAAAATCTGGACATAGTGGGTTCATTGGCAAGGACTGTTAACCCTTTAACTTAATACTTATGGCACTTGTAAAGCCAAAGCACATTATCCCTCACTGAGACCAGCAATGACAAGTTGGTTTAAACCAAGGAGAACTCTCTATAAATTAACAGATGTTTTAGTTGAAAATAGAAGTGTCAACATGACTTTAATTAATGAATTTGCTAATAGTTGTTCCCAGAATGGGATAATACGCTAAGTCCTAACCTACTATAATAGAACAAATGGCAGTTTTAACATTGTGTGCCTCAGGTTGAAATCCCAACATGGACCTCATTATCTTCATGGTGAAGAGAAAATTATCTGTTAGCTCACTGTTAGGTGTGAGCACTACTCCTGCATTCTGTGTGGTGAACCAGCATAGGTGTAACTATTGTTGCATGGTGCCTGACAATGCTACACCGTTTAATATGTTTAATATTCTTTCTTTGAATACAAACTTACAATATTGAGAAGACTTCCTCTAATTCTGGATTTGCTCAAGAGTCTGTTATAGAGATAATCAATCTGTCTTACTTACCTGTATGTTCCAAGAGTGTTCTCTGCGATTACTTTAGTACACATGTTCATGTTAGCAATAAATCTTTGGAAGTGTGTATGGAGTTATTAGTGAAATTTAATTTTCCATGTTGATTTTTAGGGTTTTTTTCATCATGATATCTCACTACTGTCAGAAAGAAGAACTCTATTTAATGGCATTAAATAAGGTGTCAAATTTAAATCATGGTTAAACAACTGTAAAATGAACTGTAACTAATAATTTATGATTTATTGAGACTTTTCTGGAGATCAAGTTGGTTTCTAAGGAAAAAGAAAATTCTTAGCTTGAAAGTGAGACATACAAGGTGGTTGAGAATTCTCAGGCCTTTTACTATCCTTTCCATCATTGATGTGATTCCCAGTGTTTTATGAAAATGTCTGACCCTGACCACTCCTATCCAGTAATACTGCGTTATTCTTAAATTGCGCAGCATGGTGTTATGAATACTCCCTAATAAAAATGTCCAAGTTTTCTGTGAGAACTAGATTACCATTCATAACTTCCCTTGATCATTTGTGGGAGAAAGTTATAACTGCTTATATACACTAATTTTTTTCTGCCTTGAGAGCTGGTTGATTTTATCCAAATACATGACGTTAGTTATGAACAGGACAACTGCTTTGGTCGAAGAAATGTGTAACACAAGTCACTTGTAAACAGCTTCACAGGAGGGATTATGTTCCTTTCTTCCTGCTTTGGCAGTGATCTATGTGGTAGGTAATCTGGATATATCACATATGACTGAATCATCCTGTGAGTAAATGAATGGTGGTGATTGTTTTCAGCTACTAACATGTAGGATATACTAGACTGAGTCAGCACATGATTTGCCCTGGGTGAAACAGAGCTATCTTGGTAAAGGCATGCTGACCTTCACTGTTGTGATCGATATATAATTGATTTGGTTATATGAGAGCATTTGAAGCTACACAGGGATACTACAATCTTTTATATAAAGCATGATTTTTTTCCATTGGAATGTTTTTATGGTGCTCCTGACTTGTATCAAATGTGCATTTATCTTCATTATCAAAGACTCCATAAAATCATCAAGGTATCAGTTCTCTCCAATAATAAATATATACTTTCCCAACTTAAGAACTCAACTTGCAGAATTTAGGAAAAGTAAATTTGATTTGTTTTTGTAATGTCTCTGCTGAATTAAAAGTCTTGTGAAGACAAAATTTTTTTGTCATATTTTTGCACTTATTTAGTGGGCTACTTAGCACTTCCTTAATATATATCTGGTGAAATCAAATGCTTTACTTATCATTTATTGCTTGACAGTGTGCATTTATAAATATGAGAAAAACTTCTAAACATAGGAAAATGTATTTTGACATATCTTGTATTGCAGAAGTTTTTCCTCCTCTTTTTACAGAAGAAACATTTAATTCATTCTTCTAACAATGTTTTGTGATTTAGCCTTCATCACAAATTATTTTCTTGTAATATGAGTAGTTTTCTCACTGGTTAATCCATGTTAATTTTCTTTTATAGATATTGAATATAAGCCATGTAGACAGACAAGTTATTTTCATTTTAACACATTCAGGTCTCTTTATACTGTGCACATATTATGTATCTGATGTATTCCATTCTTTGAAAGCATGAAAAAGCCTATGCATTACAATTTAAAAGTGTTAAGGTTGTTAGACCATAACATCTGCCTAAAGTGACTTTAAGTAACAAGGGCAATTTAGTCTTAGCAGAATTTCTCAATGCTTTAAGGTAACCAATTAGAAATTAAAATGCTATGATACTTTGAATTTTTCTCACTAGCTCTATTCTAGCATATTTTAATCTAGACTTTATTTCTCTATTAAATATGATTACTGAGCAATGGCAGGACCCATGGCCATTCATTGTTCATTCATTACCAGTTTTCATTTAGAGATGAAATGAGTATTTTCTGCAATTATATTTTTAATCATTCCCAATCATTCTTTCTTTTTTTGTACAAGAAATATTAAACCTTGAGAAAACTTTTGCAATAAAGTCCATTAGATTAAATTAATATACATGGGCTGCTCAGCTATTATTAATTTAGACAGACTTTCATTTTTTTCTGTCTTGATTATGGAGGGCATTAATTTATAATATAAAAATAGCTAAATTGTTCTCTAGAGATTTTTAAATCTATAAATTACTTTAAACTTTTAATTCAGATAATGTTTTTCTTTAAATAACAATACTGATGTCCTTTTAAATTGAGAGGATTTTCTGTAACATATATATGACAAAACAAGTTGATGATCCTGTTATTCTGGTGTTAAGAATGTTAGCTCAATTGTTGGTCTGTAATATTAGGGACTCAAAGTATTCAGTTAACACTTGGGCAATCTCCATTGTCCTAACAAACTTGGCTCTGAAGTAGGTCAAGCTCTGCCTTCTAAGAAGTGGAAAAATATTAGATTTTTCATCTGAGGTTTACTAGAATAAGGTATGGATACCCAGTTTTTTGGGGGGTAGATAATATCTGAGGAATCCTGTTCCCATCATTCATGACTGAAGTCAGCATATATGGGGAAAATGTCAAAACTTGAACAAAAAATACTATTTTTCCCACAAGTACACATAAACAGAAATCAGATCTTACATGGTTTAGCGATTTTATGTTAATATTAATTTCACTTTATTGATTGTATCTTAATACCAATGACTCTTAACCTAAGTGTTGGAGGCCGAGGACACAGTCAACATGATGGAAATCTGCTAAATCTTAAAGAGAAACTGTTACTGCCACTTAAGGGCTAGCCTAGGGATTTTAAGTGTTGTGAAATGTCTTTACAAACAGTAGGTGATAGGAGTCCAAACATCTCAAGGTTGGCTGAATCCACAAAATTTAGAAACTGTTTATTCTTTCACTAAGTTGTAGATTTTCAACATATTCATTAATTTGAATCAATTAAATAAATTTGTAATTGTGGTACAGTATGTAAAATGTAGAATGAATTATTAACTATGAAATTGAATTCAGAAATGTAAATTCGATTTTATATTTTAAATTTTTATATTTATGTGATTATTTTAGATTTTACATTACAATTTACAAAATTGAATTCAGAATTATCATTGCCATGGAATATCCATAGGTACAAGTCTCATATTTCTTCGTAGCATCAAATCGACAGCCTAGCTAGTAAAACTCTACTTGGCTTTTCAATGTGCCATATTATTGCTCTAATATGGGGATGTGCAATGGTCAAAAGTATATATGACTCTTCTACATTAAATTACACAGAATAATTTCCCCTGCTCAGAAGATGATAACAGCTGATTTGTTCAATTTAGCTTCAGAAGATTTCAGCATTAAATCTGAAGCTACCACAAAGCAGTGCAACTTTGAAAATTACAGTGATGATCATGCAGCTCCAAATAAACTAAATTAATGTTTATGGCATTTCCTCTCCTGTTTTCATGGTTGCTGCTGCTGTTGTTCCTGCTCATGTCTGTTTTAATGTGTACAGCATTCTTAGTCCTGTATGTTGGTGTTAAGAGTAGTAGTAAAATATAAATATAAATATAAACTAATGGCATTTCAAGTCTCCTCATATCCCTAACATATTTCCAGGGACCATAAATAGACTAGTTTTACAATTGCTTTACTTCATACAATTCTTAGTTTTCCTACTAGACATTAAATCATTATCAGGATTATTTGAGGAGGTGAAATGTTGCCGTTTTGTGAGAGATTATTTTCATGGAAAGACATGAAACACACATTCACTACATTTACCATTTACTATAGAAAGGGAATGATCAGAGATCAAAGTAATGATCTGCCAAAGTCCAACTAGATAAACCAATGAATTTTATTGGGATGAATTCCAAGAGAATTCATTTTCTGGTATCTTCTTTAATTTCTTTCTTTAAAGACTCAAAGTTCTTACTATACCAATCTTTCACCTATTAGGTTAGCAGTAACCCAAAATATTTTATGTTGTTTGTGGCTATTGTAAAAGTTGATGTTCTTCTGATTTTTTTCAGCCCATTTATCATCTATATACAATAGGGCTATGGATAATTTTAAGTTAATCTTGTATCCTGTCACTTTGCTGAAGGTTTTGTAAGCTGTAGGAGTTCCTTGGTAGATATGTTAACTATCATATTATTTTCAAATAGTGAAAGCTTGCCTTCTTCCAATTTGTTTCCCTATGTTCTCCTTTGCTATCTTATTGCGCTAGCTAGAACTTGGAGTACAAAACTGAAATCCCTGATATTAACCCACACACCTACAAACACCTGATTTTTAGCAAAAAATCTAAAGTTATAAAATGTAAGAAAGAAAGCATCTTCAACAAATGGTGCTGGTATAACTGGATGCTGACATGTAGAAGATTGCAAATAGATCCATGTCTATCATCATGCACAAAATTTAAGTCCAAATGGATAAAAACCTCAACATAAATTCAGCCATATTGAAACTTTTAGAAAAGAAAGTGGTAGGTACTCTTCAACTCTAACAAAGACCACAGAAGGATAATATATAAATACTAGGATTGACAGAGACATCTTGCTACACGAACAGTCACCTGAAGTTTCTCTGTAATGTCGGGGCATCCATCTTCAGCCCATAGGCCACAGTGTGTCTGGAAGACTTCTCAGCAAAGTAGGAAATTTCAAACTGTCCATCTGTATCAGCAGTATGTCAGTCATTTTTCTGTGTCCTGTAGAAAGTCTCGTAGACTCTTCCATGAAGCAGGAACCCTGAAGGACTATTTAAGTTCAGCAGTCACTTTCCTGTGGGTCCTGCATATCCAGTTTATACAGCAACAGTCCAGCAGTCTAGGCAAGAGCAGCTTCTGGCCCAAAGGGCTAATCCTGCCATGTTGAAAGCAAACTCCATAACGACTTTCTTCGATGCCCATCTTCCTCTCAAATGCAATTGGTGATGCCAGGAGCAGACATTTCTCATTGTTAAAAAAAAAACCCTAAACCATTTTAAATTCCATTTTCTGAAAGTCTTTGAAAGGTTTGAAGACTATCTATCTCAAATATATTTCTGTATATCTAGAAAACCTAACTTACCTAACTATAAGTTCTGACTATTATAATTAATATAATCTATAATCTGTATTTAACTATGCATTATGTTTTAAAAGATTAATATAAACACAATACATAATCAAGAGGAGAAATATACACATCCCAAAATTGACCTTGAATTTGTATCAATAAATGAAAAACCATACCAATACAAAGTACTCATTTCCATACCATAATCCCCTTTTTCCTTTAAAAGGAGATTGGTTGTGATAATTAACCAATCATAAGTAACTCCATTCAAATGAACACAAATATTTATAAACAATATGGGGATTTGGATGTAGCTCATTCCAAACTGCTTCGTGCTGGAAGGGGGCGCTGTTCACATCATGGGGATCATGACAAAACTCAGAAACCTGTATAAGTCTTTATTTTCAGGGTCTGTAAGGCTCCATCATCTTAGCTTAGATGTTGAATCACTTGGGCCATTGCTTCCAGGGGTCTTGTTTCATTAAACCACAGAGGCCTGGAAGGAATCCTCAGCTTTTCATTTTCTGTAGAAACATAAACAAATGCTCTTTTCCAAATTAACATATCCTTATATTTAAATTTTGAAGTCAAGGCATTTTCAAAAGATATAAGTTGAATTAACTTATCAGCATTTATAATCAAGTGTACTTTAGTAGTTGTTCCTTCCTTAGCAATCAAAAAACTGAAAAACAAAATATCATACCAGTATCCAGACTCTCTGTGTATTTTCCATCTTTATGTGGCTTATTTATTTATCTATTAATTACTTTATTACATGAGTCTCTGCTGGTTGCTAGCAAAACAGAGCCCACCTGAAAAAAAATACTGCTACCAAGAACCCATGCTTCTCTCCATTTTTTTGTTTCTAAAATTCTTTTAAAGCTTTTGTCGTTCCACGTGGAAATTCATGATCCCACTCCTGATCACCATTTGTAGACTGAGTATAAGGATATGTCCATCCGGTAAGAGAAATACTTAAGATTATCAATTATGGAGTAAATACTTAAGTCAAGGAAGCCACTATGTAGCCCGCCAGAGAAGTAAGATGTCCGAAACTTTTCTCCAGTAAGAGAAATACTTACATTAACAATTATGGGATAAATACTTAAGTCAGAGTTAGCCAGTAAGAAACAAGCAAGGCCAACAGCTTCATAATTAATACAGCATCTTGTGTGTTATTTGGGGACTACAACACAGCAGAGCCTAGGCGACTGGTGGGGAAAAACCAAAGCAGCTGGCAAGGAAAAGGCTTATCACTCTACAGTGTGGGGATTGGGTGGGGGATTGGGAGGCCTGGTAGAGGGGCAAGGGAGGAGGGCTGGGAGAGGGCTTTGGGATTAGCATGTGAAGCAAGCATGTTTCTAATTTAAATTTAAAAAAATATTGAGAAAAAAAAAGTTGGCCTGACCTTATGAAAGCACAAAGACTCTAGTCGTAAAACTGAAGAACCAGCATTGTTTTGAACTATGCCCTCTGAATGTGAGTGATAGCTAGGAGGTCTGGACAATCTATGGAACCTCTGACAGTGGAACCAGTATTTATTCCTAGTGCACAAACAGACTTTGGGTGCCTATTCTTTGTGGAGGGATACTATTGCAGCCCAGATACAAGAAAGGAACCAAGGACCTCCCCTAAATGAGGTGAGAGACTTTGAAGGTGACCCATGGAGGGACTCACCATCCTTGGGTAGTGGGTGGGGATGGGTTGGTGGATTTGCTGGGATTCATTGGAGAATGCCAGAGTGAAGGAATGGGCGGCTTGATATGTAAAATAAGATAGTTTCTAAAATAATAATAATAATAATAAAATCACCTTTGAGCTGGGTCTCTAGGCCTGTGTCAGGGATTACAGGAATGTGACACCAGGCCTTGCTTTCTCTCATATATACTAAGTAACTATATTAATTTTTATTTTAAAAATTAAATTTTTCAGTAATATGCTTATTTAATGGTCATGTGTTTGTCCATTAGACAGCTACAATTTTAAAAACCATTACCCAGCAGACATTAAAGTTTTTCTTATGTACAAGATATATCAAACAGCAGTTTGTGAAATTAAAATAAATGTATAGCAAAATTTGTTTCTGGATATCATATTGCTATGTATGAACAACAAGAAATGATTATTTCTTATCCTTAGCAGGAGTGCTTAAGTGAATCTTCTACAGAACCAGAATATGCCTTCACCTAGAAGCTAGGGTCTGCATTTTCAAAAGAATATAGTTGGATAATATCCCAAAGTAGCCTAAATGTTCATTTCCCTGATGGTTAACAGTGGTGAAAAATTTAAAAATATTTCTTTATATTTCTTTTTCTGAAACTGTTCAATTTTATAGACCACTTTAAAATATTGCTGTTTGTTTTCTTGTTGTTTAGTTTTGTGAGTTCCTTGTATATTTTGCATACTATACTTCTGTCAGATTTACATCTGGAAAAGTATTTTTCCCCGTTGTGTAGGCTGCCTTTTCGATTTACAGTTACCTTTATGGAATATTTTATTTTAAATTTTATGAGGTGCCACTTATTTGTTGGTCCTATTTCCTTTGTGACAAGAAACTTCTTTAGAAAATGTTGCATTGAGCCATCTGGAATTTTACCCTCTAAGATTTTCTTCTAGAAATTTCAGAGATTCAGGCTCCCAATCAGAATGTCTCTGATTAAGAAACAGAAGACAGATGCTGGTGAGCATGTGGAGAATATAGTACCCACACCAACTGCTGGCTGAAATGTAAACAGGTACAGTCAAGACGGATATCAGCATAGTCCTTCCTCAAAACACTAAAAATAGCTGCACCATTTGACTCAGCTGGACTACTCTCGGGTACATTCTCAAAGGACTACATTTCATACATGAGAAATGCATGCTCATCCACTTTGGTTGTTGCTCTAGTCGCAATATACAGGGCGTTGAAGTAGAGAATATCGATCAGAATTATTAATTAATTAATTATCTTAAACAACTATATTAAAAATGAAGAATGATTTTCTTAAACACATCTTATTCAGTTTAGGAGTTGGAAGGAAACAGTAGAAATAGATGTGCTAAAACAGTCACAGCTAGAATCAGGGAAGAAAGAAACAGGAATATCTAGGGAGGGGAGAAAGAAGGGGAGGGAAAGAAGAGAGGAGAAGAGAAGAGAAGGCAGGGGAGGGGAGGGGAAGGGAAGGGAACACAACGGAAGGAAGAAAAGAGGATAGTGCTGGGATTGCAGATCCTCTTCAAGGACATACCTCAAGATGGTTGCCCCCACCATCAATAGCCTCATTTTAGGAACCAAGCTTTTGACCAAGGTGCCTCTGAATCCAGAAACCACACAACAGCAGGAAGAAAAAAAACTGAGTTTATTTTCACATTAGGAGAATGAGCTTTGTAACAAAGACATAAATTTGGATTGTTCCAAAGTGTTTCCTAATTTCAGAGTGAAATGTGAAAGTGAAAACCATCAGGGTTTTATTTCAACAACAGAATTGAAGAGTACAGAGTTGGTTGAGCTATGATTGTGTGTTATCAGACATACAGAAACAAGATGGCTGCCTAGAAATTGCAAACACCAGACAGATGAACATGTTATTGAAAAAAGAAAAGACCTGAAATTGGCAATAGGAAGACAAGCAAGTGTTCAAATGGGTTTTAAGCCTAGAAGTGGATGGAGGGTGGGTAAATATCAATCAAAGAAAGAAACTGAGCATACAGGGTTCTGTATGCCATTATGGAGAAGAACTTTGTGTTAGCAAATGTAGTATGTAGATGTTCTGAACACCAAAAAGACAAGAATCAACATTACCAGAGGTAGGAAGGAGAAAGGAAGAATCATAAAATGTTTTGAAGGACAGTGACATGAAACAAAACTAAACAAAGGATAACTTGAATAAAAGACTCATGATGTAGCAAACTAAGTGTTACAGCAAGTCAATGCATAGTCAATGCGCATACATTCATACATACACATATCTTCTCAGATTAAGATCAAGCAACAAAGTAAATGTCAGTAAAACTTGATGAACCATTTCTGGTTTTGCACAAAATGTTTTACTTATTGAAAATATGTATAATTACATGACATTTTGAAAATATATTAAACCACATATGTCTTATGTTTGCAAAGTATTTTTCATCTATAGCTCAAAGAGGTGAACTCAAATAGTAATCAGTAGTATATTAAGTGTCCAGGTAAACTGCTAATTTTAAGAATCTCTGTGCCAGGGCAATAGAAGGTATTGGAATGAGTCGCCCAAGATCTGGATGTCTCCTTACGTGCGTTTATTGGATTCTATGATAGCACTCTTTGAGGATCATTTTAACCAAAATGGAGGAGCAATAGCAATATCCAATAAAACAAACAAAAAAAAGCAATATTGTAGGGGAATAAAAAAAAACAGTTCAAAAGGTAGCAATGATTGTGCCCAGACCGTTAACAGACTAATACAAGGAGTGATGACCTTGTGGAGTCTGTTGGTGATGAGGTCATAAAATGTGACAAAAAATGATTGCAGTTTTTATTGTTCCATTGATTTCACCTTTTCCCTTTTCGATATGAAGCTGGATAAAAGAATTTTTATTTTGTTGCTCACTGAGTCATGGGCTTGTGCAGAGAAAGTGATCTTGCTTTCTAATAGGTGCTAACTATGTGTGGAGGTGTGCAGTCAGCACGGAGGTACTAAAGGAGGCTGAAATCAAGTTGTAATTGAGCTGAACCTTGCTTCCTGCACTAAATGTAGGTGATGTAAGAAAAGTCATGGTAGTCAATGAGTTTGCTGGTTAACAACTATAGAAGAAAAAAAAACTTATGGTCAGAAAATTGTCAACTATATAAACATAAAAGAAAAGCCAAGGTAGAACATTATTGGAAGCAGAATTCCTTTGTGCCGTTTTTCACATATCGTAATTCTATTATAGTTACCTATATTTCCCAACTTTAATTTGTAATTAATTCACTGTATAAACATGTATTTTATACCAGCTATGTATTTCATCTATGTGGGCTAAAAAATAAATAACCACAGACTGCAATAGGCATAGATATTTTTCTTTACAAATTTCTCCAAATCATCAGTGTTTTGTAATTAAGCATGGTACTTGGTTTTAAGAAATTAATTTAATAAAGAATATGTATGCCAATATATTGTTTGTTTTTAACTACTAACAGACAAATAAAGTGTGATGACTGTGCAGAATATCCTATACAGCTACCTAATCAGATTATCACAGCTAACATTATTAATTTTTATTCTTGATATTTTGTGGATAACATACACCATGATTTTATGACACATGATTAAATGATGGGATGAAATTTCCTCTAAAAATTTCAAAGGATTTTGTGCAATTGAATGGCATGGAAGTTGCCTACCAAACATGAGAACTAAGGTTCAACATGCAGTACTGCAAAAATCAAAACAAAATAAACCAATATATCAAAAATAAATACATGATGTTAAGTCACCCCCAAAGGAAAAAAGATTGTCAACCAACTTGGTCTTCAGTATCTGCCAATGCAGACAACTGAAAATGGAGTTAAAGCTGGGAAGCAGTACTCTGAATGGAGATGAGCTTGCAGATTGTACATGGAGAAGAGAAATGAGGCTTAGAAGGTTTAAATACATTCAAGGTTACCAAAACACTCAGACTGAGAATAAAAATGCTATTCAATTTATAACATAAATTGTTTGCCACTGATTTTTGGTTTAATTTTTATTCAACAATTGAGGTTGAGAATTGTTTAAATGAAAGTTCCATTGTTTCTTTACTATCACAAAGTTCTGAGTTGATAGATTCATCTTCTCAAAAGAGAGATTTATGTAATTAATACATGACGTACATTGTGTTTATATAACCACATATAAATGTATTTCTAAAAAATGGAATTACAGTTTTTGATACATTACCGTTGGAATCAGCCATAGATGTACCTACCAAATAAAAGTTTGCCTGGGACTTTATACATTTTATGGTCATCTGGCTACTTATAAATATTAGAGTAAAAACTAGAATGCCACCTTTAATTGCAATTTTGTGGTAAAATCTATTTATATAACTTAAGCATTCACGATTTTAGCTGTGAAGTTTTATTTTACAAAGTGTTAATGGCATTACAATTTTCATTAAAATATGATCTCTCTGTGTTATAGAGTTGTCCTGAAAGAAATCAATACAGAATTTGATATATCTAAATTGGGAAGCTTGTCAAAAAGAAATGAAAAAAGCAAAATACATGCAATGTAAAGTAAGTGTTTCATTGTGTAGAACTGTGGTCTTAAGATCATAGAATCTGGGCTTAAGAAATGCTTTCCCTTACATCATTTCATTTGCTTATTCCAGAACTGTCCTTAGTAGTCAGGCCAGGGCATCTCTCCCTGTAGTGCCCAGTAATGAATATTCCTCTCCTTATTAAAAGGACCAAGTTTTCCCATTGACATTGATGAGAGTGGAATTACCATTTTTGTTCCTCTGAGTTAACAGGCATGCACAGCCTCCACTGTGAATATTTTACTAATCATCTTTTCTATCTGTGATTGTTTCTTTTCCCCAGACAAACACACACGCACACTCACACACACACACACACACACACACACACACACACACACACACACAATGTTTAAGAACACCTTAAAAGTTAAAATATCCAGATTTCTTAGAATGAATTCTCTAACGGACCAAGTTCTCTGAATTTTATCCCTCAGTAATTATGGTATTTGTTTCTGTATTGCAATCATTAGCAACCACCCACAATCAGAAGTGTTTTCTCTCTTCTCATTTGTACAGAAGTCCTACTGGTTATAGCTTCCTTTATTGTCAGGATTTTAACCTCCTCAAAATCAAATTTCTTCATATATAGAAAGGAAATAAGTGGAACCATAAACAAATTTAACGAGACAAAATTTGTTTTCCCGTGGTAACAGAAAAAAATCACAAAGCTAACATTCAAATTAAAACCTTTCTTACTTTCAATCTGATATCCTTTCTTTAATAGCACACTAGAAATACAGCCACTCTGCTGTAATTTTTTGCTGTTGATTATTAATTCCAATATTCTGACTTTATGATACTTTGATTACCTCTAGTTTCTGCAGTGATTAATAGAAATAAAAACAACAACAACAACAAATCTTTGAAATCTTTTTAAATTGCAAGATAATTTCAGGAAGGGAAATACTTCTTAGAAACTGGACAATACCAACAGTTATAAATAATGAAAGACATGATAGCAAGAAAGGAGGTAGACTGGCATCCTTTCTCGGTATAAAATTGGGATGTGAAGTCAACTAGGCATCAAAGAGAATTGGTGGCAATAATTGTTCCAATAAGTTGCTAAATAGTTTGTGTTGAATATTTACTGGCATTTTTCCTTCTACAGTAGTAGAATTAGTAATAATGACATAGATTGTGATTTATCAATTACTGTAAGTGGCAGCTATTTTGTGTGCTTAATTTGGTTGTTAATAACATCTCTTTTTAAATTAAAATTATTAAAGGAAACAGAAATAATTAAATTAAAGTAAATTATACTCAATAATCTCAATGTATTTTATTCATACCTCTACTAAATTAAGTATTAAGGATAACTCCCAAAAGAAATAATAATTAATTCTGATGATATGAAAGCAGGTCCCTGTTACAATTTTATAGTTCTATTCAGGGATCTAAGTGTCCTCTGATGTGTATTTGAAGATAAAAGTATTTATTTTACAGTAGTCATTAGAGTACAACCTCAACTGGCTTGGCCTCTGCTTCTTTCTTTCCTTAAGCTTACCAATTCACTTTCATCTTAATGTTAGGCCTCAGGTCTCCTTAAATTTATCTCTCCCTGTAGCATTTCTTCCCCAGAAAGCCCCCTATGCCTCTCAACTTTTGTTGTAAATATTGAAACTTAACTGTCATATAATATATTTTAAAGCTAACATTTCATTTCCCATATAACATACAAATAAAATTATATTATTTATTAATTATGAACTAATTAATACTCAGTGTTTTTCTTTTTTGCTGTTATTTTCTATAGTTCTTAACTTTTAACATGGAAGAACCTCTAATGTTTTTTTTTAATTAGAAACAAGTTTGCTTCACATGTCAATCCCAGCTCCCTCTGCCTCCCCTCCTCCCCTGCCACCTACCAATCCCTCCAATACACCACCTAATCCCCACTCAGGGTGAAGCCCTCCATGTGGGATCTCCAAAGTTTGTCATATCATTTGGGACAGGGCCTAGGTCCTCTCCCATGTGTCCAGGCTGAGAGAGCATCCCTCCATGTGGAATGGGTTCCCAAATTCCATTCATATGCCAGGGATAAATACTGATTTACTACTCAAGGCCCCATAGATTGCCAAGACCTCCTCATTGACACCCAAGGAACCTCTAATGCTGTATGTTATTTATATTGCTTCATGCAAATGTACATTTCAAAAGACAGTAATATTTCCTTTGTGATGTATCCATTGGATCTAGCACTCTGGGGTTTTACAACTTCATAAAAAATGACACTTTTCTAAACTAGTAAACAAGCCAGTATGTGTGGTTATGCATCTAGAACTGATTATGTCACATAATTAGGCCAAATTTCAGTTTGTAATTGCAAAGAAATTCTTTTCTTAGACTGTATATGATCCTATAATTTCTTCATTCATTACATACGTTAGTTTTCCCCCCCAGAGATGTCTGTGACTCTCACGTCTCAGGGCCCGTTGCTGTACACCATGAATAATGTTATGGCACAAGTAGGTGTCCTGATTTTAGCTAAGGACAACTTCTTCTTTTAAACAGTTTTAAATTAATAGAATAATTTTTTGTCAGTTCCTAATTTTGACCTCCTGGTTAGGGGAATGGGACACATTCTAGCCTGTGGTCATAGTTACTATTGTTTTATTAATCCATTGGTTCATTGACAGCCAATGATCTAAAAATAGCTTGTAATTCTTTAAAAATGTGATATAAAGAACTTACTTTTAAAATTTTATGTATGTGAGAGTGTTTCCTTCTTGTACATATGTGCTGTGCCTAAAGAGTCCAGAAGAGGATGTAGGATTCCCTACAACTGGAGTCAGAATGATTAAGAGGCATGCCATCAGTTCTGGGAACTGAACCAAGGCTTCAACAAAAGCACAGGGGTTCTTCACTTCAGAACTTTATTTCCAGTTTTTAAAAATTTTTCAATTTAAGCACTTATATATGCTTTTCATGATGTCTTCTATTTTTGCCTTTTGACCCCCTAAGTCTACATTCTTACTATATGTTCCCTAGAAAATGCTTGGTAACTCTTATTAATATTTGTTGGTTCAAAGAACAAATTAAGTTCATCAACAACATAATAATATCAGTAGCAGTCACTACTTGAGAAGTCAAATATGATAAACATATGCTATGTTTGGTTTCAAGTTATCGCAATAATTGCTAGAGAATTTTAAACACAGTGTTAAATGTTAGGGAATAGCAGTTTATTTAAACCATCAAGGTCATTATTATAATTTTCTCCAGCAGACTATTCATCTACTGCATTGAGATGAAAACCATTGACTACAAACCCAAGGTCTAATCTCTTCTCAACTGTGTCTCAAACAACAACAGTAGAAATAGCAGCACCAACAGTAAGTTAAGAAATATCTGAACCCCACTGAACAAGCCATCACTTCCTACAAGTAAGAGTTTCCTGCTGGGATATCTGGGCATTTGTTTTGAGAACTTTTGTTAGTTGTGATCCAAGATACAGTCTGTCAGTAAGAGTAAAGGAAAATAAAGAAAAATACCTAATATCCCAAATCCTTCCAGGTAGCTGGTCATGACTTTCTGTTGTACCTGTCACTGTTTATCCATGCTGGGGCAACCCACAAAACATCTGACCTGAGCAAGCCGGAACTCATTGACTCCAGACTGACAGCTAGGGGACCTGCATAAGACCGAACCAGTACCTCTGAACATGGGTGTCAGTTGAGGGATTAGGGAAGTCTATGCGACCACAGGCAGGGGAACCAGTATTTACACCAAGTACAGGAATGAACGTAGGGAGCCCATTCCCAATGGAGGGAAACTCTCTCAGACTAGATACATGGGGGAGGGCCTAGGTCCTGCCACAAATGATGTGACAAACTTTGATGATGCTCCATGGGGAGGCTTCACCCTCCCAGAGGAGTGAATGGTGGGTGGTGGGATGAGGAGGATGGGAGGGAGAAGGAACTGGTATTGGTATGTAAAATAAGATTGTTTTAATTTAAGTAAAAATTAATAAAATAAAACAAAACAAAAACACAAAAATATCAAGAATAGGAAAAAAAAGGAATTGGTGAGATTTCAAGTCCTAATCTCAGACTTTTCACTCTGTAGAGCAGGGACTGGACATGGCTACTAGGGCAGTTAGAGTGGTCTCTGGTTAGAATCTGGAAGTTTTTGCTCCTCAGGGGCAGAGCCTGGCCACTCAGCTCCTTGATGGGCATTCCCTTCCTCTACTACCCATTCCATATTTCCTCCACCAGCAGCAAGCACTTAAGGAGGTCTTGGCTTTTTTCTTGGAGCAGTAAGCCATATCTTCATTCATGATGGCTCTTTGCCCTTTGTTATCCTGCCTTGATTAGGCTGTTCTAGTTTCCAGTTGATTTTAATCACAGGACATGGTAGCAGAAGCACATCAGACATAATCTTTCATACCTCCATTGTGGAGAAGCAATCAAGTTTCTACATGATAATGTGTATCAGTCATCCCTTCTAACAGGATCATTCCTTTCTTAGTCTGTTGGCTTAATGGCATCAGAATCACAAAGTGGATCAGGGGAGTCTGAGCTTCTAAAACTGTGGAATGTTTGTCATGTCTTCAGGCAGGAGTTCTACCCCTCAGAAACCAAAACTTCTAGGCCATCAGAACATCACAGGACCAGGAACTAAAATTATCCTATAGAGTCACTAGGGGTGATAATGAATGGAACTGTTCCCTTTTCTATCCCTTGGTTGATTCCTGACCTTGGCTCTCGGTTATGGGAAAAACTATATCATATATTAGATGCCGATGATTCAAAGCATATACTGCCTCTGGAGAACTCTTCCCCAGCCCTCCAGGCTGTTGCCACATAGCAGGTGCTGTAACTTGGGCTTCAAAAGGTCTTTCCATCTTTCTATCAGTCCAGCTGCTTCAGGATGGTGGAAAACATGGTAAGACCAACAGATTCCATGATCATGGGCCCACTGTTGCCCTTCTTTGGTTCCTTTCTCAGAGAAATACTATGTGGAATATTGTAGTGGTGGATATGATATTTTGTAAGTCCACAGATGGGGGTTTTGGTAGAAGTATTATGTGCTGAAAAGGCAAATCCAGGAAAAGAATAATTTCTACCTTTAGAACAAAATAATGTTAAAAACACACGCAATAGTAGCAACTATGTACTCTGGCATATACCGGACTTGAAAATAATTGTTAATGTCATTTTTTATACTATATACAATCATTACCTAAATCCAAAAATCTGACAATTTCTCTCTTTCCTAGTAAAGCCAACTTTCTTGAAGTTTGCCTTTGACTTGAAAATAAGAATTCTATATATGGAATATAAAGAAGCTTAAAACTTTTTCTACACTGTAAAAACACTTGGATTCTAATTACCAGACAGTTTCTAATTTTTAATTTAACTAAAATATAGCTACAACATTCTCTCTTAACCCATCTCATGACCATCCCCTCCAAAATTCATTGCCTCTTTGTTGTGGGCTATTTGATTTCACTGTGTGAAGAGGTGTGGCTGTTTTACTTCATTTACCTAAGGCTCCTGATTGGTTTAATAAAGAGCTGAATGACCAATAGCTAGGCTGGAGAGAATAGGTGAGGCTTCTAGGAAGAGATAGCAACTCTGGGATGATGAAAGGCTGATTTGCCGGTGAAATAGCTAATTGGTAAGGACAATGAACCTATTTTGAGATACTTCTATTTGTTTTTGGCTCTTAATTTGAGAGTCACTGTTGAAACCTGTAGACCATTTTCAATTGGGTTGTTTGCTTTTTGAATCTTGGTTTTATTTTTGTTCTTTATATATTTTGACAAGTAATCATCTAAGAAGCACAAATCTAGCAAAAATTCCCTCCCACAATCACAGCTTCATCTTCAAAAGATTGTTCTCTAGTTACCCAGAAGCTTTTGTCTTTTGTGTTTCTCACACGTCAGGGTTAATTTTAGTTCCTGAATAAATGGGTTACTATACAGAAGGCCCTTGTCTACATGTATATCTTGTATCATGATGCCTATATTTTATTCTAGCAAATTCACAGTGTGTTCTCTGATCTGGTTGGAGTTAATTTTTGGAGAGTAAAAGATAAGCTCTACATCCATTCTTGCATATGGAGACTGTAGTTGTTGATTTGTTTTTTCTCTTTCGCCATTTTGGGGGTCCCACCACCAAACTCCCAAATAAACTCATGCAGTCTTATGAATCCCTGGCCTAAGCTTGGCTTATTTCTAGCCAAGATTTTTTTTCAGAAAAACTTAAATTATCCTTTCTATCATTCTCTATTTCTATCTTTTCTTTCCTTCCTATTCTGTGTCTGTATATGTGTCTGCATAGCAGGCCAGTTCTTTCTCAATTCTCAATTATTCTCTTCCAAGATTCTCCTCCTATTTATTCTCTCTACTTGCCAGCCCTGACTGTTTCTCTTTCCTGCCTCACTATTGGCCATTCAGCACTTAATTAGACCAAAGAGGTATTTTAGACAGGCAAAGTAACACAGCTTCACAGAGTTAAACAAATGTAACATGAACAAATGTAATACATCTTTACATCATTAAACAAATGTTCCACAACATGAACAAAGCTAAAATATATTCAACTAATATTCTATAACAGCAGAGTTTTCTCAGCATAATTTGTTGCATATGCTTTCTTTTTCCCTTTATATTTATGGCATCTTAATCAAATATCAGATGGCTCTCATTAAATGTAGTAATGCCTGAGAGTTATACTTTATTCTATTTTCCTACAAGGTTTTTTTTTTTGCACCACCTCAGATTTCAACATTGGATTTCTTCATTTTAGTGCCAATATCCTATGCTTAGGATTTGGAGAAATACTATTATGTGAGCTCATTTACCTGCCAGTAGCAATACAACCCATGTCCTGATACTCAAATACATCTTCTGACCTCCACAATTCTGACAAAAGCCTGCGATTCACTTCCTTTGCTTTTACAGTTTATGAAAATTTTCACAGTAAATTTTGATCTTTTTGTCCCACTGACCTGTTGAAAACTCAGAGCAAAGGCACTTTTTGCATATGGCTTGGAGGTCCCATGTTAGTATATGAAAGAGGGAGATTATCATTCTCCAATATAGAACATTATAACTGTCAAAACTGTCAAATGAACAACTCTATTATGCTGTTAAATTATTTTGTCATATTCTAATAGTTAGCAAGGCAATGTTGTTGCTTCTTCTTTTGTATCTTGTTGAAAAGAACAGGAAGAAACTATTCTTGGATCCAAATAGAAAGTAGGCTTTAGTTGGTAAACCATTACAGACTGCACTACGTATCGACACTAGCTTCTTCTTCGTTCTTTTCTTTTCTTTTCTTTTTGTTTTGTCAACACATGATTTCTCTGTGTAACAGTCCTGGCTGTCCTGAAACTCATTCTTTTTTTCTTTTTTTCATGATATATTTAAATTAGAAAAAAGCTTGCTTCACATATCAGCCCCCCAAAATCTCAGTCTTTTTCATAATTTATTTATTCTTTTAAGTTTTACTTTACATTCCAACCACAGTTCTATACCCTCCCAACATAGCCCAGTTCACTATTCCTCGTGAGTAAGGACTCCCATGAGGAATGAGCAAAGTTTGGCACAATGGTTGGGACAGGACCAAGTCCCTCTCCAATTCATTAAGAATGAGCATGGCATCTCATCCTATGGAATGAACTTCGAAAAACTAGCTCATGTACCAGGTTTGTATCATGGTCCTAATGTCAGGTGCTCCTCTGATAGTTCAAGCTTTACTACTGTCTTCCACATACTGAGGGCCTACTTCATGATCCTGGAGTCTCTACCATTATAGGTTTAGAGTTCATGTGTTTCTATGAGGTTGGTACAGCAAACAAGCTTGCTTCTTATTCTACAATGAGGAAATGAGATCTCAGGTACTTTGAGACGGTACCAGAAGTTTTATGCCAATAGAAGCTAGGACCTGGGCCACTTTGACATGCTTAGTCATTTTGTTCAGTAGCTGCCAGTAAGCAGTAAAGCATATAATATTTAGGCCAACATTAAATGATCATGCGTCACCTCATATGCTTATACACAAGAACTGCTGCTGTTTAATTAGTATGCATAGGTAAAAGCCACTTATGTGAAAAAAGATTTTTCTTCTTTTTAATATTAACCATTAAAATGAGCATTTTATGATATACGCATTCTACTATATTGTTGGCATGTATGATTTATTTATCTGTTGACTGCTGAGAACACAGAAGGCACAAATTTCCTTCTCCATTTTATGAATAATATACAGAAATGGTTATCTAGATAAAAGTAATAAAGAGTGTAAATATTTGATGTGCCTTAAGGTTGGTAACTCAAAATTATATCTACCTAATTACATGGTGTTGACTTCCTTTTTTAAGTTACAATCTGATATAAACCTCGCAGATTATTCTATGCCACTAAGAAACTATTCTGCAATTCAATATAATGCCACAGTCCACTGAGTGTCTAGGCCACCCAGAAATAATGTACAGCTTATTGCTTATTAAAGTATATTGCCATTTACTTTGACCCTTGACAAACTCTATTCTTCAAGGTTTCCCTCTGCCTTTCTTTTTCCCTCTTGACAGGTAATGATTTCAAAAGATCTATTAGATATTATATGCATAATGAAAGTGCAAAGCTTCCTGTCTGGTACAATAGACTGCATTTTTATTTGAAGCCTCAAAGTTATTCTGTGTCATAGGTACCCGGAAGGTCAGTGAGGACAGTGACTGTTTCCTGTCTCATTTCTCTGGCAGATATTGGCAAAGTTACTTGGTTAGTACATAATAGTCTTCTTTTCATTTCTCTCTCTCTTTATCTTGAAGGTCAGAGCTTTATTCTATACATATTAGGTCAATGATGTTCAGTATTCTGATGGTTTCCATTCTGTTCATTATGATGCTTTTGGTAAGGTTGCAGTAATATAGAATAATAGAAATAGGTTCATTAATTCTTTTCTTTGTAAAAAGTCATTATGTTAAAGACAAACTCTCAAAGAATTAAGATTTTATACACCTGCCCTAATTCTGTCCCTATTTTAATTTTTCTTAGTCTCTTCCATACACATATTTTAGTAGTCACTATAATAATGCAAATAACATGCATATATTTCTTTCTTTGTACTGAAATTTTGCCTTTAAAGTTATGAACAGAAATCATAATTATTCTTTTAATGTCTGTGGGTAATTTTTCCACATTGATGAGTCAACCTCTTCTAACATGTCTTCCAAAGTTACTTAGCTTTCTTACTAATGACAAGGCTATAACAAATATTTCCACGCATATTATTTGAAATGTGATTGAATTATTTCCTGAGTATTAAAGTCCTAGAATAAGAATTACAAGGAAAAGTAATATACAATTATAATGCATTTCATGTAAATTCTTCCAAGTTTTATACAGCATAATAGTATTACCAATCCTGAATACAACTGTTAATTCGAGGTATTGCCAGTGCTCAGCGGCTACAGGCAATAGTGAGGCCCCAAGGACCTGATTTACATCTCTGGATAACACAAGGCAGCAGGTGAGCACCAAATGCTTGGGCCTGTCCTCTGTCCACCACAGATCATGGCACACACATTTTGGCTTTTGTATACACAAACACACACACACACATACACAAATTTAAATAATACTGTAGGACCTGCTTCCATTCAGTTTGAGAGTTTCTATTTTGGCATGAGCTGTTTGCTGCTTTGCCCAGACATTCTCCCTATCAATATCTGTTATTTCTATCAAAGATGTGGCCCCAGATATCACTCTCTTTCTTCCATTTCTTCTTGTAAGCATTCCCCATAACCTGTGCCTTGTGTGGCTTTTGGTGAAAGATTCATTTTTCTCCTGCATTACTCTATGTACATTTTCTTTTTCAATTTTTATTTTATTTATTTTATTTTATTTGATGTCAAAACAAATCTCAACTTTATTTATTGTTAATAGATTTTTTTATATAACATATTTTGATTATGTTTCCCCTCAGTCCTCCTAGACATTCCTCATTTCTTCAACCTCCCAAATTCTTACTTTTTCTTTATCTGTCATCATATATATATATGCTAATCAGTATGTATAGTTTTACACATATGCATGTTTTCAGATATTACCATTTGGTATTGGATAATCACTTAGTATCTTCTTCTTGAGGAAGCCTATTTCTTCCTCTCTCTGCATTCTCTAGACACCAGAAGCTCTTTGTGTAGCATTGAGACCTTATGGTATTTCACCTAGCCACTTTATCATGTATATTTTGTTGACCTTGTTCAGCTTATGTTTAGTCAGTCATGTTTGTGAGACCTCTTACCACTGTGAATGAATAATAACAATATGACATATATATTATATGTAATATTCTGTAAAAATTGAAAATAGATAACTTTCAGGTAAATGGATGAAACTAGAAAATATCAGATTTGAGGAAATCTAGACCAAGAAAGACAAAAGGAGAGGGGTAGTGAGGCAGAGAGTGAATGAACAGTAATGAAAGAGAAACAGAAGCTCAAAAGCAGAGATGTGCAAGAGAAGGCTGCTGTGGGGGAGAGAACTGGAGAATCAGTCTACCCCAAGATCCAGCGACTACACTCTTGGGGAGAGAGAAGATGAAGGAGAAGAAGCATGAGAGAAGTGTGAGAGAATGAACGAGTGAGAGCGAGTGAGTAGAGAATGAACAGAGAGTGTGGAAGAATTATATATCTGTGAGTGAGTGTGAGAGAGATTTCTGTGTGAAAGAGCTGCTGCCTTAAGAGACGCTGTGCCTAGATACTGTATAAAGTGCTGTATGACGAGAGGATATGTAAATGAGATGGATAGCTATGGCTGTGTGGAGATGTGTAACTCTAACTAAATGTAAACACGTGTACTTGGCGGGAAAGAAATGCTCACACGTACAGAGAGATTGTCAACAAAGAGACACTGTGATAGAATGAAGTGAAAGAGAAGGTAAGTGTGTCCTTGGTCCTTTTTGTTAGATTTCCAGTGGAAAGTATTTGCTTGCTTATTTTCCCTCTCAGATAGAAAACTCTAGTAACCCTCAGATAGGAATCTTCCCCACGACTCTGAGGCATTCTCTTCTTTACCCTGGAGTGGATATGGGGCTATGTGTGGGGGTGCTAGATCCCAAAGTCCAAGATAGTATTAACAGTGATGCAGTAAATGTAGTGTTGTCTACCATATTATATAACTAATACTACTAAGCTGTATATTGTTCATGTTGTCTGAACATAGTTAAAATGCATGGAAAACCAAGATCCAGGACAGAGGGAGCTTTTCATAAACGCATTTTAAATTTCTTGGTCCTACATTAACAGAATGGGCCAGGCTTTTTTGACTCCCCATGGGAGGCCTTACCCTTTCTGACTAGTGGATAGGGGAGGGTTTGGAAGAGAGAAGGGAAGAGGGAGGAGGGGATGGAGGAAAAACTGGGGTTGGTGTGCAAAATAAATAACAAAATAAAATATAAAAATAGAGAAAATGAACTAAGCTTTAAAAGATATCAAATATAGAATTATAATATAGATAATATAATAATTATCGAAAAGTTCCTGAGATAATAAAGTTCATGCTACTGTCATCAACTTTGATTTGAGATTATGTAGCTGAAATGAGTTAGGAGAGTACCCTTCATTGGTAACCAGAGGAGAATAAAATTAGGAACACTACTACTTGCTCTAATTGATAACTCAGGCCTCTTCCATATGTTTACTCTTGGTATCTGAGCTGCCAGGGGAGCAGGGCATTAGCAAACAGCAGTTGGAATACTGATTCATTTACATAGAGAAGAAGTGGAGCAAAGTTAGTTTCAAGCATAGGAGTGGCTCTCCTTAGGCTAGGGAACTCATGAGGCAGGGCAATTTGCTTGCACTCACTCCTCATTTACACCCAGCTCATAAGACACCTGATTCTCTTACAGTTTGAAATACCAAAATACCAGGGCACAACTGAGGGCTGTAAACCCACAGGCTTTCGCAGGACAAACTCCTGTTCATCATGTGTATTTCTCAGTTTCATTTTACTATAGTGACTTGCTTGACATAACTGCTTTATATAGAGACAAAATGTAGCTTGTCCCATAGATTGGGGATTTCTTTGGGCACTTGACTGGGCAGCATACTGTGCATGAAAGGAACACACTGAGGAGAAAACTGCTCACTTCATGGATAAAGCATCAAGAAAGTAAAAGAGCTTATGGTTCCATAAGCCATCATGAAAGTATAACACTTCTGATCAGACACCAAATAATGCAACAGAAATCGCATTTCACGGTTGCGCCTCGGTGCGACACACACTACAACTATAGAAATATTAAACAGAGAGCATCACCTCATGTATGATTATGTCCTTCCCAGGCTGTATATATTCTCTGCCTGTGGATAAGGAATTGTTGGCTGATAATGTCCATTCTCATGTGTCAAGTTCAATGCCAATAAAGGCACTGGATGAGGTTGATCTTTAGCACATTTCCTTATCTGGGCAATTACTGTTGACCAAGAAGAGGGTGTAAGGTTCTGCAGTGAGGACAAAATCTGCTCCACTTATTTTTATTTTTTCACTTTTGCTTCTTTGGAAGATATAGTATATATCCTGGTATATGAAAATGTTTGATAAACACTTCAGGGAAAATAAATGCAATGCATAATAAAATGAATAAAAATGGTTTTAGTGGAAGGATAGTTTGGTAAATCGTCAAAATCAAAAATCATGCATATTAGTTCAACAAATATTTGCTAATCAAACTGTCCAGAAATGAGATAAAGCATCAAATATGGGCTTACAAGTAAGCTGTGAGAAAAGGCAATATGATCTCTCTTCTAAGTGAACACAATTTCAAAGAACAATGAAGATGAGCAATGAAAATTTTCAGGACATCATAAATATCATGTATTGCCAGGCGGTGGTGGCACATGCCTTTAATCCTAGCACTAGGGAAGCAGAGGCAGGCAGATCTCTGTGAGTGCCAGACTAGCCTGGAACAAGAGTTCCTGGACAGCCTCCAAAGCCACAGCGAAACCCTGTTTCGAAAAAACAAAACAAAAAAAATGTCATGTATTTTGTTCAGCCTCACTTAGGTAATGAACTCCAAATCTGTAAAGGGAAAATGTTTAGAGACATATTGGTAACTTATATTCATCTGTAGTTTGTACTATTATTCTGAATAGTACACTTTCATAGATTCCACTCTATAGCACAACCCACCTTTGCTTTTCTGGTAGAACTGGACTGGTCTGGAATCCTCCACTTTTGACATTGTATTATGGTTAAAATTAAGACAGACTCATTTTACTTGGTAACATCATCAACTAATACCTGTGGTATACATACTGCCAGCACATAATATTTACCTACTATGCCTATCTTGGAACTGTACTCATACTTTATAGTACCTACATCAAAAAACTTCACTATATTTGAATTGTTATGATTATTGAGGCTTTAAAAATAAATTCCTGGACCAGCAAAACAATAAAGTTTTATATTATTTCACCTCAGAGTCCTAATGTTTATTACAACTTGTATGCAGAAAGAAGAATAAAACCATGAGTAAATTATCATTCCTTTCTCATCAATATAATGAGCATACTTCCACTGTAGGTTTTCCTCTTACATGATTAAAAAAGGACCTTCATACACTTGATCTTATGTTATTTCATGAACAGACAGAGAAATTGCAGTGACCAAGTCCATTCTAAAGGTCAAACAAAACATGTGCCTGATGAAAAAGAGGAGCCACCATTTAAATAAATGATAGACAAAGGAACAATCAGACATCATCAAATATTTCCTCTTGCTTGCCTCAAACTGGTATATGTCCTTTGATTAATAGTACTGTTAAATGGTGTTATAAGATATAAAATAGTTGAATATATTCTAACTGCAAAGTTCCTTTATTTATTTATTTATTTTTTTGGATTTTACAAGACAGGGTTTCTCTGTGTTGTTTTGGAGGCTGTCGGACCAGCCCGGCCTCGAAATCACAGAGATCTGCCTGCCTCTGCCTCCTGAGTGCTGGGATTAAAGGCATGTGCCGCCACCGCCCAGCTAATGCAAAGTTCTTATAAAGTTCATATATGAAAAACATAAATGTATTGTCATCTTAGAAAAATTCTAATTGTAACATTTCTAATATCTCCTGTATTAACACGAAAAACCCAAGGTGTCATTAAAAATTAAGATAACTTAAAATTATTAGAAAAATTATGGTAATTTTATGAAGGACATAACAAAGATTGGATCTTGATTTTTCAGAGATCATGATTAAAAATAGTAGAATTAAATTTGTGTATAAAATTTAATTTCTCAAAGGCCAGGTGGTAGTGCATGCCTTTAATTCCATCACTTGGAAGACAGAGGTAGGCTGATCTCTGAGTTTGGGGCCAGCCTGTTCTACAAAGTGAGTTCCAGGACCGTCAGGGCTACACAGAGAAACCCTGTCCCAAATAAACAAAAAGATAAAAAATAAAATTCCCTTATAGATACTGATATAAATTGGAAAGACATTATGTATTTTCCACATAAATAAGTAACTCTTAAAGATAAATTGAACAACCAGCTCAAATACCCAACGAAATCTGTAAAATAAGATCAAAAGTAAATCGCATGACTAAAAAGATGTACCACATGTGACTTAGAAAATGCAATTTTTGTTGAATGGTAAAGAAAATCTCAATTATTTCCACAAATCTAACTCACATGATTTGGTAAATTAATTCTAAAATAAATATTGAATACCAGAAATTTGTAAAAAAATCCAGGTAATTCTGGGAAAATATAGAGCAGAATTTAAGAAAGTCGAATACCAGATTTTAGTTGTACCTAAGAATTATATTAATAAAGACTATGAAAGTATTTCAAGGAATTATATGTAAAACAACTGAAGAGAAATAGCAAAGGAAAACTTCAATGCAACTGAAAAAAGAACTGTCATGCTTGAAAATAAAAAATAAATTATAACATAGAAAAATACATTTATAGGCTGTGAAAAGGCAAAGTTTTCTTACACAAGACCGTATATAAACAGCAGCTCAACTTACAAAAATAAAACAATTCATGAATGAATAAAGACTTTCTGTTTGAAAAAAAATTCTGAAGAAATGAATGGTAAGCACAGAGTAGAAGAATATTAAATGCATAATCTCAAACAGGAGAAACACAATATAAAAACCTAGAATATTAAAACAAAGGCACCATAAAATGATTAATTTAAATAACTTAAAATTCATACCTGTAAATATTTGTGAGAATTACTTTAAAAGTGTCATAATTATTTACCCAAAATTATGATTTTAAACCAAAGTGGCATAGCATTAAGTATCCATTAGAATTTTCAAAGTTTTGAGTAAGGTCAGCATCATATGACACAGAAGAGCCTCACTAAGCATGAGAATGAAATTAAGTCTAACAACTTTGAAAAATATATCAGCTGGTTGCTACAATGTTATACACATACTTAGTATGGAATCAGTCATTTTTTGGATATTTACACAAATGACTTTAAAATATAAGCATACAAGTTCATACACACATTTCCAGCCCTAAAAGAGAATGTCTCTAACTCTAAACTAGAAATAACATCTACTTAACATCTGAGAATAAAAGAGAGGTGTGATGTAAAGAATAGAAATCAATGCTAAAATAACACAACATGGAGGAATATGAAAATAAAGTACAGAGAACTCTAGCATATGAGATTCAAGAACAATAACACATTAGCAAGTCAGAAAGCGAGTCTGCTTTTACTAGTACTTGCATCAGGAAGACAGGGTTCATAGGTGAATCTCTGGGAGTGATTATGCTTCAAAAACCCAGCATATTTAATAATGTATGGATTATATTGTAGTATATGTTTATGTTTTAAAACTGGCCAATTTATACTTGGATTGCTTGGTGGAAAAGTATTTCCTCTCCATAGCATGAGAGAAAAAAATAATGGAACACTCACACACACACACACACACACACACACACACACAGACACACACACACACACTCACACAATTGCTTAGGAGATGATGCCTGACATTTTCCCAAGTGGGATTGGAAACTAATGCAGGATCATGAAACAATATTTTAAAGAAGGAAAAGATTTTTGGCTGGTGTTTGGTCACAGTTGAAATTTTGAGAGAGAGATAATGGATCAATGTCTCTGACTGTGGTTGTTTTCTAAACATGAGAATAAAGATGTTCTCCTTCAGTTACCATGTATCACAAAGTCACCATATTTAATGAAGCCTGAAAATATTTATTACATCTCTGTGTGACATCATCCATGGGTTACTTGTCAATCATTATTTTATTTCTTTTCATTGTAGATCATCAAGTATTGCATGTTTTCACAGGAAAATGTCCAGTTGCAATTTTTTTAAATTTTTTTGATTATTTTTTATTTAAATTAGAAACAAGTTTGCTTCACATGTCAATCCCAGCTCCCTCTCCCTCTTTTCCTCCCTCTCCCCCTTCAACCTCCCTAACATACTACCCAATCCCCACTCCACTATCCAGAGAGGATGAGACCCTTAATGGGGAATCTCCAAAGTCTTTCATATCATCCCAGGCAGGGCCTAGGCCCTCCCCCATGTGTTTAAGCTGAAACAGCATCCCTCCACGTGGAATGGGCTCCCAAAGTCTATCTGGATGCCAGGGATAAATACCAATCTATTTCCTAAAGCACCAAAGAATGCAGAGGCCTCCTTACTGACTCCCACATTCAGGGGGTCTGGATCAGTCCCATGCTGGCCTCTCAGCTATCAGTCTGGGGTCCATGAGCTCCCCCTTGTTCAGGTCAGCTGTTTCTGTGGGCTTCACCAGCTCATTCTTGACCGCTTTGATCAACACTCCTATCACTCTGCAATTATTTCCAAGAGTTCAGTGTTTAGCTGTGGGTTTTAAGAATATGGGAAATCATGGAAAACTTAAGGAAGACCTAATACTAAGGATTCTTGTTGCTGTTTTTCAGAAATATCTCAGATAATATACCATCTCAGATAATATACCATTGTCGCCGGGCGTTGGTGGCGCAAGCCTTTAATCCCAGCACTCGGGAGGCAGAGGCAGGCGGATCTCTGTGAGTTCCAGACCAGCCTGGACTACCAAGCGAGTTCCAAGACAGCCTCCAAAGCCACAGAGAAACACTGTCTCGAAAAACCAAAAAAAAAAAAAAAAAAATACCATTGTCAGCTTTACAGAGAATTGTCACAAAAAATAATTGAGATATTCTTAGTACTTTGGAGAAAAAAATCAAGACAAACCACTTAATCCTCATCAGTTTTTTTAAAAATCCATAGTAGTAACTTCAATTATCAGAAATATTTGAATAGGTGTTTTTATATTGCCAATAAGGAAATTCTCAATGAATTAAAATATTGTGAATCATAAATCTCAACTGATTAACCGAATTATGTCAAGGTTTAAAAAATGAGGATAGATTTTAGTGTTTGGGAAAGTCATTTCTTCTCTTTTCAAGGTAAAATAGATATTTAAGACATTAAAACAATTTAAGTCTCCATTTCAACTTTGAGAGTAGATCTTACTAAAATCTTTCAGTTCATGATAGAAGAAAATTCGGGGTCCTATAGTACTTCTCAATTCAGTCAAAGAAGGTAGATTTCTGTAATATAAATTGAGCAGTCTAATACCATGAAATGTGAAAAGTTACCAGATCATAAAATAGCCTGGGTGGCAATCAGTCCAGGGAATTACCAATCTATAAGGTACATTGATTTTTTCTTTTAATTCATTTTTATTTAGATTAAAATTTTATAAAAATTAAAAGTCTTATTTAACATAGCAATCCCAGTTCCTTCTCCCTCCTGTCCTTCCATTTGCCCACAAACTCCTCATTTCCCCATCCACTCCTTAGAGGGTGAGGCCTCCTATAGAGGATCATCAAAGTCAATTACATCATTTGGGGCAGGTCTGAAACCCTCCCCCCTTCATCTAAGCTGAGAGAGTTTCCCTGCATCGGAATGGGCTCCCAAAGCCCACTCAAAACTAGGGATAACTACTGTTACCATTGCCAGCATCGCCACAGACTGCCCAAGCCCCCCAAATGACACCAAGTTTAAATGGCACATTGATTTTTTAAGGTTTGTGATGTGGACTAGGGATGGTGCCCTCACTGCCATTTTTATAAGGATACTGGGATCAGAGTTTTCCTTTTCTTTCAGGTAAAGTGGTGTCTCCGATGGCTAATTCTGTCACTATGTGCAACCCATGCTTATCATACTTTTAGATACCGATCATCTTCCAAGCCTTCCCTCAAAGTAATGTCAAGTGAAGCGAGCCTGGGGGTGTTTGCTGCTATGGCACTAGCTATACCACTTCACAGTGATCCAAGGCAAAGGGCTAAGGATGTAAATGAAGACAAAGACAGGGGCTCATTCTTACAAGGAGAATGGTGTTTTTTTAACCTTATTTACCAAAGGCAGGTATAATTGAAAAGCACCAAGGTCAGAAGCCTACTTTCCCAGGGCCCTCGGGCAAAGGGTGGGCCAAAACCAGGAATTAGCATTTAGACAAAAAGGATGGACAGAAAAAGGGAACTAGCAAGCATACCTTACTGGGAGGGGACAAGAAGTGTTTTGCTAAAAGCTCCTAGTCACAAGCTGTCAACAGACCTCCATGGGGGAAGGGTGCAACAGTCAAGCAAAATTACCATGGCAATGTAGCAAATCTAATTAGGCCAAGCTGACCTTAGCAGTCTGCAGATATCCTTGATCTTAGCCCAAGCTTGTTAGAATTCTGAAAAATGAAAATAAGGAAGATAGTTTTATTTATTACTTGCCCCTTTAATATAACTCATTTACTTCAAAAACATAGGAAGCTAGTGAGTCATCTATCAGGGGTCACATTTATAATAGAAATAAAGGGGCAATACTGTGAGACATGTTTTTAATTACACCTCTTTCCAAATTTCAATGTGTGTTCTCTTTTTTAAAATATTTAATCTATTTGAGTAAAATAATTTTTGCCTAAATTAAAGGACCAATAGAAAATATAACACGTTAAAATGACATAGAGTCTCAATTTAAATGATACAGGGTCATGCATTTTAAAGTCCATATATCCTATCATTGCGTATTATTAGAGGAAGAAACTCAAAGTTTGCTTCAAGCAAGGGCTAGCTTCTGAAGTGTTTGAAAGGGACCTTCCCTCAACACATTGCAGTTGTTACTGAGGAACATTCATTCAGGTGAATGCAGGCAGACACACATGCCAAAGGCTAACAATCCTAACTGTTTGTTTTCTAACGTGTTTTTAATGGTACATTTATTTTTGAATTCATTGTTATCTTTGCTGTTCTGTCTAAAACCAGAGTCACACATTTCTGTGATTTTGTTGACTTTCTTAATTAGACAAATTACTTTTTACCGACAACTGCATAGATGTTACAACAGAAATATAAAAAGCAAATTGTTAGAAAATCTTCTGCTATCATTTGAAGCATTATTATGCATGCATATATGACATATGATACATGCAATTACAGATGATAGCTCTAATGTAATAATTTTATAACATGTGCCAACTACCTAACAGTCAAACCCATACATTTCCACTGTACAATGCCAACTGCTATTAGTTAAACTGAGAAATACTCTAAATATATAGTGTCTCCAACTTATAGGCATACTCTACCAGCTCTCAAAATATAGGTAATTGTTTCCAAACCCTTATCATGCAACAGTAGTGACAGAGACTATGGTAAACGTTTAACTCCAGGAAAAGTCTATTTAGTCTTTATGAAAGACTAGAATCTCAGGACCCGGGATATTCAAGAAGTGGTTTTTTCTTTTCATGCAACTCACCAGACAGACTTTTAAGTTGCTTCTTTTTTAAGCTGTCAGTCTATTTTGGAGTCCCTATTTAGTTGTTGTTTTTTTTTTTCTTTAGTCCTTCAGAGATATCTGAGTTTCTTCTTGTTTTAATAATAGCTGCCATATTATGCAAAAGTTAGGAATTTCTTGAAGATGGAGTGTAGTACTTCTGTCCGCATTCATTATTTGGAGGGCTATGTCATGAAGGAGCACCTGTATGACCAGGAGAAACATTATTCAGATATCCCTTTTCCTTTCAGTCTTCAGTGACATAAATACCATATTCCCATAAAAGAGAACTCAGAGGAGATTATGTGAATGGTGACTTTTGCTTTGTCTTCATTTTAAAATTTCTTACAGGTTCAAATATTTTCTCATTACCCAGAATCTGATATACATTCACCCTTATTGCTTAGTCATGAACTCATGAAATATTCAAGTCTGGACTCCAATAACTGTTCACAACTTTCATCTTCACTTCTCAAGTAAGTCATTATCAAAGCAAAAGACTAGTATAATTTTTGTAGTTGTCTTGATGGTTTCATTATGAAGAGGGGTCTCTTTCAACATTACACATTCTGAGATAATGCCCCCAGTCCCCACATGACTCATCAAATAATACACTCCTCATTTAAAAATTTTATAATGTGAATGCCAGTGAGCTTCAGACAGATTCTGGCATGATGGAACTTGAGCAACCATTACTCAGGTCAAATGGAGACATCCATGCACTAGACAGTGGAGAAGACCCTAATTTGGGGTCGAGAGCATGTTTGTGTTTTCTTGCAGGAAAAGAATAAAGCTTTGGCAGCTGTCAGACCATTTAGTGAGATGCATGGAGCAGAGAAAAACTAGACCTGAGACCATGGGAGCCTACCTAAGCCAGTTTGAGTGAGATCTCCTAAATCAGTGTTCCTGACCCTTGATGTCATCGAATCTAGAGCCCAAAAAAGAAAGAAAACAGTCGGTTCGAGATTTCCAGTTTCTCAACAGACCTGCTGCATCAACCTTCCAGACCCGTGAGTTTTCATCCCGAAGCCAACAGAGAACTGGAAAGACTAACTGTCTGCCCTGGACACACCTTGAAACAACAGAATTCATTTTGCCAGTTTTCCCTTTAGGGGAAAAAAGGACCCATTTAAAATATTTGGACATTGGTATGGACTGTGATTGAGTGGCAAAAGCCTCTTTTCAAGATTTGAACAGGACATGGTCACTTGAAATATCAGACTTAGTGGTTCCTGTTTCTGGAATCACGACTAGGCCAGTGTATTTTTCTGGAGAATTGCAACTTGTCCTAATGCGACAACTATTGTTCATATTTTTCGTAATGCTACATGTGTAACATCAATGATTGTACCTAATGTATCTGTGCAAGTGCACTTTCTAAATGCTTTCCTGAGCAGATCTTGAAACGACTGTAAACTTTATCAAATTGTAAATGTAAATCACATGCATGTTACCCTTGTAACAGATGAAGGCTGGTAGAATGTTATGGCCCAGATCTGGTGATGAGTATGGTGATGGAGAGGCGCTATGTCAATGGGGGTCCTGGAAATGGTGGCAGTGGCAGTAAGCATTCTGGCTTTATGCCGAGCTCAAACGTGCCTTGTTCCAGAGGCAAGACATCCATAACCAAGTATTGCTTAGCTTAGCCCATGGCAATCCTGATAGCCATGAAGGTTGGTTACAGATGATTTAAGGTTGGGGTGTCTCCGATGACGGGCAACCTGTGGGGAAGACCCCTCCCACCTAAGACAGGGGTTCAAGGTCCCCCAAAGACGGGAAAGGGAGGGTGACCCTACTTGACCTAAGCCAGGAGTGCCTCATTTGAAAATAAAAAGGGGTGAATTGTGGGAACACCAGACCTTGAGCAGAGACCCACTTCCCCTTCTGCCTGGGAGTAGGCAGCTGTAAGACAATGTTTAGTAAAAACATGTTTACTAAAAACGATACAATAAGTTCCTGGAAAAGGCCTTCCCACGGAAACCGCCCTGACCTCGACCTTGTCCAAAGACTAAACGCACCTTCAAAACGCACACACATCCACCTCTGGGGTCAGAGCAGAACCAGCCAGGGTAGAGGAGAGAGCAGAAGCTTCTCTGGTGGGAGCTTTTCTGAGGAGGTTTTCTTGAACCTTTTTTTGGAGCCTGTTTAAAGTTTTCTTTACATCATTGAACAAGTCTCTGTGTTGTCAATCCCCGACACCCTCCGCACGTTCTTGGACACAGGCCGCGCAGCAGACGTGACACTGAGAAGCAACTGGAATCAGTTTTCAGAGTTTTGCTTCATCACTGATGCTCAACCAGCATCTGCATCCTTTGGAATGTCTATATTCATATTACTCTCTAAGAATTCTGTCTCCAATTCTTCTCTATATAAGGCACCACAATTCCTGAGTTCAATGTTTTATACAAGATCACATATAAAGTTTCTTTCAATATGCTTAAATATATTAGAACTGTAAATGTAATACTCTGATACTTGTATTTAAATTTGATCAATGTATTTTAACCCATACATTTTAAAAATGACCAAGGTCATATTAATGGCATAATACATTCCTGAGAAAAGACTGTTCTATGACCAAGACTAATAGGGTGAGAAGATATTTGCCAGTTATACTAGAAAGTATGCAATGTAGAAAACTTAGACTATATAGCTCTTCTTCGTGGAACACTATGAAACTGCATCTAATGTTTTTAATGCTTGAGCAATCTTAAGCTATCAAGATGTTTCATTAAACAATTTTAAACAGAGCAGACCTGAAAAATACTGTACACTACCCATACTGTGCTTGAAATCAATTCCACCTGTACTACTTTGATCTTCATTCTTTCTGTTGCAGCTGCAATGCTATTTTCCTCCATCTCATAGAATGTGACTGTTCAATGACCCTGGGACACTAGGACATTGTATGTGGGGACACCACACCTTGAGCAGAAACCCACTTCCCCTTCGGCCTGGGAGCAGGCAGCTATGAGATAATGTTTACTGAAAACAATTCAGTGCTATAAAGCTCTTGATAGGGCTCAGATAAGGGCTAGCTCACTGAAACACCATGACTTTGACACCCCCTATGGCTAGATGCCTCTTCCTGTCCCCCCTGTGGTGTCTCCCTGATTCTGGGGCCGGAGATTAAACCACCAGCCAGGAGGGTGAGAAGTCTGGAAAGAATTGTATGTAGCTGGAGGGCAGAAGTCCTTAAAAAGGGAAGCGTTTTTTCTTGGAGAGACTTCTCCTGAGAGACTTCTCTCTCCTAAGCTGACTTGGAGTCTCCTTCTAAGCTGACTTGGGAAGCATAAAGTTTTTCTTAAAGCAACAGACCGGTCTCTGTGTCATCTATCCCGACCACCTTGCTACATTCTCGGATGCAGGCCGCACAGCAGGTGCGACAATTGTACTTGGTTCTTTGCATTGTCTAGAAAATGAATATGACTAGACTACAGCTTACCACATCTAGTCATTAAGTAAATGCCATCATCTAATGAAAATATTGTTATTACCTTATTTGGGCCTTTCCTAATTTCTTTCCTAGCTTTGAATCTCTAGAGAACTTTCTACTGGCTAATGTTTTACAGCAGTTACAATTATGTTTTACATATTTACCTTCTTACAACATGCCTTAGTTTACTCCTTTTTACTCTTCTTTCTATCTTGACCTTATACAGAAAAGGTCAGCACTAGATTATTTATTTCACTGCTACAACCACAGGACTAACTAAAACAGGGTTTGCCAGATAAGCCTATAGGTAATAGAATGATAATTGAAAGATGGAAACAGGAAAAACAAACAAACAAACATAAAAGCCAAGAATTTAAAGAAAGGAAGGAAGAAGGGAAAGGGGTAAGTAAATGATACGAGGGGGAATCAAAGGAAAGAAAAGCAAGAGAAGGGAAGGGAAGGAAGGGAAAGAGAATTCTAAGAATACAGGCTGTGGTGAAATTATAATAATTAGACTGAAAACATTAGGTCTCTGACTGATGTATATTTTCTTAAGCTATATAGAATATGAGCATTAATTCCAAAACTTAATTTAAGTTAACATATGTGACAGTATTTAAGTTAGTTGAACCTTTTAGCCAATGAAAAGTAAGAGACTTGAGCTCCTAATAAGTGTTTTATTACATATATCTATATGCTTCAATACAATAATGAAAGATAAGCAAATAAGAATGTTTCATGACTGCCTTTGATGTTATAGAATACAAACATCTGCAGTGGTAAAACACAATAGCTCAGTGTGGCATGACAGATTGCCCAGAATTAGTCAAGAGCCACTGCCAGCAGATCTTTGACAAAGGAGGAAGGAATGAACAGTGAGAAAAAGACATCTGCTCAACAATTGGTATGACTTACTAATACATTAACATGCAAAAAAATAAATAAGCTACATTTGGACACAAAATGCCCAGCTCCAGAATAACTTAAAGTTGCAATTCAAGAGCTAAATGCCTAACTCCAAAATGTAGAACTCAGGGATGGTCCAGCAGACATTTTAAATGACATTGTGTAGGAGAATAATTTCAGGTATAGTATCAAAATAACCATGAATGAAACAACTATTGAGCTATATTTAAAGAAAACAATTATTAAAAATGATTGCATGGATTATATAATATAGAAATTGAAAGGACCACTTGCAGTTGAGAGGAAAATATTTTTGAAGTAAGACCTGATAAGAACTATTATTTAATACACAGCAAGCATTCTTATAATCTCAGCAATAACAAGTTAAGCAGTCTCATTTTATAAACTGGCCAAAAGCTAAACAGACCGCAAGGATAATAAAGAGAAGGCAAGTGAATATATCAAAATAAGTTCAGTACCACAAGTCATGAGGAAAATAAAAGCGTTTAAAAATGAAATATGGTGGGGGAAGTCCTTCTGTGTATATGTTTCTCTTATTCATTGGTTAATGAATAAAACACTGATTGGCTTATTGATCAGGTAGAAAGTGACATAGCTGGGTAGAATCAGAATATAAGCAGGGACAAACAGGAAATTGCTCTCTTCTCTTCTCTTCTCTTCTCTTCTCTTCTCTTCTCTTCTCTTCTCTTCTCTTCTCTTCTCTTTGCTTCTCTGCATAGATGCCGAGACAGCTGTCATTATGTTACAGCAAAGGAGTTGAAGGTTTATAAACCAAGACCACATTTAAATACATAGATTAGTAGTTATGGATTAATAATTAAGTAAGTGCTAGCCAATAAGAAATCGTAGCCAACAGCCAACAGTTTCATAATTAATATACCATTTGCATGTTCATTTTGGGACTAACATGGCTCTGGGACCAGGCAGGTGGGAAAGAAAACCTCATGTTACAGAAAAAATATAATGTTCCACAAATACAACTGTCCTAACATGAACTGAGCAAGGACAATGCCAATAGAGACACCACATCAGACAGAGAAAAGACAACAAACCCTAAATTTCATGCATAGTACTATCGGTAGCTAAGGGATGATGAGTGAAAGAAGTAAGAGGTAGTCCTAAGGAAGAGGAGGTAGGGGGAGGGAGTAGCAGGGAAAGAAAGAGGGAAAACTTTGGTTGCTATGTAAAATAAATTTAAACATTAATGAAAGATTAGAAGTGTTTAATTAAATGAGCATTTTATTTTAACTCATCAGTAGTAGAGGCTTTCTTTAACTGTGACAATATGTACCTGTGAACAATATGGCAATAAGAAGAAAGACCAAGTATGCAGAAAATAATATTATCTCTCTAGATTTCTCTTCAGGCAGTATTTTGGGTTTTGTTGTTTTGTTTTGACAGTACATCATATAATAGGATTAGCTGCAACCTTTGAAAATGACATTTGATATTCACTATGCATTTATCCAAATATTCAATATTTGGATATTGCTTAGAACACAAATAAATACTTTGGAATTGAAATCTGTTGTCTGGAAATCACAGATGTCATCTCAACCTTCAAAGACGCATTCCTGAACTTATTTATGATTTAATTTTGTTATTATATTTGGTTTTATGCTTATCTTTGATATATACAGATCAATCTCTTTCTATATTGCATTTCTGCAAATACTGCATCTCCTAAGTTCTTTTTGTAATTAAAATGGCAAAGATTTTGGATATATAGTTACTGAATTTGGGGCACCAAATGAATATCTCAAGAAATATTTGACATAATATACCAGAGTCATTAAATAATTTAACAAGTGCTGGAATGATTAGCTCAATAGGTTTCTACCAATTTATGCTTATATGCTCACACACAAGTACTAGTTTTAAAGGAATTACATATTTGTATTTTTATAGGCTTTATGAGTAAGTACCAAACTGACATTCAATTGCATAAAAATTGTGGAATGTATAAATTATTCTAGTGTAATTAAGTTTAAAATATGAAACTATTACCCCCTATTCAGAAAATGGATTTTTAAGATTGTATCATGATAAAATATTCTAATTAGAAATACAATATAATTTCCTCAGATTTTAGTTTTCATGTGATAGTCATAGTAAGAGGAAAACTGGTAAGAAGCTGATGAATCATAAATGATACATATCTAATTTCATAATGTATAAGAATCATTTTAAGTATAGCAAGGAAGTCAGAATTAGGGATAATATCCCAAGTGTGTGGCCCCCAGACACAAATATTTGCAAATATATTCTGGAAGTGTCACTAGATCTTTTCAAATAGACTTCGGTGACACAAACTTAGCCAAGTTCTTGATTGAACAATGCTAAATCATTATAAAATTCTTGTAATTCCTTAGCATCTCAGAAATCTGTGGTAACAGAATCGTTAATCTGAAGCATTAATTTCTATCAGGACCCAAAGTTTTTGTGTATGGAACTTTGCTTTTCTCCAGGCCATTAGTATGGGTCATATGTTTGCAGATGTTGATAGTCATTAAATGCAGTTGCAGTTTGCAAAAGAAAACAATTCTTATTCTGAAAGGAGGAACATATCTGAGGAATTAGTAATTTGATAACAGGAGCTGAGGTGGAGGAGAAGCATTCCCTAAAACAGTTCAGATTGCCTGATGTGAGAGAAGTCCTCTTGGTGGGGAGGAAACTCTCAAGATGTTTGTTTACCAGGGAATTTTTACTCTTTCTGGCATTCTTGACAGTCAGAAGAGAAAACTCAATTTCATACTTTATATTGCTTCCTCTGTATAAGTCTTGGATGGAATTTTATCCTTTATATGAGATAAAAGTCCTATTTTTCCTTGTTTTAAATAAGAATAATGTTTTTTTTTTACACTATGTAGTGAAATAACCATCTATTCCACAGGATTTTGTCATAACGGTTGTATTATACATGTAACTTCACAGGTCTATAAATGTATTTTTGAGATTTCCACTTCAGTTTGGTAATCAATCTATTCAACCTTGGCTAATAATTCAAAAGTCCAAATTCCAAAGTTGTTAGTCCAAGTCCATCAAACTTGATCATTTTCAAAAACTATCTAAGTATAATTATCACTTTTTGCATCATAGTCATAAAAAAAGACAAAACAAATATACAAGATGGACTTTTAAATTGGTTAATTTATATGACAATTATTAACATCATATCATGATGATACTTACAGTTTTAATTCCTTAAAAGGTATACATTATTTAATATTTTACAATAGCTTTTTTCCTGTAGGATTTGTGATAAGCAGATTTCTTTTATAACATAAAATATTCAGATTATTTTGTATGTGGATCAAGTATTTAACAAATTTGTAAATTTTTTAAAAGTTAATTGTTAATGCAAACAATAGGAGTACTTTGGATTTTCTTCATATATAAGCATATCATCTCTTAAAATATTATACGCTTTTTGTTTATCAAGCTAATATTTTTATAGTTATAATTTTATTTTTTGTAAGATGCCACAAAGATACAATTATTGCATTTAGTCCTTTGTTTGAGGAATTTTATCTGAATGTTAATTTTTGCTGTTTTGTAAAAATATGTCATTTTCTTTTTTCAATTTATTATAAGTAAATTGAATTACTTGTCTTCTAAGACAAAACAAACTTGTATTCTAGAATAAATTTGATCTGTCAGAATATTTTAAATTATTTACTAATTATATTTACTGTAATGTAAAAGTATCCAGTTTATGGTTTTCATTTAGAAATATATTTTTTGTAAGATGTTCTTGGGCAAATAAGAACATAGATTTTTTTTAATTTAAATTAGAAACAAGCTTGTTTCACATGTCAATCACAGCTTCCTCTCCCTTCCCAGCTCCTTCTCCCTCCCCTCCTCTGCTACACCCCCTCTAATCTCCCCAACCCCCCACTAGTCCCCACTTTGCTCCCTGGGAGGTTGAGACCCTCCACGGGGGGTATCCTGAGTCTGTCATTTTATCCAGGGCAGGGCCTAGGCCCTCCCCCAGTTGTTCAGGATGAGAGAGTACCCCTCCACGTGAAATAGGCTTCCAAAGTCCATTTGTATGCCAGGGATAAATACTGATCTACTACCCAAGACACCATAGATTGCCAAGGCCTTGTCACTGACACCCAAATTTAGGGGGTCTGGATAAGTCCCATGCTGGCCTCTCAGTCATCATTCTGGGGTCCATGAGCTCCCCCTTGTTCAGGTCAGCTGTTTCTGTGGGTTTCATCAACCTGGTCTTGACCCTTTTGCTTTTTTTAAAAAAGATAATTGCAATTATAGTGTTTCTTTGAAAATGTAGGTTTCATGGCCCAGACAACAAAACAATGCCTAAGTAACTTAATGATCATTTCAGGAAAACAATAATTTAAACTCCTTAAAGATATAAAAACAATGGATTTTGGTATTTCTATTTTCTTTTATAGAAAATAGATCTTTCTCATAAACATTCTGATAATTATTTCTTCTCCACTAACTCCTTGGAGAGCCTCCCCATCTCCTCTCCCATTCGAAGTGATATCCTTTCTGTCTCTCTTTAGAAAACAAATAGGCATCTAATGAATAATAACAAAGGAACAAAAGCAAACAGAAGAAAAGGAGTCAAAGAAAAACATGAGAAACACATATAAACAGAGACACATGTTCTCCTACACTCAAGAAACCCATAAAAACCCCAAGCCAAAGGCCATAATATATAGACAAAGCATGTGTAAAGTGAAAATACAATAAAATGAATTAAAACAAAACTGCCTGTTGGTTTACCTCTGTGGTTCCTGTTTGAGTTCCTAAAGTTCCTGTTTCCAGTCTTCTCTGAATTTTGTTTTGCTTTAGTGATTCCAATTTCATTTTATGTCTTGTAGTATTTACTTCATTTCACTGCACTGTTTATGTTTTCAGAGACTTCATTAAGGGATTTGTTTACTTCTGCTTTAAAGACCTTTAGCATGTTTACAATAACTATTTTGAAGCTCTTGTCTTTTGCTTCAGCTGTATTGCATTCTTAGGGCCTATTGTCATAGGCTGCTGAGTTGTGCTGGAGATATGCTATCTTGGCTTGTGTTGATGGCATTCTTTTAACTTGCCTTTTAGGCTTCTGGGATTTGGTGTTTATAATCCTACATATGTTGTCCTTTCTGGATCCTCGGGAACTGTGGTGTCTGTGCGTTGTCAGGAAGAGAATGCTTCTGAGGCCCTGCCCTTTCAGTCACTGGAGGATCCAGGTAGAAACTAGGTTTTGGGAACTGACACTAAGGACTGGAAATAGACTAGTCCAGCAAGCAGGGAGGGGGTGTGGCAGGTGAAGGGACAATGGTGGTGGTGGCTGAGAGGATCCACAGGAGGGAGAAAAGCTGGGTATGCCACCAGGATGTGTGCAGAAACCGGGGAATGGGGGCAGTGAGGAAGGAAAGTCTGCAGAAATTCTTCTGCTACAAGGCTGGAGATAGACTGAGGAATTGAAATTATGGGGTAGTGGTGTAGGGAAAAGGGGCCAGTTAAAGAAACACACCCTGAGCAGAGACAAAGAAACACACTTTGGCCCTGCAACCAGAACCAAAGAAATGTACCCTGACACTGAAACCAGTGCCAAAGGACACACTTTGTCCCTGGAATCAGAGTCAGTGAAAGAAATGCACCCCGGCCCTAAAATTGGAGCCAAATGGCTAAAAAGGACCAGGGAAAGAAACACACTTTGGCCCTGAAACCAGAGCCAAATCTGACCCTTACTCTTGCTGGAAACTAACCAGTCCTCGAGCAGGAGCTCTAGCCAATGTGAGCTCAGATTTAAAATCTGACTAATCCCCACCCTGGAAGCCCTAAATATAAACCCTGTGTCTGTTCAGCTTGTGGCTGTTTGTGCTACCAGGCTGTTCTCTGCCACTCCTGGATTCTTCCCTCCCAATAAACCCCTTCTATGAGCTTTGGATGAAGACCTTCTTTTGTGGTGTTGGAGCAGAGACAACCCTGGGCAGACCAGAGAGAGAAGGGCTGTAACACTTTTGCCCGGGAAACCTTCCCCTGGCTGAGAGGAGTTGTTACACTTGGCTCTCCACTCCTGGGGGCAGAGCTGAACTGTAGCAACTTCGCCCAGGAAACCCTCTCCTGTTGGAGGAGCAAAACTGCTACACTGGGCAAACATCCCCATCTGGAAGACCCTCTCCTGCAGGAGCAGAGTGGATACTGGGAAAGACTTTCCCTGAGGCAGGGCTGTAAACTGCTATGCTTACTATGGCCTGTCATAGTCCTTGGCTCCCGAGCCCCATGGTTATCTTTCCATCCGAGCTGTGTAATACTCAGTATTCTGTGGCTCCTGAACTCCAGGATACCTTTCCATCTGAGCTGTGTAACACTCAGTATTCTGTGACTCCCGAGTCCCAGAATAACTGAAATGCCAACAAGTGGGGTGGAGATAACCTACCCTATCCCTGCCCTGCTACCAGCATTTCCATGGAGTGCCTCCTGGAGTTTAGTGGCTGAGAAGAAGATGTTACTAATTGGAAATATAATAAACATACACCGCCAGAATTATACTTGTGGAGTTTTTAAAGAAGAGTAGAAATCTTCAAGGAAAAGAGAAGGCAAGATATATTGGAACAGAAAATAAACAGTTCTTAAATATGTGCTTATTTTTTCCATATTGATTGCTCCCTTTGAAGGCAGATGAGCTTTCTGGAGCCATATCCATGATGTTGACTTTAAGACCTGGTATTTACTGAAGATCTTCATTGCGTTACTGTCACTGCTGATTACACAGCCATTTGTTAGGCAGCTGCATGCTGAGCTCCATCATACTGTCTTCTGCAGATACTTTCTGCTGTAATTATGAATCTCAGCATCATGGCAGCTAAAAACAGGTACCATTTTATACCCACTGTAGGAGTCAGTCATCACATTGGTACAGGCCATCAGAACAACTACACCAAGAAAGCCAGCAGTCACACTATTAGTTCTGATAGACTTTGTAGAAATGAATGGTGGTTGGAATAGAACAATTGTTTTTTGTTTGATACTCAAATTATCAACTTGCAATATTTTACACATGGTCAGGGTGAAGAGAATATTAAAATGCTCCAAGGTGTAATAGAGAGCTCTGCTGTAAGGAGAAAATTGTAGTGCTGGTGGTTGTAGGTAGAACAATAGTGTAAGCAGGCAAAGAGCTCAAATAATCAAGACACTAATGAAACTCTGCATGTTCATACCATGATCTTATGCACGTATAAGTAACAGGTAAGATAAAATCTGCTGTGTTCACTGTGTTCAGGATTAGTGATTTATTTCTTGTTGTTTTTTTCTATAGTCCTCAATGTAGGGAAAAGGGACCAGTCAAAGAAACACACCCTGAGCAGAGCCAAAGAAACACACTTTGACCCTGCAACCAGAACCAAAGAAATGTACCCTGACCCTAAAAACAGTGCCAAGGGAACACACTTTGTCCCTGGAATCAGAGTCAGTGAAAGAAATGTACCCTGGCCCTAAAATTGGAGGCAAAAGGCTAAAAAGGACCAGAGAAAGAAACACACTTTGGCCCTGAAACCAGAGCCAAATCTGACCCTAATCCTGTGTAAAAAAGTAACCAATCCCGGAGCAGAGCTCTAGCCAATCTGAGCTCAGCACTGAAATCGGACCAATCCCTACTCTGGAAAAACTTCCCCAATCCCTATATAAACCCTGTGTATGTTCAGCTTGGCCAGTCCAGCTGTCTTCCAATAAACACCTTTGGATGAGCTTCGGGTGAAGATCTTCTTTTGCGGCGGCGACAGAACAGAGGCAACCCTGGGCAGAGCAGAGCAGAGCAAGCAGAGGCGACCCTGGGCAGAGCAGAGCAGAACAGAGCGACCAGCGCTGTAACACTTGCCCGGGAAACCTTCCTTGGCAGAGCAGAGTTGTTACACTCTCCTCTCCGCTCCCTGCTCTCTGCTCTCTGCTCTCCAGGAGCAGAGCTGAACTGTAGCAACTTCGCCTGAGAAACCTCCTGCGGAGCAAAACTGCTACACTAGGCGAACATCCCCAGCTGGAAGACCCTGTCCTGCCTGAGCGGAGCTGATACACTGGAGAAGCCTTTCACTGAGGCAAGGCTGTAAGCTGCCAAGCTTACTGCAACCTGTGGTGGTCCTTGGCTCCCGAGCTCCAGGATACCTTTCTACCTGAGCTGTGTAACACTCAGTATCCTTGTGTAACACTGAGTATTCTGTGACTCTCCAGTGCCAGAATACCTGACCCACTCCTGTTCCATCCTGTCCTGACCCATCCCGACAAAACACTTACACTCATGGTGTGTTTTTGTCTGCCTGGTTGATTTTTTCCTGTAACCTGTGGAAATGTGTTTATGATGTAACAAATAAAGCTTGCCTGGATATAAGAGTGCAAAGCTAGGCACACTAGTGAGCCATACAGGCCAGGCAGTGGTGGCAGACACCTTTAATCCCAGCAGCCACACTAGTTAGACATAGAAGCTAGGCAGTGGCAGTGTACACCTTTAAACCTAGCACTAGAGAGGAATATAAGATGGGTGAAACTGGAGTGCAGGTATTCAGATTTCAGTCATACTGAGGTCAGGCTCACCCCAGTCTTGGTAGAAGTAAGAATTCTCAAGTAGTTAGCCACTTTGCTTTTCTCACCTTTTGTTTGAACCTCAGTATCTGTCTCTGAGATTTTATTATTCATGCTACACTAACCAAATACCCCAGAAGAGAACAAATTAAGGGGAAAGGGGTAAATTTCAGCTCTGGTATTTACTGAAGATCTTCATTGCCATTACTGTCACTGCTGTTAAAGCATTCTTCCCATTTCTTTTTATGCTGTTTAGTACCCCAGTCCTTAGATTTGGTAGTTCAACGACACCATGACCTATACAAGAGTGAAGAGTAATGGAGTTCATGGTTTTCTTCCCAGAACCTGGGATCACACACCTTTAATGTCATCATTATGGAGGTATAAAAGACAGGAGCAAGGTCTCAGAGCAAGCATTCACTCCCCAGCCACACCAAGGATAGGACTCCAGCTTCATTGAGGATAGGAAGACATTGAAGTCTCAGAACTGTCTAGCCACACTGAGGAGAGGCAGCAGTCTGAGTTTTGGTGGAGCCAGGATCATCATTCAGTCTGAGATTCAAGAGCTAGTGATCAGCTCCTTTGCTTTTCTGATCTTCAGCTAGAAGCTTGAGCCCCAATATTAGTCTCTGGGTCTCTTAAATTCCATGTTACACTCCAGGTTCACATTCCAGAAGAAAACACTTGATGGCCTGGAGCCATTGATTGCCAATTACTCTGCTACTAGAGTTGGACTTCATCTTCACCCATCTATGCTGGAATATTGCTCTGGCTTTATCTTAGTCATAATTTGTGCATAAAGCTACAGATCATGTGAGTTCATGCATTTAACAGTACTGCCATGACAGCTAATAATGTTTTAGTGAAAATATTTTCTACCTCTGTGCATTAGTCCGGGACTCTAGAATCACAGAGCTTACATATTGAATCTCTCTATCTCAATCTATCTCTATCTATCTATCTATCTATCTATCTATCTATCTATCATCTATCTGTATGTCTGTATATCTATATATCTATCTCTCTGTCACCTATATATCTGGGAATTTATTATAATGACTTACAGGCTGAGTCCAACAATGGCTACCTGTGAATGGTCAGCCCAAGAATCCAGTAATTGCTCACTTCCTTAAGGCAGAGTGTCAAAAATGTTCTTATGTGTATGATGGAATCTTGAAGGAGTAAGCTCCAGTGCCAGTGAAGGAATGGATGTGCTGACGAGCAGGAAAAGGACAAACAATACACCCCCTTCCTTCTTCCCTTGTCCTTCAAGCAGAATTGTGACCCATATTAAAAGTGTGCCTTCCAGTCTCAAGGAATGGATTAAAGGCATGTGTCATCCAGCTTCAGGATCCCCATCAAAGGCCTTTTGTCTTCCTGACTAAAGGTTTAGATCACAAGTGTGCTCCCCATTTCAGGATTATAGTTCATTGAAGATATAGTGAAGTTGACAACCAAGAATAGTCATCACAACTTGTCTCTTAAAATCATTTTAAACTCTCTTCCATACTAACCTACCCTGGATCTTGGATTAAAATGTGATATAAATGTAAATTCCTGAGATAATAGATGTTTTATATAAACTGTAGATTATTAGGGAAAATGATATCTTTATAACAATCATTCTGATTTTTGAAAAATTTGTCTTCATTGTTTTTCTCTATTTCCTGTTTTCAATTTCATTGATTCTGATTGATTTTTCATTTTTAATTTTGCTTGTTTTCACATTCTTTAATCTGATCTTCTCTATTAATGTTCTATGAACAAGGAAGCTTATATTGACTTTATATCTCTTTATTTCTCTTGAATATATAGTTAAATTATCTGTTTTCCTCTAAGAACTGCATTTTATCATTCAACAGATTAGGTGTTATGTTTCAGTTTCATTTGCTTAAAATATTTTTCTGATTTCCTTGAAGTTTCTAATTCCATGCACATTTAAAGTAGATTGATCTTTTTCCATAAGTTTTAGATTTTCAAAATAGACCTAATTACTGATTTTGAGTTTAATTTCAGTGATATATGTGCATATAAATAAACATTTATTATTTTTAATAAACATATGATTTCTGATTTTTAAAAATTAAAGGTGATTTTTATTACTCAGGTGATTTCCATTAATTTAAAAAGATTGTCATCTCAGGTGTCTCATTATGTAGTCTGAGATGCATTTCATATCAAATTGACTGGCACTGTTGTTTAATTTGATGATATCATCCCCACATTTCTGCCTCACATGTCTGTCCATTTGTGACAGAGAAATATTGAAGTATACAGCTGTAATAATGGCTTCATCAGTTTCTTCTTGAATTCCTATTAACTTTTGTCTCACATATTTTGATGGTCAATTGTTAGGTACATGAAGACTTGCTGTACCTGCTTGTTGAATTGAATTCCTTGTCATGTGATCTATTCAATAACTAATAAATCCCTCCTTTGAAAGTTCTTATATCTGATGATATTAATGTAATTTATTACTTTCACTTTTAATAGTATAGTGTGGTCCACCTTGGCACACACCTGTATGTTTTACCTATAAGACTTTATATTTAAAGCATATTGCTGGACACAGCCTCCAGTATGATATATTTTTGTTCCATTCTGACACTTGATGTATACAGACCATTATCATTCAAAATAAGTATAAAGCTTCTTGAAATCATATCTGTAAAGTCTCTTTCCTATTTTTTCTTTCTTTCCACTGTTCTTTTTTCTACTTTCCATCCTTTTTTGTTTTCCTAGTGTGTGCATGTTTAATTTAACTTATGGAATTCAATATTTTCCTTAAAATAAAACTAAATTAACATTGATACTTCTTTGACTATTAGAAGTACATTCTCTACAGTTTGTGATATATAATCTTAATAGCAATATATCACTTCACTTTCTAGGTTGTGTGAATACATATCGATTATAAACTAACTATAATTCCTCCTTTTTATGATTGTTATTAATCATTTCACTAATGAATACATATTTATCTAAACATTCTCTCCATTAGTATAAATAGCTATTATTTCTCAGACCAACTCTAAATGGAAATTCAAGCTTTTGTTTCTCTTTATCTATTCTTTCTTCACTGTTCTACCTTCACTTGTAAAGAGTTTGGGTTCTTACCTCATATGGTTTCCTTCTATAAAAACAAAACAATAACAACAGCAACAAAAACCCTTTTGTTAGCTGCACGTTGTGGTACAGTCCTCTAGGCCTGAAGCCCTTTGTGTTATACAGGGATACCTTTCCTCAAAAGCATACACACAATCACACTAACAGTATTGTAGTAGCAGGCATATCTTCTCTTTCTTTCCCTCTTTTTGTATTCCTACATGACTGTAACAGTTCGACATTAGAGCTGGAGGGATTAATAGTTGGACTTTTCATTTCCACCAGATGAGTTAGCCTCTAATGAGACTGCTGCAGACCAGCCTAGGGTTCTGCATCCTTTCCATAGGCACAGCTCTTCATTAAGATAGCATTTGGGAGAACTTCAGGATGATTCTTTATTTCCTCCCATGGTGGAAGCACAGGGAGATTTCCTAGTGAAAGCATAATAGAACTCCAAGGAGGAATAGCCCAAAAGTATACAGGTCCCGATGACCTTCTCCTTTGGACATTCACTTCTTGGATCAAACCACACTGAGACTCCCGAACATCTTGATTCAAGGCTATGTTTCTTATTCAATGCCCGTTCCTGTGGGCTCTTATTATTTTGTTCTGCTCTAGTTAATTGTCATTTTAACCTGGCTGTAATCCTTGTCAGGGCAATGCTTCTCCTGTGACCTCAGTTCCCTTACACACCTAAGAAGATGCACTGAGATTTTAAATTTTTCCACTGACTAAGTTCTGATTAGGAAATGAAGGAGATGTACACATTTGTTACTAAACAGGAAATTTGGATTGATTTTGCTTATATTTATTTAAGAAACATTTTTCAAAAATATGTCGTAAAGAACTTTCTAAAGTGAGTTATAAACTTCTTGGGTTTCTAGATTCTAGGAGAATTTTATACTAGCAAAAGTTTAATGGAGTTCATCATAAAATAATTAGGGCAGTTTTTCAATGTAAGTTAGTGCATTACTTCTTTAATTGTTATACATTATTAAAGTTTGTATCTTTAGGGCAGCCATTTTGTTCCTACTTATTGAAATATATGAATTTCATCCAGTTGTTTGAGCTATTGGCATAAAATTGTTTTTTGGCATATACTCAAAGAATGCACATTCATACAACAAGGACATCTGTTCAACTATGTACATAGCAGCATTATTTGCAATAGCTGGAATTGGAAACAACCTAGATTCCTCTCAATTAAAGAATGGACACATAAATGTGTTACATTTAAACAATGGAGTTCTACTCAGCAGAAAAAAAAACAATGGAACTTGAAATTTTCAGACAAATGAATAGAAGGAACCATCCTAAGTGAAGTAACTGTCTCAGAAAGACAAACATGGTATATAATCACTCATATATGTATTCTAGACATAGTAAAAAGGATTACCAGTTTACAATCCACAATTCTAGAAAAGATAAGAAACAAGAAGGACCATAAGAGAGACATACACTGTCCCCCAGTGAATCAGAAAGGGACAAGAGCCCCTGAACAAATGCGGAGTAAGGGGAGAGGAGGAGGGAGGGAGAAGAAAGACAAGGGGAGAAGAAAAGGGGGAAGGAGAACATGAGTGACCAGGAACATTGAGTGGGGAGAGGAATAGAAGAGAGCAAGAAAAGAGACACATCAATAGAGGGAGCCACTGTAGGTTTAAAGAGAAATCTGGCACTTAGAATTGTACACAGATTCAAAAGTATGACCCAAACTAGAACCCTAAGAAATAGTGGAGACACTACCCTAAATGTCAGTCCCCTATAATGAGAATGGCAACTACCTTAAATGCCATTCTAGAGCCTTCATCCAATAGCTGATGGAAGCAGAAGCAGAGATCCACAGCAATGCACTGGCTCAAACTCCTGCAATCAAATTTGGAGAGGGAGGAGTGATGAACAAAAGGATCGAGACCACACTGGGAAAACCCACACAAACAGGTGACCTGAGCAAGTGAGAACTCAAGGACCCCAGTCTGACAGCTGGGAAAACAACATTGGACAAAACCATGCCCCCTGAACATGGGTGTCAGTTAAGAAAACTGGGGAGTCTATGGGGTCACTGGCAGTGGAACCAGGATGTATCCCTAGAGCAGGAACAGACTTCAAGTCTATTTCCCATGGAGGGATACTCTCTTAGCCTAGATAAATAGGGGATGGCCTAGGCCCTGCACCAATGCCTTGACAGATTTTAGGGATCCCTCATGGAAGGTCTCACTCTCCCTGGGGAATGAATGGGGGATGGGATTGGGGGTAGTTGCGGGGTATGGGAGGATGGGAGGATGGAAAGGAGAGGAAACTGGGATTGATATGTAAAATAAAATTGTTTCTAATTTAAATAAAATTTATATATATACATATGTATATGTATAACATTTTACTTGTGTTTTTGATGCCTTCCTTATCTGAGGTGTGTGCTGTTTCCATTATTAATTTTAATAACACAATGTACTTTTTGTTAATAGCTCACACTTGCCTTACTTTTGTTACTTTTCTATAATAAACTTTTTATCTTGTTTGGCCACTTCAAATATGAATTTCGGTTTTGTTAGAAGTATTTAATGAATTTTGATACATTCATGTTCTGTAATTTCATTCTAATTGCTTTTCATTTTATTGCATTTATATTTTCTATTGATTCATTGCATGATATATCCATTAGCCCATATATAGGACACTTATTTATATAACTGAATATATGTTTATTTCATATTTATGCTTTTAATGACTTTAAAAATAGTGCCTTAATTGCAAAATAATATTATCCACATAACTTAAAACCATTGATACTTCTGTTTTATGACATAAAAAGTCTCTCTTTACATAGGTGCCATTTTCATTTAAGTAATAATAAGGAATGTCTGCTTATTGGATCTGCTTTATATACACACTAGATTAGTGTCCATGTGTGTGTGCATTGTGTGTCTGTGTGTGTTTGTGTTTCCGTGTGTCCATGTTGGGATGTGTCTATGGGAGTTCACGTGCCTGCAGAGGTGAGAAGAGGGCATAAGGCCTGAGAAAGCTGGAGCTCAGGTAGTTGTGAGCTCCCTCATGAATACTGGGCACTCAACTTGGATCTTCTTCCAAAGCAGTATGTCCTCCTGGGCACTCAACTTGGATCTTCTTCCAAAGCAGTGTGCCTCTTGACCACTGAGCCCTGGAGTGATAGGCTTTTTTTATTAATGGCAGCATTCTGAAATATAGTTTGTTATCATACTTTCTCAAATTTCTTTTTAGTATGTGTATTTCTTTTTTTTCAAATCTGAAGCCCTTGCTGTACATATTTAAGTGTAAACTAATAGGCACATACATGTTCAGTTTATGTTGACTTCCTCTAGTAGCACTTTTCACCTTTTGATTATTTTCTCTGATGACAATGAAGCTGTCTAACATATATGTGTTTTTGTTTTGTATTTACTCAGCACATCTTGTTCCACCTTTCTGGACAAAAGCTGGTGATTTCCAGAATATTTTCTTCCTGAAACTCTGTGTACCCCAGTGTTCTCTCAGCAGAGCTCTCTCCTTTATCTCTGAACTCAGAAATATCTCCTCAGATCACTTAGCGGTTTCTGGTCCTCCTCGCTCCTCTGTGCCCAACATACTCTCTCACATGCCACAGCTGCTAACTTTCTTCACAGCATGTGAGGGGAGGAACTCATCCACTTTGCTTCTTTCTTCCTCTAGGAGCTTGTAGACAGATATCTTGCCTTATTCACAATTTCTGGATTTTGGTTGATTCAGCTACAGTAGATCTCTATTGGCCTATTTTTTTCAAATTAAAGTTTCTGTCTATCTAATATTTTATTTTCCTGCCTGAAAATATTTTGCTTATTTTCTGCTTCTTAATTTTGGTAATGCAGTCTTATTCTTTTTTTCACTGGAATCCCTCTTTTTTAGAAACTGTATTTAAGGTTTTGTTTCAATAGTTCTGTATATATTTTATTTTGATAGTCTTTATTGTCTTATTCTTGTCCAGTTGTTTTGACAATTACACCAAAACAACTTTTTAAAAAAAATTTAACCTGATATTCTGAAAATGTAAAGTTTCACACCAGATTTACTTTCTGCCAGAGGAATTGTACAGCAGATTATATGGAAAGAAATTTACCAATTTGTGTTGATAACTCAATCTATATTCCCTTGACCCAACCATCTGTGACTGTCAGTGCTAAAAATGTTCAGTAGTGTATTCTTCCAAAATAATTACCTGCTTTGACTAAAGGCTCTCTCCAGCACTATTGAGCCCACCTGGAACTCAGGCAGGTAAACTCATGGATGAGGTAAAGTAATAGACCTGCCAGAGCAGTTCTCTCACAGTGGGAATAAGAGCTGTTGGACTGATCCTCCACTGTCCTTTGCCTCATTAAGATGGCATAGAAGCAGTGGGTCATTGCTATGACTGAGTCCCATGGTCACAACTGTTCCTTTAGGACCATTTTATTGGCTTCCTTTTCTCCCTGATTTACTTTTATCATTCCATCAAGTGTCCTTCCTAAGGACAACTTCCAATGATGCAATTTGCTCTGTTTTATTTCAAGTCTTCACTTTTCATTTGTTGGTGCATGGCCAAAAATCAAGTTCATATGGAATTGGCACAGCTGATTATAAAGGCTGTAAGATCTTATAAGTGTCATTTATTATTGAAGAACAAGAATTCCCATTGTGTAGTTCTCATTGGAGTCCTAACACCAGACAACAGAGGGAAGTAAATTCTAGTCTAAGTGCAATTCTACCTCATTTAGCCTTTTGCTCTCCTTCACTTTCCACAGGGATGAGTTTCACCCAGTCTACCTTGGCAAGTGAATGTTCTTTCCACAGTTCATGGGTTCACACCCTCTCACTCTGAAATATCTCTAAAGGAAAACAACAGCAACAAAATAATAACTAATAATAAATAGTCATATACCTTATAAGTCAGTCAATTTGACAAATTAAATTTATCATCGGAGTTAAGAAATAATTATGACATTTTCTTTCCTTGATATGCTGGTAAAAAATTTACTGTATATTTACAATGAAGGTACAGTATGTAAATATGTTTTACTTAACACAAAATATTCACTTTATGCTTCCCTATATAAGTGAAGCAAGACCCCACTGTTAATCTCCAAAACTAAGGAACTTGAAACTAAATACTAAGTTTATTATGATATTGCTGATGGGCTATTGTAAAACTGTTTTACTTTATGAATTTTCTTATATACTTATTTGTGTGTGTTAGTCTTTTTATCCTTCCCAACTCAGAAATTCATTTTAGAAGTGTGTGCATGTATGTGTACACCACTTACTTGTAGTACCATTCAGTAAAAACTGTTTCATACTATGAACATGGGTGATCATAGCTTTTTAATATTGTTAATTAGTCACAATAAAACCTTTTTGGATGCATTAGCTTATTTTTTATTTTAAGTCACCTGAAATATACTCTATGAAATTTCTAAATGTAAAATGGCAGGTAACAGAAAATTCTCTGTAGAACAAAGGCTGTTTTCTGCAGGATTTACATATATATGATCTTTATGGTTGATATCCTGGAGAGATTGCATTAGTCCTTTGTTCCTGTTGTTACTTTATCATGCAGAAAAGTTGCATTTGGAAGTTATTGGAGTAGTAAGTTGAAATTTACCATGTAACAACTTTTTAAAACCTATAAACAGACAAGATTGGTCAATTTCATGATTTTTAAATATATGCTAATATGTAATTTATTTATACTGTATTCATTTTGTTGAACCTAATATCTATTTATGGAACAGGAAACACATGCAAATATATGGATCATCAAAATGCTATTCCAATTGTTTGCCTTTGATTTTATTGGTTACATTGGATGCCAATTACTTTTTAATATAGATAGTATATCAGTTGTATGATTTACAATTATTTGAAAAGTCCTCATAAAATTGATGAGCTAATTCAACAAGTATAGCTAAGTCTATATATATATATATATACATATATATATATATATTTGTGAGTGTCATTTATTTTTAAGACACAAGGATGATGAGATAAACAATTTCTGTTTTTACAAGGTTTATAGTCCAATACACAAGACAGTTATTTTAAAATATGGACATAACAGCAAACAATTTCTTGTTTTGGTGATTTTAATGAAAGAAAATAAGAATGATTACAGGATTTTAAGGAGTAATTGACTAAAGATCAATGTGGGCTTCAATCATTGATGCTAATACATGAGACCGACAAAAACTGTACTAAAAGTTTAGGAAAAAAGAGAATAAAAATGGCTGAGTACAGAAGAGTATTTTCTCGTACCCCCCAAAGTAAAAATAAAGCAATTATTTCACAATTCAGAAACAGAAAATAGGAGTACAAAGGCAAGCAAGGGCTATAGTAAAGAGTGTAATATCATGGAGTTGTGTGGGTAGGTTGGTAAGATCTGTGAGGAATTGAAGGGGGAAAACAAACTAGAATACATTCTATGAAAGAAGTAATTCTCAATAAAAAACTCCATAATAGAAGAGAATATGTGAATTATTAAAACATCATTCAGCCATAGAGAAAAAAAAATCATGAACTTAGCTGGTAACTGGATGGAACTCGAAAAGACTGTATTGAATTAGGCACTTTGCACTTAAAAAGACAGCATCATATGTTCTTTCTCTTCATAACTAATATATTGAAATCCTGAGAAGTGAATATAACCTAGAGTAACTTCAGAAACCAGGAGAGTAAACCGGGACCACTTCTGGGGCAGGGAAGTGAGGAGCTATGGAGAAAAACATAGCAAGGTTGATATGATGAGGGAGGGAAGATGGTCTACTTAGGTAGCATGAAGTATATAAATACAGAAAAAGGAGGGAAGAGAGTTTACTAACAGTGAAAATGTATAAAAGTGTTATAAGGAAACATACTATTAACTGTATTATTTTAACTATATATCTAAAAAATGAAATTTATGATCTATGTAAGTCTGTATAGAACTGTGCACATAGAGTTTAAGGGAAAGTTTTTCCATCTGGGATAGCAATTCTCTCTCCACGTGCCAGAGATCGCATAAAGAACACCAACACTAGTAATAGGAATTCCTATTTTAAGTTGCTTCTCATGGTTGTTTTTTTAAGAGATTCTCCAAAGATGACAGACTATTACTATTGCCATTGGTTGCCCTACAGAATTAGAAGGTAAGTCTCTATTGCTGAAGCAGACAGCATACATTTCAGACTGAGGGCCCAGAGAACTCTGAGCTGAAATGAACCTGAATTCTAGTTCCTGTAAACTGCCTTACATGTAGCAGAAGATGCCATGTAAGCTTCTAAAGCAGAGAAGCCACTATAGAGTCATCCAGATATGGCACCAATGAACCACAACAGTGATCAGCTCTCTAACTGAACTTAAGACCAACTCAACAAGAGGGAACACATGCCTTGTTCTGGAAACCTAATCAACTACATAGGGGTAATGAAGTCACGGATTTCCTACAATCACCACTTTATTAAGCCAGTATATCTTTACTCCTCCTATATATTTGTTTGTACCCCACAGATAAGTACATTTCTCACTCTGCATCAATAACACTTATTTTTGCCTAAGATAAGTTACCCAAAAAACTCTACCAGGGAACTCCTACAGCTGATAAACACCTTAAGCAAAGTGGCAGGATACAAGATTAACTAAAAATATCAGTAGCCCTATTATATACAGACAATAAAAGGGCAAAGAAAGAATTCAAAGAAACATCACCCTTTACAATTGCCACACACAACATAAAATACCTTGGAGTAATGTTAACCAAACAAGTGAAAGACCTGCATCGCAAAAACTTTGAGTATTTAAAGAAAAAAAATTAAAGAAGAAACCAGAGAATGGAAAGATCTCCCATGCTATTGGATAGGTAGGATCAACATAGTTAAAATGGCAATCTTGCCAAAAGCAATCTACAGAGTCAATTCAATCCCATTCAAAATACCAGCACAATTCTTCACAGACCTTGAAAGAACAGTTCTCAACTTTATATGGAAAAGCAAAAGACCCAGGATGGCCAAAACAACCCTGTACAACAAAGAAATGTCCACAGGAATTACCATCCTTGAATTCAAGCTCTATTATAGAGTCATAGTACTGAAAACATCTTGGTATTGGCACAAAATAGACAGGTAGACCTAGGAAATAGATTTGAACACCCTGATATTATGCCACACTCCTATAAACACCTGATTTTTGAAAAGAAGCTAAAAAAAATAAAAAAGAAAGAATCTTCAACAAATAGTGCTGGCATAACTGGATGCTGACATGTAGAAGACTGCATATAGACCCATGTCTAATGCCATAAACAAAACATAAGTCCAAATGGATCAAAGACCATAAATTCTGCAACACCTAATCTCTTAGAAGAGAAAGTGGGAGGTATCCATGAATAAATTGGTACAGAAGACTGCTTCCTGTTGGGGAAGTCCTGTGCATTTGTCAATAAAGTACTGTCTGGCCAATGGGGAATCTAGATAGGAGGGACTAGGAGTCCAGGAGGACTCTGGGTAGGAGAAACACAAGAGAGTCAACATGTAATGCCATTGGGGTAGGAGCCCGGAACTATTCTCTGGTAAGAGACATACTTAGATTAACAATTATGGGGTAATTACTTAAAGCAGAGCTAGCCAGTAAGAGACAAGAAAGGCCAACAGCTTCATAATTCATATGGCCTCCTGTGTGTTTATTTGGGACTGATGCGGCTCTAGAACCAGGCTGGCGGGAAAGCGGCTCTGGAACCAGGCTGGCGGGACGGCTCCCTCTCAAGGAAAAAGCTTCTCTTTACAGAATGGTGTCAGGAGTGGGATCATGAATTTCCACGCAAAATAACAAAAGCTTTATAGGAATTTTAGAAACAGAAGAACGGAGAGAAGCACAGATTTTTGGTAGCAGCATTTTTCTCAGGTGTGCTCTGTTTTGCTAGCACAAGCCGAGATTCACTCGGCTCGCTTACTGGAGTCTTCCTGACTCGGCATAAAAAGAAAAAGAAAAAAAAACCCAACAAGGTTCTTTTAAGAGACTCTGCTAACGATTGATAGGTGTGTACGTACAGCTGGAAGTGGCAGCTTTTGCTGGAGGTCAGCATGGACTGAGGCGGTAAGCTGGAATCACGCTTACGCCCGCCATCTTGAAGGAAAAACCGGCAGTTTAAAACAGCTGCGGTTTTACAGATAAGACACGTGGCCAGAAAAACATAAAGATTTACAGTAAAGTCAGACTTGGATAAAGAAAAACCTCTAAAGGTTTACAGTGTGTTTAAAAATATACGTGAGATTGAGAGAGAAAATGAAACGGCAAAGTGGTATATAAATACAAAAGCCGGCGTTGTGGTGGCGCACGCCGGTAGGATTTACTCCAGAGGCAGAGGCAGGCAGATTTCCAAAGAGAAATCCTGTCTCAGAGAAAAATAAATAAAAGTAAAATAAATAAAGTAATAATAGATAAATAAGCCACGTAAAGATGGAAAATACACAGAGAGTCTGGATACTGTATGCTATTGTGTTTTTCAGTTTTTTCATTGCTAAGGAAGGAACAACTAAAGTACACTTGATTATAAATGCTGCTGAATTAATCCAACTTCTATCTTTTAAAAATGCCTTGACTTCAAAATTTAAGTATAAGGATATGTTACTTGGGAAAGAAGATTTTGCTTATGTTTCCACAGAAAATGAAAAGCTGAGGATTCCTTCCAGACTTCTGTGGTTTGACGAACCAAGACCCCCAGAAGCAGTGGACCAGGTGTTTCAACTATTGAGACAGCTAAGATGATGCAGCTTTACAGACCCTGAAAAGTGGATTTATACAGGTTTCTGAGTTTTGTCATGATCCCCATGGTATGAACAGCGCCCCCTTCCAGCAGGAAGCAGTTTGGAATGAGCGACGTCCTAATTCCCATCTTGTTTATAAATCTTTGTTTTCATTTAAATGGGATTGTTTATAAATGGCTATTGTTTTTCATTTATTGATACAAATTCAAGGTCAATTTTGTGATATGTATATTTCTCCTCTTGATTAAGTATTGTGCTTATACTGATCACTTAAAACCTAATGCATAATTGAATACAGACTATAGATAGTTACTTTTAATAGTCAGAATTTATAGTTAGGTAAGTTAGGTTTTCTAGATATATAGAGATAATATTTGAGACAGATAGTCTTCAAACCTTTCAAAGACCTTCAGAAAATGGCATTTAAAAATGGTTTAGGGTTTTTCTTGACAATGAGAAATGTCTGCTCCTGGCAGCACCAATTACGTCTGAGAGGAAGATGGGCATCAAAGAAACTTGTTATGGAGTTTGCTTTCAACATGGCAAGATTAGCCATTTGGGCAAGAAACTGCTCTTGCCTGTACTGCTTGACTGTTGTTGTATAATCTGGACATGCAGGACCCACAGGAAAGTGACTGCTGAACTCAGTCTTATAGGGTTCCTGCTTCATGGAAGAGTCTAGGAGACGTTCTGCAGGACAAAGAAAAATGACTGACAGACTGCCTGGCATAAAAATGGAATTTGGCACCCCCTTACACACTGAGAGATGCTCTCTCAGCGTGAACATATGGGGGAGGGCCTAGGCCCTGCCCTGGATGATATGACAGACTTTGGAGATCCCTCTTGGAAGGCCTCACCCTTCCTGGGGAGTGGAGTGGGGATTGGTTAGGGAGGTTGGGGGATTGGTGGGGGGCAGGAGAGGAGGGGAGGGTGAGGAAGCTGGGATTAACATGTGAAGTAAGCTTATTTCTATTTTAAATAAAAAAAGATAAAAAAGTCAACTCCCACAGCTTAGGTTCAAAGAACATTATGGAACAAGTGACAGATTGTAAATGTAAGAGGATCAGAGAATTTCCTCAAGACTCTCTCTCTTAGTAATGCTAGAAGCTATATCAATAAATTTATACCAACACAACTAACTGAACATGAGTTGACCAAGGATAACACAAACAGACTTGCCAAAGATTTCAAGGGTAGCACACAAGGCTTCAGCCTTACACAAAGAGCTATAGGTAACTAAAGAATTCTGAGAGCAGAAAAAATATCTTAAACAGGAAAGAACACATGAGAAAGAGAGATGATGCAATTCTAGTGTGATCTTAAAAGTAAAAAAAGAAGAAAAGGAAAAGATATGTAAAGAAATGAGAAATAATCTGGTTGAAATGATTAGATCAAAACCATGAATAACAGAGACACTGAGATCAAAAATTAATAAAAAGGACCTCCTGAAACTGAGAAGCTTCTGCAAGGCAAAGGACACAGTAAACAAGAGAAAATGACAGCCCACAGAATGGGAAAAGATATTCACTAACCCCACATTTGACACTGATCTCCAAAATTTACAAGGAACTCAAGAAGCAAGTCTCCAAAACACCAAAGGATCCAATAAAAAAGTAGGGTACAGTACTAAATAGAAAATTCTCAATAGAGGAGTCTAAAATAGCCAAGAGACACTTGAGAAAGTGCTCATCATCTTTAGCTATCAGGGAAATGCAAATCAAAACAACTCTGAGATACTATCTCACTCCTGTAAGAATGACTAAAATCAAAAACACTAATGGCAGTTTATGCTGATGAGGTTGTTGAGAAAGGGGAACATTCCTCCACTGCTGGTTGAAATGCCAACTTGTACAGCCACTTTGGAGATAGGTATGGAGATTCCTCAGGAAAATGGAAATCAATCTACCACAAGATCCAGCAATTTCACACCTTAGGCATATACCCAAAAGATGTACACTCATACAATAAGGTCATCTTGTCAACTATGGTCAGAGAAGCATTATTTGTAATAGTCAGAACCTGGAAGCAACCTAGATGCCCCTCCACTGAAGAGTGGATAGAGAAAATGTTGTACATTTACACAGTAGAGTACTACTCAGCAGAAAAAAAATGGAATGTTGAAATTTGAGGGCAAATGTATGGCACTAGAAGAAACCATCCTGAGTGAAGTAACCCAGTCACAAAAAGAAAAACATGGTGTATATTCATTCATATATGTATTTTAGACATGGAGCAAGGGATTGCCAGCCTAGAATCCCACCGCCAGAGATTCTGGGATGCAAGGAGGTCCCTAAGAGAGATATGCATGGTAACCCGGAAAAGGGTTATGGGACTAGATCTCCTACTTGGATTGGGAGCTGGATGGGAAAGGGGAGGGAAGAAGGAGATGGGAGAAAGAGAGGGGAAAAAGAGGAAGGGAGAGGAAGACACAGGGAAGCACAAAGGTTGAGCCAGGATAAGAATAGAGGAGAGAAGGATGAGAGATACCATAGTAGATGGAGCTATTATAAGTTGGAGTAGAGATCTGGCACTAGTGAAATCTTCACAGATCTATAAGAATGACACCAACTGGCATTAAGGCTACCTTAAATGCCCTCCCCGATAATGAGATTGATGACTACCATATATACCATCCTAGAACCCTCTCCAGTGGCTGATGGAAGCAGATGCAGACACCCACAGCTAAAAACTGAACTGAACTCCTATAACCCTGTTGCAAAGAGAAGTGATGAGCAAAGTAATCAAGACCAGGCTGGTGAAACCCACAGAGGCTGCTGAACTAAACAAGGGGAGCACATGGACCCCAGACTGATGACTGAGAGGCCAGCATAGGACTGATACAGACACTCCTCTTTCTTGAACTTGAGTGGCAGAGAAGAGGCCTAGGCATTCTATGGGACCTTGGAGAGTAGCATTTATTCCTGGCATAAAAATAGACTCTGGGAGCCCACTCCACATGGCGGGATGTTCTCTCAGCCTGGATATAACGGGAGTACCTAGGCTCTGCCCAGAACTATATGACAGACTCTGAAAATCCCTCATGTAAGCTCTTGCCCTCCCAGGGGGAGTGGAGTGGGGATGGAGTAGAGTAAGTGGGTTGGGAGGATTGGGGGACCAGGTGAGGAGGGGAGCAACATATGTAAAAAGTAAAATAAAAAATTATTGTAAAAACATGAATACAATTCAAATATATAAAAATTTAGGATTTGATTGCATGAAAAAAATTGCTAAACTACAGAAATTTTGGTGTGATGGGGAATGTCCTTCTGTATATATGTTTCTTTTATTGGTTGTTCAATAAAACACTGATTGGCCAGTAGCCAGGCAGGGAGTATAGGTGTGGCTCCCAGACAAGGAGAATTCTGGGAAGAGAAAGACAGAGAGGGCCTCCAGAGAGTGGCCACGTAGCCGTCAAGCCGTCAAAGGAGAACAAGTCAGGCATTCTCTGGTAAGATAAGGTCACGTGGAAATACACAGGTTGATAATTGGAGGCTAATAATTAAGAGAGAGCTAGCAGGTAAGAATTCTAAGCCATTGGCCAAACATTTTATGATTAACTTTGTGTGTTTATATGGGGCTAAAGGGCTATGCATCCAGACTGGGAAGAAGCCCTGTCTTGGATTTAAACCAGATTATAGCTTGACCAAAGGGAGAAAATAAAAACTAGAAAAGCAAATATTATGAAAAAATAAATTCTGGTGTGGGAGGAAAATGTTGGAGACTCATGCAGTCTCTTTATTTCAATAGCTGGGGATAAGGAAAGAACTAATCCACAGAGAAATTGTATTATCAAATCCTTGCTGGCACCTTAGAAAATTCAGCACCACCATATCTCACATTCTAAGATTCTTCCTCTCCACTGCTTAAATGAGCAATTATCTTAAGAAATACGTCAAGCATGAGCTGAATGCTGCCTTGGAGAAAACTTCAAAAGCGGAAATATACTCAGATAGGATGCAACCAAGCCATGAAAGAAAGGCAGTGAGTGAAAAAGAAGTCTGAATACTAGTAAGAGATTAATCACAACTATAAAAGAAAACAGCAGCATTTATTCTTCCTTTGGAACCTCAGAAAATTAAATAGATGCATGAAAGACTTGGGAGACAGCTTAGTTAGTAAGGTGTTTTCCTCACAAGCTAAAGGAATGATGTCTATCCCAGCATGCATAGACAATACTGTGTGGTGACAAATGTTTGTCATACCAATACTGTGGAGATGGATGGAGACAGATACATCTGACTCACATCAACCTGCCTCCCTGAATCAGTATGACCCTGGTTCCAGTTTGAATTCTGCTTCGAAGAGCAAATATTCAGATTTCTGACGAATTACACCTGAAATTAAGCTCTGGTTTCCACATGTATGCAAACTTGTTTAAATATAAGTTAGAGAAACATTTGCTTTCCTATTGGTTCAGGTAAGTACCAAAGATATTCTTGTAGATCTGAAACCCTTATTTATCCCAGAAAGGAAGAAACACTGTCTGCGGTGATATATTGTTTATGATCTAACAAAGCAGTGAATATCAGAAAGCAAAGCCAGCCACACAGTAGGTGGCTATAGAAGGTGGGCATTGGTGGCACATATCTTTAGTCCTGGGGTGTAGAAGACAGAGGCAGATGGATCTCTGTGAGTAAGAGCACCCTGGGCTATAAGAGAGTGAATCAGTCTAAAAGACTAACAGAGTTAGCACCTTTAATCCCTGCATTAGAGAGTATATAAGGAGTTGAGGGCAGTCTCAGGAGCAGTCCAGGATTGTGAAGCTTGGTGGAGAGCAGTGCAGTGCAGTCTGGAGATGCAATCTGAGGTTCAGTGTATCACCCTTTCAGTCTGAGCATTGGTAGAGGTGAGAACTCGCTAGTGGCCAGCTGCTTTGCTTCTCTGATACTCAACCTGAACCCCAATATCTGCCTCCATGTTTTCATTACTCGTACTTCAACTCTGATCTTTATTATACTATATTATTTTTTTATATTAATTATGTATTTTATTTCTCTTTTGCGTTTTTGTCTTGTCTAATTTTTTTCCTCTTTTTTTTTCGTTAGTTTTTTTTAATTTTAAATAGCTTGTTTTACATGTCAATCCCAGTTCCCTCTCCCTCCCCTCCTCCCGCACTCCCCTTCCACCCTCCCTCCCACCCTATTGCCACATACTTCCACATAGGGGATGTCTAGAGTCTATCATTTTACTCTTGGTAGGGTCAAGGCACTCCCCTAAGAGTCCAGGCTGAGAGAGCATCTCTCTTTGTGCTATAGGCACATGAAGACAGATTGTATACCAGGAATAGACACTGATCCACAGCTCAGAGCCCCATTGGTTGTCCAGGCCTTCTCACTGACACTCACATTTGGGGGGTCCAGATCAGTCCCATTCTGGCCTCCCCACTGTCGGTCTGGGGTCCAAGAGCACTCCCCTGTTCAGATCAGCTGTCTCTGCTGGTTTTGCCAGCCCATTCTTTGCCAATTTGCTCATCATTCCTCTCTCTCTCTGTCACTGGGTTCCTTGGGTTCAGTTCAGTGCTTAGATGTGTGTTTGCCTCTGCTTCCATCAGTCCCAGGATGAAGGCTCCCGGATAGTTATAGACATCAAGTTCATTATCAGGAATGGGCATTCGAGGTGGTCCTTCCACTATTGCTTAGCTTGCCAATTGATGTTATACCTTTAGATCACTCGAGGTCACTCTGGTGCCTGATCTGTCTTCGATCCTATGATTCCCCTTCCCCCTATTCTACCCCCACCCCCTCAGCAGAAAAAAACACACAAAGACACAACTAAGAAAGAGAACTATAGACCAATTTCCCTCATGAACATTGATGCAAAAATACTCAATAAAATACTTGCAAACCGGATTCAAGAACACATCAGAAAAATCATCCACCATGATCAAGTAGGCTTCATTCCAGGAATGCAGGGATGGTTCAACATTAGAAAATCTATCAATGTAATCCACCATATTAACAATCTGCGAAAGAAAAACCACATGATCATCTCGCTAGATGCTGAAAAAGCCTTTGACAAAATCCAGCACCCCTTCATGATAAAGGTCCTAGAGAGATCAGGGATAACAGGAACGTACCTGAATATAATAAAAGCAATATACAGTAAACCAACAGGTAACATCAAACTAAATGGAGAGAAACTCAAAGCAATTCCTCTAAAATCAGGAACAAGACAAGGCTGTCCACTCTCTCCATATCTCTTCAATATTGTACTTGAAGTTCTAGCTACAGCAATAAGACAACAAAAGGAGATAAAGGGGATACAAATAGGAAAAGAAGAAGTCAAACTTTCATTATTTGCAGATGATATGATAGTTTACATAAGTGACCCAAAAAACTCCGCAAGGTCACTCCTAGAGCTGATAAACACCTTCAGCAATGTGGCAGGAAACAAGGTAAACTCAAAAAAATCAGTGGCCCTATTATATACAGATGATGAAGTGACTGAGAAAGAAATCAGAGAAACATCACCTTTTACAATAGCCAAAAACAGCATCAAATATCTGGGGATAATGTCTTGTCTAATTTTATTTTAGTTTTCACCAGCATATTGTCTCAAATCATAGTCCTTTCAAGATCCAATTCTTTTGCTTTTTTTACTATACTAGCTATTCATTTTTTATTTTTAAATTATTAATATAGTTAGCTTAATAATATTTAAAATTATAAATAATCCTTTTAGTGTACTAGCACATTTTTTCCTAACAGTATTGGAAATGTAAGTGACATCCTCAATTGCCCTATAGTACATTTTAGTACCTTATTTGTTTTCAAGTCGTTGTAACTCTGAAAGTGAAAAAGAAAAGCAAAGAAAAATTCAAATTATAGGGATAGGCAAAGTCTTTTTGTAGAGAATGCTAGTAGTTCAGTAATAATAGAGTGAAATTACAGATGTCATATGAAATTGAAAGGATTTGGAGGCAATGTAAACAACACAATAATGGAGAGAACCCTTAATAGCTATACAATTGATATGCAACATACATATAGATTGCATAAGGAAATAAAATATTTAATCATCAAATCTCTATATGACACAATTAAGATGTGGATATTGGAAAAAGAAAAATGCATAAAGAAATGAACATGCAATTCTCAAAATGTAGAGTCCACAACGCTTTAAGGAAAAAAAATGTTTGGACATCTTTAGGCACCATTGAAAAATGGAAATCAAAACTATATTGACCTGTTATCTCACCTCTCTAAGAATGGCTACCATTAAGAAAATAATTAACTTTTTGTCCTTCAACAGCTGAGTCATTGCTTCAGCCTAGATATGAGGTTTTATGCCTAGTATTATTAAATGTTGTTACGCTGTTTTTGGTTTGATCACTGACAGGCTTGTTCTTTTCTGAAGGGAAATGGAGGGTCAGTGGTTCTGGAGGAGATGGGAGGTCAGGGAGAACTGGGAGGAGCAGAGGGAACGGAGGCTGTGGTTGGAATATAGTATAAGAGAAGAATAAATTTTAAAAATAGAAAGAAAAATATTTAGCTGTGCATGCTGCTAAGGATGTGGAGAGAGAAAAAAACATTTATTGATGATTGATATTGGGAAAAGGTATTAAACCTGAGATTTGAAAACTATTATGGCGTTGCCTAAAGATGGAAAATAGAGTAATAATATCCAGAATATCGTTCCTGAAAATACCTCATAGAGTTCAAAATTAACTACTACATACTTACTACTACATAAATGTTTTAATTTTTTAGATTATAAGAGCAATATATCTGTTTGCTTTTCTAGGACTCTTTTTACAATATTTGTTCACACGTATGTAATTATGCATATGAATATGCTCAAACATCTCTATGTAAAACCAATATTCTCAGTTTGTATAATGCTACTGTATGCATGTTTTCAGGGTGACCATTTTGTATTGGACAACCAATTGGTGTGCATGGCTCATTGTGCATACATTATTGTTTTCTGTAACACAAACAACATTAAATTATTATCCTTACTATTTATTTTTAAATTTCACAAGCTGACTTTTTTGTGAAGAATTCTGCATTAAGATCTAGGTTTCATCCACTCATTTAAAATATTTTCTTACTAATGAAACAAGGTTTTTTGTAATCAAAAATATTTTAACTATAATTTCTATTTAATATATATTGATCATATATCCTTTCCCCCAAGCTATTTCTTTCTCCAAGTTCATCTCCTGTTTCTGGTCATCTACCTTCATATTCTTTCTTTCTTTAACACACACACACACACACACACACACACACACACACACACACACACAAACCCCAAAATTGCACATGAAAATATAACACTAACACATGGAGTCCATTTCATGTTGACCAATTACTCTTAAGCATAAGGCTTGCAGCCCTTGAACTGTTTGATATACCCATTGTCACTCCATTTAATTCCCTAGTGTATGGCTGATATGCTCAGTGTCACTTCTTTGAAGAACACTGATGCACTCTTTCCCAGATGCTATCAATTGTAAATAGTTTCTTAGATAGGGATGATATATCATGGGACTTTGGCTTTAATTTTAGCAGGGTTTTTGTTTGTTTGTTTGTTTTGTTTTTTTGAGAGAGGGTTTCTCTGTATTGTTTTAAAGGCTGTCCTGGAACTCGCACTGTAGACCAGGCTGGCCTTGAACTCACATTGATGTGCCTGCCTCTGCCTCCAGAGTGCTGGGATTAAAGGTGTGCGCCACCAACGCCCAGCGAATTTTAGCAGGTTTTATGTATGTTGCCACAGTCTATGAGCTCATCTGTTCTGGTCTATCTGAAAGATACTGTATCTTTTGAGCTTTCCATCACCTTCATATTTTATAATCTCTTCCCCACCCATTTTGTATTCATTTCTGAGCCGTGAGTAGGGTGGGAGCAGAAGGCTAAAGACATACCATTTTTAGCTGATTGCTTCTCAAACATTTGAGGCTACTGCCAATACTCTTGGGTAACCCTCACAACTTTGCTGAAGATATTGCACACTGATTTCATCAAGCATAAACCCTCTGTTGCAATAATAGCATAAAATTTATGAAGTCAACCACCACTTTTTAGAAAAAATATTTCTTGAAATTGTAAGCATAACATTACTCCATTCCCTTCTGTCTATGAAAATTCTCCCATATAACCCTCCCCACTCTTCTTCAAATTCATGATCCCTTTCTTCATTAATTTATATTTCATATATATGTATATATATATATGTTTATACAAACATTCTTAAATATCACCTTCTCAGTTTATATGTTACTTGTGTAGATATTTTGAGGGATGACTGACTATTTGGCACTGGAAAACCACCACTTTCTGGTTTGCATTAAAGCTCATTACATGAGGTAGGAACCATGCTTGACATTGTTAATGGGGACAAGGATCCGAAACTAGAAAAGTCATGAGAACTAGGGGAAAAGTTGCTACTAGTATTCTGCTAAATGAACATAGTAACAAGACAACTCCTAGTAGTGATATATCGCTATACCTGTAGATCATATTATCAATCAACCTTCACCAGAGAAACTTCATGTAGAAAATAGTAATACAGCAAATTTTATAAGTTTCCTGCAGGTTATAGACTCTTCAGTATTACAAAGATAAATTGGTAATAACCTAGATGAAAATGTTGGTCCCATAAAGAAATATTTTTAAAATGTTTACCTTTCTAAAACTATAAATAATGGGTCCCTATGTAATATTAAATGTGTGATTTTTTATTAAAATAATAAGAAATACCATTAATATTTTCCTTCAAGTAGAGGTAGAAAAATTAAAGATGATAACCCTACTTTTATGACTAGTTATTCAATATACAGGAAGAACCATTCAAGAGTATGATCCCCTTATGACAATATACACACCAAAAAAATAGTCCTCCCACCATTCAGAAGTTAGGAAGTTTACCATTTATATTTGACTTCCAGTGTGAGGAAATGTTTTTAGAGGGACTACTTCAGTTCAAATAACTCCTAAAAATACTGCTTAGACATGGCTTGGAGGCATATCACAGCACTCTCTCTAGAGGTGCCTGTTCCAAAGCTAAGAGACTATTGTTTAAAAATACCATGTTGCTTAATATGCCCCAATCCTTCACTTTCTATTTCTCTGAAAATTGTTGCAGTTTTTAAGAGTTTTTAAATATGTTTTAAGATCAAGGTCTACTCACTCTCCAAAGTATCTTCAATAAGTTATCAAAGATCTTCCCTGCAGTTTTTTAAGGTTATGTTTTGGTTTTACCACAACTGTTTTCAGTTGTGACTTTTATGTTTCAGAGCTCTGAATTATGCAAACTTCCAGGACATGATTATGTATTGCATTTTCAAGCTGGACTCCTAAAAAATATTATTATATTTCCTTGTAACTGTCAGTAGGGTGGTTGAAATGATGGTTTGTTTCACTGAAATGGAAAATTCATTTTGCTGTAACTTAGAAAAATAATTAATTCATTGGGAATTGCAATTTGCACAGCTGATTGTGGCTTTCACTTCCACATTTTCATTCTTGTATTTTCCTTTGTGATATGCTGATTCATTGCTAAAAATATGCCTGGATGGAAAAGAAAGAAGGGAAATTCATAGAGCAGTAAACTCTATGTGTGTATAGTGACGATCATTTGCTATACCATTATTTTTTCTTCCTGATGCCTTTGAAGAGCATACCACATGTCTGATACCTTTTATAGGTCTAGTTTCCTGTACTACACTAGCTCAGGTGTTACTCTTCTTTCTCATTAGTTTATGTCTATGATATATTAATTACTAGAAACAGCAAAGTAAGCCTTCAGCAATTTAATCATAATTATGAATGTCATGCATGTGAATCATAGTCAGCTAATGAATTTATAATGGCAGAAGATATTCTGAAAATGGAGTCATAAAGGTAGTTTTGGTAGGATATTAGGAAAATTACATAGCATCAGGAATTTTGCAGATGGACCTTCAGACAAATTGTTCTCAGTCATGGTTCAACTATTAACATAAGGGAATTGCTATTACTAATAGTTGGTATTTTCTCTGTTTAATAGCCTACCTGTCCTGGAACTCAGTCTGTAGAACAGGCTGGCCATGAACCCACAGAGACCTACCTGACTCTGTCTCCTAAAAGCTGACATTTAACTCTGCACCATCATTGTCATAAATACTCTGTCAGAGATCTTATGTGGTACTATTGTGCAATGTTTGATCAGTGAACTGTGACAAAATACAATATTCTGCTTTTAAAAGTATTTGCCTTGCTAAAATATGCTAAGACTGTTAAACTAGTGTTTTAATATTCTTTACTACACAAGATACTCTTTTCAAGATAGCAAATAAATGCTATTTTTATGTAGTAAGTTTTTAAATTTATTTTTATTTTATATCTATGGGTGCTTTGCCTGCCTGTATGCTTATTCACCACAAGGATGTTTGGTGTTCTGTGAACTACAATAGCATGTAGAATCCCCTAGAATCATGTAAAAATTGTTATCATCTGCACTGTGGGTGCAGGTAATGAAATCAGGTCCCCTGGAAGAAATACCATTGGTTGCTCTTCTGCTCATAAGCACAGCCCCAGCCCTGCTTCATGCAGTGAGCTTTAATAATAACAGGAGCATAAGAACAGAGTGCACAATGCTTAATACATTGCAGCAGTAATGTTTCGTGTAGTATAACTGAAAAGTAGAATCAATTTTATGATATGATTTATACAGTACAATAAAAATAATTCTAGGGATGGGCTATTTTGTTATTATTTGGTAAATGTTTTGGTAAAGGTTCATGTCATTGATTATATTGAATTATATAGTGCCTTAGAGAGAACTTCCATATACTCCATAACTGAATACAAATCCAGTTATAGGTTCAGTGGAAATGATCAATTGTAATCAGGGGTAAAGCAGACAATTTTAAACTTAAGGAACAGGAGAACCTGTGCGTTGAAGAAAAACATTCTGGCAAGCTCTGTTAATGCAAGTTCAAATATACTTTTCCATATTGATTTGTGGCAGATGCTAAGTTCAAAACAAAATAATTGCACAGGCATCAGGAAATTTCCAGATATGTGCCAGATGATCACTACCATAGCATGCCTGTGAGGTACTTTACATACTTTCTTTTTCACATAACTAATATTGTTTATAGTTTAGAGAATGTTCTTAAGAATCATAAGTCTACATTTAAGCTAGAGAAACACAAAGGTGGTTTATTAGTTTTGGAATCTATGAATAATTAGCTCTATACTCATATTCTTCATGACTAAAACCACAATCTCTCCAGTAGGATTGGAGTATGTCAAGCATAGCATTTACAGCACAAGTGATTAAGAAGCCCAGTGTATCACTGCCGACTACACTCTTACCATGTCCAGGAAGGCTTTAAGATACTTTATGATGGACACCTAGGTATAATATGGCAGATGTACATAAATTCAAATGAAATTTATGAGGCATATCTACTCACCAAGAAAATTTATTGTTATATGACTTCATGTTACCTAAAGTTTTGAGTGTCCTGGCACCCAGAGCAAAACTAGAATTAATGGATACTATAAGAATGTATACTTGTTCTAGAAGGAACAAAAATTTCCTTTGATGTGAGGTTCTCTGAAGGACATGCTCAAGGTCTTTCTGACAGGGAACGTTGACTAATGTGCAAAGATAATGTTTTAGGAATGATTTTATAGCGGATACAGAAGCCACCTGCATCTGGCTGTTCCCTGTGTCAATCCTCAATAAAATCCAAGGACATGACTTTGAGGGACATCACCTGATCTTATTGCATTTTTATGTCTGACTCAAACATTCTGCTCCAATGTTTTTTTCTTTAAAGGAGAGATCCAAATGAAAAATCATTTCCCTTAGGAAATTACTCAAACTATTTCTCAGCATACAATCATTAATCATTGTTAATTTTTCTGAAACTCTCTTTGTATAATTCGATGTATCTTCCAACTTTTTCAAATAATTGAAGATTGTATTTTGCAGTAATAGACTGGGTAATATATATTATTTGTTGTGTGACTCATACAATACTATGATAAAAACAATAATGACATTAGACTAAAAAGCACTTAGGCACTCTGTACATTAAATTACTCAAGCAGTATTTCAGAAGATTAACTGAAATAAGGAAGGTTAAAAGCCCCTGATATTTATTTTGACTGCCAAATATATTGAAGGGTATCTATGAGGATTTTAATAATTTTATTAAATATTTCTTTTACTCTTATGTTTATATATCTGTGTGTCTGCCAGCCTATATGTGTGTATGTATGCATATATATGCATATGTATGTATTTATGTGGAGTGTGTTATGGAGTCTGCAGAAGTGAGAGGAGGACATTAGATTATTTGACTTTAAGGCGATGGTGAGCCTGCAGGGGAACTGTCTTTTCAGTACTTAGGACCAAACTCAGATCCTTAGGATCAACAGCAAATGTCTTATATCCTTACCATCTCTCCAGTTCCTTTTAATAAGCTAGAAATAATCGATTAGTGTTACTGGAAGAATATAGAAAGTTTAGATACTTTTCTTTATGTGTTTATAAATGGCTATTAATTTTCTGTCTCTTTCTGAATGCATTAGTCCTGTTGTAAAATGCATTAATCATAAATATAGTATAGTAGTAGCTGGACATGGTGTTGCACATTTGAATACCCAAGATGTAAGCCGGAGCTTATTTCAAACATACACACAAATATAAGTAAATGTAATAATAACAATGATAAAAGGCCAGCAGGATGACACAATTGTTAAAGAATAAAACACTTGCTGCCAAGCACACACACACCACACACACACACACACACACACACAGACAGAGACAGAGAGAGAGAGAGAGAGAGAGAGAGAGAGAGAGAGAGAGAGAGAGAGAGAGAGAGAGAGAGAGAGAGAGAGAGAGAGAGAGAGAGAGAAAATTTGGACCTATAGTCCTGAGGGTTAAGGATGAAGGAGCATGGCATGGCAGAAGGGCATGACAGCTGCAGCAACAGAAGCCGCAGAAAACTCATTTCTTGTATCAGTCATGATGCAGAGAGGGAAAACTAGGCATAGTGCTGTCTTTATCCTCTCAAATTCTCCCCAGACCCAAGTAAATACTACCTAGAGCAAGGGCAAAACTTCCAAACCCACCCAAACATTACCACCATCTAGAAACTAAATACTCAAATTCCTAGTGTTATAAGGCAATACTCTCACAACAAACACCACACTATGTCTAAGTTTCTGTCCTAAAATGCAGTGATACAGCAATCTGATACCATGTTGCCAGACTGAGTCAGGGAAAAATCTTTGGTATAGTGAGTTAAGTGTCATACAAAGATCAATAAATATATCATTATCAATGAATAAAAATAAATATCTTAGTTATCATCTATTAGTATTATAAAGATTAGTGAGCTTTTTCTTCACCTTGTAAAACAAATTACTTTAATGGTATGATAGAAAAGTTAACAAAAGAATTTAAAAATTTTATAAACGTGCTTTTGGAATTATATAAGATAAGTGATTGTCAATTGCCACTATACTGCTGGACTACCTGTTCCTAATGTCCTATGTGAGCAGTTATACTATCCCAGGAAGAACTGGATACCCATGTTATTGTCACTGAACCTCTATACAGAAGTCAGTACAGCTAAACAACCTTCTTAAACTGAAACAACATGAAAATCTTAATTATTAATAGCTGTACATTCATTCGAAATACATTCTTCCTGAATATTGAAGAAATATTCACAATTTACAATGCTGTGACACTACATTTACTATCCTATCATCTGGGTGACAGTATAGATAGAATTTTGACAAAATAAAATTAAATTTTATGCAAACCATACATCTAATATTAAGATATTACATAATTATATTTTATGTTTCCTAACACCAAATTGTTAGGGTTTTCATCTAATGAAAAGTTTTATGATTTTTAATGGCCACACAGATCAATTTTTGTTATAGTAATCTCACTAGGAATAAATGATATGAGTAGTAATTTACCCAGTGTGCAAACTATAATTTTAAAAAATTTTCTAATTTCAGTGATTAAGTAGGCTGTGGATAACATTATAAGGACATGTTTGGAGAAATGAACCATTAGTTGAAGTCGTTGTGCAGAATCTGTAAGCTGCATTACAGAAACTAAGATGATTACAGCATCACTGAAACATATGACCTTACGGGATCATATTTCATCTACATGTAGCCAAAATAATATAATAAAGCACATGGCTGTGTTTACTAATTGTTCTCCATGGAGGTTGTGACAATTAAGAGTCACTCTGACGATGTCTAATGGTGAATGTGCCATTGACACTTTACATTTCTAAAAGGTGCTTAATGAAGGATTTTTAACTCCATTACACATTTCCCTAGAAATTACCCTGTGTGAACCAGCCATGGTGGCTCAGCATACAATCCCAGAACTCCTGAAAAAACAAACAAACCAACAAACAAATAAACAAATAAAACCAGGAGTTCAAGATTGTCCTGGGAAATATAAGCCCCTGTTCAGACCTACTTCTGAAATCCAGAAAACTAAAAACTAAAAACTAACTCTTCAGCCAAATGCAAACGACAATCACTTAGGAGATATAAAGAACCAATTGTTGGGGTGAGAGACATTTTCTTCATGATGTCGCCACTTAAATTGCACAATATCTATGAATTAACCATATCCCTTTATGCAAACAGAATTCAACTCATTATCATGTCATGTACACAAAAAATATATGAAAATAGGAAAAAAGGGAAATTAGTTGGAAAAAGGGATCATCAGGAGTGGATAAGGACAAGAGAGAAAAACAGGTGCAAGTGTCACCAAATACATTCTACCCACACGTGAAGATTTCATAATGAAACCTAGTTATGTATAGTTAATATACGCTAATAAAGAGAAAAGTAAGGCAGATGAAATGATTTTTCATCAAAAATAAAAATTTCCTTATGCTTTATAATTTATAGAAAATTAGAAAAATAAATCAACAAGTTTAGAGATAACAGTTGGTTCACATACTAATTGTGACAGTGATGCCCGAGGAAAGCAGAGAGTTCTAATAGATTACTGTCTGTCTCAATGCTAGCTCAAAATGCAATAAAGGTTAAGGGTTAGGGAAATCCATTTGCAGGTCATTTCTACTAAGGAAAAAGAACTGCTCTGAATTCAAGTTCTAGTTTATTTTATAAAGGACTATTTTGAACCAAAAATATTTTTAGAATGTGTAAGGCCATGCTATTTAGTGGGCTAGCATGATCAGAATTGAAAAAAGTATTAAAGAGAATGAACAAGTTAGCCTAATTGATGCATGCAGATTGTTTAATTTTTATTAATTATGGATGGAGTTGGGAATAATGAAGATAACTGGAATCTCATTTTATATTCATAGAAGAAAATTCAAAACAGAGACCTAAATAATCCTTCGTTGGAGGCTCATTAAATATGTGAATTTATCTAATATTTACATTCTGTCATTTAGTAATATATGCTTCCAAATATCCAAACTCTATTATTAAATCAATTCATATATCTTAGAATAATATTCACACAACTGTATGGTGATTCCTTTTATATTCATATGTTGACTTTCAAATTCCAATAAACTTGATAGACACCTTATGAATGTATGCTCTCAACTCTGTACTAACTCTAATGCCCCTGTTCTTCAGAGGTTACACTGATACGCAGGTAGATCAGATGGCCAATGCAAGAGCAGGCCTGTTTGTGATTCAAACTCATTGGACATTTCACATTAATTTTCTATTTTAGGAAATGCTGTATATTATTTAAAAATATTCATTTTCAAAAATTTTGGATTTTTTTGAGATTGTAATTTAATTACACATATCTCCCTTCTCTTTTCTCTATGCAAACTCTTACAAATTCATGGCTTTATTTTTCACAAAATATTATTGAATGTATTTATATATACATGAATTCCTAAATATAGCTTTCCAAGTGCATGTAGGGTTGCTTGTATATACTTTTTAAGATTACCCATTGATACTGGCATCAAATCAGTGTGCTCTTCCCTGGGTAGGGCCCTTGTTCCTGCTCCCAAATTTACTTAGTTGCCTGTAATTATTTTCATAGTGTTGCTGTTCAGTGATGTGGTTCATGGGCTAGTAATTTTATACATGTATATAATTCATTTAATCAATATCCTCCTCTCATTCCCTACCTCCAAATCCTCCATCTCCCATAACTCTCCCAGCTTTTTCTATCTCCTCTACTCCTTGTCCACTTTATCTTCTTACTGCTTCTCATTTTGTAACACAGTGAGTTCAATCAGTGCAGCCTCTATACTCAGCAGTTTATGCCTCTGTCCAGTAGGCTATGGGCAACCAAAACAGTCCATCCATTCAAGACTGTAATAATAAAGGATTTTTTGCTGATTATTTTATTACAGACATATTTAACTCTTTCTTAATGCTTGACACTTTAGAAAATATTGAGGATTTAACAATGGTGTTCAATATGCACATCTTCTCAAATAATCATTCAGAATACTGTAGCAGTATGATCACTGAACTTGAAAATAAAAATTTAAGGTTTTATGCTCAATTTAATTTGTAACTAATCCATTTCCTCAAGGTAAGTTACTGTACTGAACTATATCTTTATAAATCATTTAAAATGTTAATTATAAGCAAATATACCGTATTGTATGATATAATTGTACTATGGAAGGTATCAATATAATACATACATAGAAAGATATTTTATACATTGTTTTGTTTTATGGCTATGTTTATATATTTTAGGTATTATATGGACACACTACAAATTAGATATATTTTTACATTTAAATGTTAAATATATACAATTGCATTTTAATAGATAGAAAATGCACACTATTTTAACATAGAATAAACAAACATTAAGGTAGCATTAGTTGTATTTTAATATGCAGTTTTTGGTAGAAAGATGAATACAGACCTGATTAAGTCTTTGTTAAATAAAACAAGGAATAGCACTAAATGCCTGTGCTTATAAGGGAGGGTACCTACATCAATATCAGGAAACATCATGCTAGCTAATAATACTTGAATAATTATTCACACCTAAGTGTCTACAGCCAAACATACTTCTGAGACATGATACACACATGCTGGATCTTATTCCACATTTCTTCCAGTGGTGGAGTATAGCATCAGAGCATGTACGATTGATACCTCTCTCTCGTAATGATTTCAAAATGCAGCAATGTCCCTCATAGGTGCTGACAAAAATGTAGAGGAAGATGAGTGTACATAGAGCAGAGCACAGCTAATAGACAATAACACCAGATTTAGGTTAGAGGGAAAATGCCAGGTAACTTATGAAAAAAGATACCTAGAATGTAGGTTTGAATGCTTTAGGAGTTCCAGGAAAAGCTCTCTCAATGGATGAAAGTAGGAAAGCATTAGAAAGTGCTAGAGGAATTGATAAAGGTGGAGCTCATTGCAAATTAAGGAAGATGCTATCATATGTAAGCTGAACATCTAGGACAACATGTAGGTGGAAATTGTTTGACTATGTATATTCAAATAAAAACCAACTAAAACAACAAACTTTAAAAAAAAGGACAATTTGGTTTAGAGCAATATGAATCCCAGTTTTGCAACTTCAAAGACACAAGATCTTGACAAAGTTAACTAAAACAAAAATTCTTTGCATTTCACTGCAACTATAAATTAATACTAATGTGTGTAGGGTGGCAGAGTGTGTGCGTGTGAGAGAGGGATAGAGTGAGGGAGAGAAAATGGCTGTTTGACTAAAGTTAATATGAGTCTGTATTCACAAACTTTCACAACAATATATTTTGATATTCAAATTTTCAAGCCTGTCATTTTTGTAGGCATTGTCTGGGAAAATTCTAATAACCTCTGTTGGAAGTATCTCATAGGAATATCTGAGAATTGCTCCATTCCCTATAATAAGTTCATTCTAAGAGTTTATTTGCACACTTGCCTCTTCTTTATTATTCTTCAGGATTTGGGCTGTTTACACACTATATCAACTTGTGTTCTGTGTTGTATTTTGGCCTTTTCCCGATTTGAAATGTAAAAATTATATAATTGTGTGAATCATATAACATTAAAATAGGAACCCTTTAAAGTTCTAACATTGGTATTAACTAAATATTCCATGTAGAAAAACCCTTGGTGTTGTCAGTGAGTGCTGAGATATGAGAGAGAAATTATAGTCAATCTGAATGATTAGTATGGAACAACTAGACATGACCTACTATATTCCTTAATGTAGCTTCTCATCTTTGACATTAGCATAAGGTTAGTATAAGAAGAAATAGATATCAGACAATTGAACTGGAAGAGGACTGCGGCATATTCAAACACGCACACACATACACACACACACACACAGTTTGACAGGGGGTAGAGAGATATTTTGGTGCCACACAAAACCCATTGACAGCACATATTATTGGACACAGAGGACACTTACACGCGTTCAGTCCATGTAGTATTTTAGGTAAACTGGTATGTAAAAGAAAAGGAAACTTTCAAACAGTCTGTAGTGAAATTGATTCCATGGTGTTTCTACAGTCTTTCTGGTGTGTAGCTACTTAGAAAGAATGGCCTGATGTTGTAGTAAAGATGGCTTCCTGTGTATGTTACTCATTATCTACAATGAAGGAGGTAAGAAAACTAAAGTAATGAAGAACAGAATCCTTTTCTGTAAAGATTAGATTACAGACATATCCTCCTGTCTCCCAAAACTATAAAATTACTTTTCTAATATTGACCTCACTGTATCTCTGAGAAGGCAACAGATTCATGCTATTCCAATCCTGCTTTAATTTCCTTTGTAATGTAGATACATCATGGGTGATTTACTGCTTGCTATGCTTCTCTTATTTCTGGCATGGTCTGATATGTGAGAGAGATGGAGTCTGCCAGCACATAATGTTTGAGAGGTCAGACTGAGACAGTGCAGAATTCATTCTTCTAGAAAATATGTAATAAGACAGAATGGATTTTTAGATGTCCCTAGTAGGCAGCTCTATGGTATAACATATTAGACACTTTCAAAAGAGGTGTGGAAGAAATCAGAAATGTGAGGAAGAAAGCCATTCCTAAAGAATAGGTACCTCACTGTGAAATATTTAAAAAGAATAAAGTTTGTTTAAATAGGTAAATAATAAAGAATATGGTTATGTTTAAAGAAAATCAAGTATATTATATATAATCATTATTATTGCCTTTCTTCTACTGACAAGCATATATTGTATATAATCAAGAAAATAAACATATTTACAAGCTTATTCATTAAAAACAACATGAAAGAGAACTGATAGTCAGGGAGGGCTCAGGCAGGAGCCAGGATACAAATCAGAGTTTTGAGATTAAGCTCACTCCTAATTGGTTCTCTCATTGCATTGAACCTCATGACAAAAGCAAGTTAATGGTCGCATATAAGATCTGAAGATGCAGTGGGGTGTGGTGGCACACGCCTTTAATCCCTGCACTTAGCAGGTAGAGACAGGTGAATCTCTATGAGTTCGATATCAGCCTGGTCTATAAGAACTAGTTCCAGGACAGCCTCCAAGCCACAGAGAAATACTCTTCCAATATATATATATATATATAAATATAAAACTAAACTAATTTAGGGGTGGGTTGTTTACCCTGTTTTTTGAAATAGGGTTCTCTGTGTAGCCCCGGCTGTCCTGGAACTCACTTTGTAGATCAAGTTGGCCTCAAACTCAGAGATCTGCCTGCCTCTGTCTCTAGAGTGCTGGGAATAAAATCTTGTGCCACCGCTGTCTGGCAGATGTTTCTTGTATGAGCGAAAATGTCTTCCAGCTTGAGGACTCCCTTGAAGGGACTAAAAGTGTGTGCTGAATGTGATGGCAGCACAGCCTCATACTTTGTTTCAGTACAGACGCTCTCAAAGGGATAATTGGTTGGTGCTCTCTGTGGTAAGGTGACATGGCAGAGATTCACATTTGGAGGAAAAAAGTCTCCAGTGTCTGGCTTGGGAAGAAGCTTTTTATTTCTTTGTGTCTTAGTTTCACCTCTATTAAAAGAAAAGTAACTATGTCTCCCAGGGTGAGAATAGTCTAGTTGGTTCCAAGCTTGTAGCATGTACCTAGGAAATATCAGTTTCCTTCTCCATGAATATCTCTGTAAATGTCTACCTCACAATATCATTGCATTAGCCTCATCACATATCATATAATATTTCATAATAAGCCTACTCTCTTTACTTTATGAGATCACAAGCATGGATGTGGGTTTCCTTCTGCAGCAAATAGTTTCTCATCCTTTTCTGGGCCCCATCTTACTGATCTCTATGACTTGGGGAAATTCTCAGGCCTCCTTACTTCTATTCTACACAGAAGCTTGGCAACCATGGAAACAATCCTGACTGCTCCTTTCGTACATTTCTTTCCCAGTGAGTTAATCAGACACAGCAAGGAAATAACATCAAATAACCCACATCTGTTCAGTTTTCATAAAAGCAATGCTTTGCTTTTGCTTATTACCTTGTAGCTATCTTGGAGAATCCTACTGAATGTGTGACAGCATTTATAGTGATCCAGCCCTCTTCAGAAAGAGAGAAGGGACCTAATTTCAGAGGCATTAATGGAGGCGAGCAAAAGCCTGAGCTGAAGTGGTGGCTATTTTGTTTATTTAGACTAGCAGAGCTATTTGGTGTGATTTCACATACTGGCATCCAGCATTCCTTTGAGTTTCCTGACAGATGAATAAACAGCAGCCTGCAGGATAGCATATAGAAAACAGACATTTGTACTGAACAACAGATGAGCACCACAGGTACTCTTCCTAGGTGAATTCAGTTCACAGCACCCACACAGGAAATGAAGAGGAAGGACAGCAAGTAGCTAAGGACAAAGAAAATGGTTTTCAAAGAAAGGTAGGTCATAGTGGGTAATGAATAATTATTGTCTCCTGTTGATTAAACAACATTCTGTGTTTGTGATATTAAATTCTTTCTTTTGTATAAAGACTTAGCATGTGGGTTTTAAACACATGAACATGTAATAAGTGTTGGAATCATACTGTTTCATATTTTGATATTATTCATTATTGTGTAATTGTGTTACTTTGTTGTTCTTTATCATCATGCATCCATGGTATGACTACATATAAGATACTTATTGACGTTAATGGTGACCCTTTAATAGTCTCTGTGTTTCACCTGTTAGCAAAAATTCCATGTAAATTCTTACTTGTTTACCATTCACTAACTTCTCTAGAATATGATAGGAGAGAATTGCTAGGCTACAGGACACATGCATCTTAAAATTAACTTAATAGCTCCCCATTGCTTTCCAAAGTAGTTTGTCAGTTCACTTTTGGTCAGGGTCAATCTTGGTTCTTGACTTCATTGGATTTAGGTTTTCCATGGAATTGCTGATGTGGGTTTGGCAGAAAGACTTAATTCAAAGACTCACCATGAATGTGGGCACCAACACTGAAGTGCTGGTGTGTGGGACTGAATAAAAAAAGGAGTAAGCTGTATGGGCACATTCATCTCTCTCACTTTCTGACACCGTGATTAGCCACTTCCTCTTACTCTTGCCCCCAGACCTCCGTGGTTTGGTATTGTAGTTCCTAAACATTCCCGTTCTTTAGTTTCTACAGCCAGGTATTTTGCCACAACCTGTGAGGGAACAAATGCTCACTCCAGGGATGTATGAGAATTTTATTCCTTCATATTGTCGCTAACAGAATTACTGGGGAACTTGACATCGAGAAGTGGCAATCTGGATGTGTTAACTGCAATCTTTGAGAAACGTTTTAGTAACCTGCTGAAGTGTACCTATTTCATATAGTGTCTGTGTGTGTGTGTGTATTCAGACTCTCAAACAATAATCCATAATTTTATACTTAGAAGCCCACTTACTCTTGCTGGTGGAAAAGAAACCACATAATTCTATTCATGCTTCACATATTCAGCTTCATTTCAACATTTTTGTGAACATTTAATACAAAATATTTTTAATAATAAAACCAAACTTCATTTTCCTGGAAGAAGATTGCATAAACACTTTCAAAAATATTCTTATATCCCACTCAATGGCTAAACATAAAATTTTATTATTCTTTACTTAATAAAAACAGAAGAAATATCAAAAAATTCTGTTTTACTTTATATGAAGCTATAACAATTTTTAGAATTTGTAAGTCATCTCATTGCATTGCGACTGACCAGATTTTGTTTCTTTGTCCAACCATTGGAAAAATCTAAGAAGAAGAACACATCCTAGCATGGCTTGATTGATCCCTTCCTGGACACAGGAACATGGGTATACAAGCCCCACATTGATTAGCTCAGCTTGGGACACTGTAACAGGGCTGGCTTACAGCTCTTCCTCCTTTATTCTCAGCACCTTCTGGTTTCTTGGACAAGACCTGTGATGATTTTTCCTTTGTTACATTGTTTTCTGTGAGGTCAGAAAAACTATCCTGTTGTCACAATCTCTATTGAAACTCCAGGACCAAACCAGAGAAATGGATGTCTTTGAACACAAGGCTGTGTGTTTACAGAAACACTACTTTGTTGATTTCTGGGGTGATGTACTATATGGAAAAGAAAGTGGTGTATGGGAGAGAGTATTTTGCAAGGAAGATATTTATCAGTTGGCAAGTCCTGAGTACACTTATGTTCCTTCTTCACAGAGTGCTTCTGTGTTCAGTAAATTCAAAAAGAAACTTCTAGATTCTTAGCAATATTCTTTTCATTAACCCCTAGTGTTCCTATCTAAGAAACAAACTGTCACAGCATTTTCACAGTGTGTGGTCCTAGAAAATATTATCATACTTATCTAATCATTTGGAGCTTTAAACCAGGTAACTTCTGAAGGACCGCAACTCTTATGCTTGGCTTCTGCACCCCTGTGCTTCATGAGAGTGTTCTTTTCTACAGAGCCAGCAAAAGCACATGAGTTTCATTACCTGGCAAGTGCCTTGGTTAAGCTTTTCACGTGCAAGAATACAAAATGAAATTAATAATATTTTTTCAGAATTAACTGTGATTAAAGCATTCCTCAACTTATAATAATTTAAAGAATATTAAATATTTGACTCTTTGAATGAGGGTACTATAGATGTTGTTGCATTTTCTAAGTAAAAAATATGAACTTCACCTATTCAGAGAAATTTCCTTTTAGAAGATTAAATTCCCAAACCAAAAAGATGGTTGTCCCACCTTTCATCAACATGAATTATTATGCATATTTAAACATGTGCAAATATATATTGGTTTCATTGCTTACTTCAAGTGTCTCAGCTGTGTTAGAACAACAGCTCTGTCTTCTCTGTACATGTATACTGAGTATCTACCCTATTCTGTAACTATTTCACACATGATTGACAATATAGTCATAACTGCTGTAGTAGAAACATAAGCAAACTGCATTAAGAGAAACAAAATGTCTGTCTATTTTGGCACTTCTAGGATTTTTTCCCATGGAAGAATATCTTTTGAATTATGAAGGAGTGTTGCAAATGAGGATTGAGAAAAAGATTAACCACAGTCTTCCCAATATTGATAATTTCTTTTTCAGATTTTCCTTAATTCCAGAAGGTAAAGGGGAGGTAAAATGGATGCAAGTATAAAATGGAAAAGGCCCATATATCTGAACCATAGTTTTTCCTACTTTAGAATTCTCCAAAGACTGATCTTTTTGTCCAGATGTTCTGAAGGTAGGAGTCATGGCATTTTAGAACTGTCTGTATAGTCAGATGCCATCTAACAGTCCATGGTATATTCTGTAGGAAGAACAATGAACACGCAAGACAGAATAGGCTTCTGCAGACTTAAATTGACTATACTCAATCAAAATAAGCAAAACATAAACCAAGATGTGCCTTGCTTGAAGTAGAAGTCATAGTACACAATGCTTGTCACCCTTTTGCTACTTGGTTTTTATGATCACTTCCCCCTGTTTAGTTTTTGAATTTTTTGTGAAACTGAACATGAAAAACTACTAAACCTTTGACAGCCAGTCCTAACATTGTAGGGAAAGAAGATGAATTTTGTCCAGACAAAGGGAAATGAAGATGAATCAAATGTTGTTACTTACTGTGATTCACAAAACAACCAATCATAAAGACCAAAGGAACTTGTCACGACCACCTCGACCAGCAAGGAAGACGCGACTCAGGAATCCTTCTCACAAGCAGTTTATTCAGGACCTTGAACAAAATCTTCTGACCCCAGGGAGTGCCCGCCCACAGCTTAAAAAGGCCCTTGGGCGGCCAACCCCGGTAAGCCATGTGGCGACAGCAGATAGGTCCACATACGAGGAAGCAAGCCAGATATCCAGCCTTGACCAAATAAGGAGTTGTTTATCACAGAGAGCACTTGCTATCGGGCTAGCAGAGGCGGAAGCCAGCACCATCTTAAGGGTGCGGCATTTCGCAGCTCTCTACAGGAACTCTTCTCATTCAAAATCTTAGGTTTTCTTTTCAAGGATGGAATCTTAATTTGAATGACAACATCTGTAACTGAAAGTCTAACTTGCAAATAAGAACTGCCATCCATCTTAAATTACACGAAAAATAAGATTAATCTGTTGAAAAGAAACTCTGCGGAGATCTCTTGATATGTATACAATCAAGGTAGCGTTACAAAACTTTTGTGCATGGTTTGCAAAATATTCATACAATGAAAATTATAAATGTTAGGGTGCTTGTAGGGAGCACTTTCCCTAGTTAATCACGGACTATTGTCATTGGAAGGAACAAGAAAGAGGAATCCTAGAGTTTTGACTCCAAGGTACCCAACAAATTAGGTCTTGCCCCTTGTACCTATGAACAAATGGAAAAGGTAAAGGTTAAATTCAGGAAAGATGTTTTACAGCTAAACCCAGGAAGATAAGGGGACCAGCATCTTCTGTCCTTCTCTTCAGAGATGTTAACATGAGTCTCTGCCAGATAGACATCAACATCATTATCACAGTCTTCAAAGACTCTTCAATGACTTCCTGACTAGTCCTAGACTGTTCTTTTTCTCTTCCTTCTTTCTTTTTTTGTGTGGGGAGATGCATTATCTCAGAATCCTTCAATGTTTCTCAGTTTTGATTATGAGTTTGGAGTCATTGACAATACTGCAACAGAATCTTCAGTGCCCATTACAATCAGTGGCATAAGAGATCATCGACATCAACATAGTAGAAACATGGATCACTGAAGTAAACATGACCCCGGGTGGGAGCATGGACCACAGACATCAAAAAAGTCTCCTGAGGCAGCCCTGATCGTAAAGGGAACAAAAGATAGTTTATTCTAGAGTCATAATTTTACTGACAATATGCCAGGAACACAGATTTAGATTACTCAAAATTCTATGTTCTATGTTCAGTTTCATGAAATTTTAGAGTTTTATGGAAAAATATATCATAATTCAAGACATGTTTAAAATATGTTTTGTGGGTACATCAGAAGAAGAGTTACAACAAGATGGAGGTGCTTTCTATGGACTTAAGATGGTATCTGATGACATTTTAACTTTTGGATTGTTGAAAGCCAATAGATCTGCTAATTCAATTGATTTCTAGTTTCATCTACTAGTCTAACACAGGGGTGAGAAAGGGATGGCTGTTCCTAAGGACTAAAACTAACCCAGTGTAAGGTTAATGCCCTCTGTACCACTGATATCTCAAATTCCCCATGGTATTTAGTTTCTAGATTATACATAAAATGGACATGTGTGTGAAGGCAGTGAGGGAGTTTGCATAGTTAACTATCTTGATCATGTAGTGGTCTTGTTGAAAATTGTGTGAAGTTATTCAAACAAGGAGTTGTATCTAAAAAGAAAGTTGTTGCCTTATAGGGAGGGCTGACTGAACTCACAAGATGCTTAGTCATACATTTATTCTTAGAGTCCAAGGTAAATACAGAGCAAAGGTGTCTTATTCAATGTTCTATTGCTGTGAAGAGCTACCATGGCCACAGTCACTCTTATAAAGGAAAACATTTAGTCAGTGCTGGCTTACAGCTTCAGAGGTTTATTCTATTATCACCATGGCAGGATGTAGAGATATGCAGGCACACACAGTCACAGAGAGGTAACTATGAATTCTGCATATAGATCCATCCATAGGCAGCAGGAAGTAAACTGTAATACTGGGCATACCTTGAGCATCAAAGACCTCAAATTACATCCCTACGGGGACAAACTTCCTTCAACAACACCACACCTATTCCAACAAGGTCATGTTTCCTAATAGTTCCACACCTTACAGGAGCACTTTTATTTCAAACCATGACAGGAGATAAATGTAAGCCCAGGCAGAAATACCAAGATTTGTATCTGACTTTTAGTTAATTATTGGACATCTCCAGATTCAAGTGAAGAGTCTCTGTTTTTTACCAAAAGCAGCTTCTAGGTCCACATTAAACTTATGTAGTGCATTTTAAGATGAGTACACTATGTGTTTGCATTTATTATTATGCCTATTAAATTATCATCTCTTCAATAACACAAATAATATTCAAATAAATGCACAAAACTCAAGATTAATTAACTCCTAACTAAAGTAGGGAATTGGAGAAGGTGAAGTAAAAGAAGACAGTAGGAAAAAGGCTACTTCTAGGGTTTCTGAGGAATATAGACTGACTCTACAAAGTGACAGGCAAAATGAAAAAGCTCAAGGGATTTCCTAGCTGTTTTCCCTTGTTAGAATAAATGATGGGTGAGTAACTTTGTAGAGGATACTGGGAAACACACAGAATTGATTTTCAAATAGAATTGACCAATCACTTTCCTTGTTGGGTTTACTTGTTTTTATTGTGCTGTATTGGTTAACTTTTACTCACCTAAGTTGAGCTAGGGTCATCTGAGAGGGAGGGTTCTCAACTAAGAAAATTCTTCTGTCAGATTTGCCTGCAGGAAAGGCTGTGAGATATTTTCTTGACTAATGATTGATTTGGGAAGGCTTTGCCCACTACGTGGTGCCACGCCTAAGAAAGTGGTCTTGAGTTGTAAAGGAGAGCAAATTGAGCAAGCCATTGAGGAAGATAAGTAATCGATGTTCTTTCATAGTTCCTGTCTCTGCTTCTGTTTTAGTTCCTACCCTGTCTTCCCTCAATGATGGACTATGATCTGGATATGTAAACCAAATAAACCAATTTCTTCTCTAACTTGTATTCAGTTATGATGTTTCAGCAAGGCAAAATAAATCAAACTAGGATCCCTGTCTTTTTGGCCTAAACATGTTCACAGGGTAAATATAGTTCTCAGAATCATCAGAAGATCTATGTAAAGTTGTAATCATTTTATTAACCTTCTAATTAAATTAGAAAAGAAAATCAATAGTAAGCTTAAATGCGCTGTGATATGGATGGGAACCCTGATTATAGTCACTTAGCATTTAATGTTGGGTTTGGCTGGGGAGCGATATGTGATGGAGACAAAGTTGATACTGAATGACATTCAGATTTTATTCACATATATATCATATACATAAACAGATATGTATATATATATATACATGTATGTAACAATAATCAATGAAGATGGCGGCCTTGAATTTCAACGGGAGCAAGGATGTAGGTGTATTGGCAGGTATATATGGAGGAATGGAAAGGAAATTTTGCAATTATATTAAAATATCAAAAATGAAATAAATTAAAAAGAATATGTCACACAGAACAAATGAAACACGATGTCTCTTTTGCTGCAGTCATAGGGTATTTCAGACATTCTCCAGGAACTAATTGTGCACACTCAGTGTTACTATGGACAACTGGCATCAGCAGCAGAAACTTCTTTTGTACACAAAGGAGTATGAGTTCAGCATAATCTTGTTTGTGAGATTATTAGAAATGAGCATTAGAATTCATTTTACTGTGTTCTGTCATTTCCTGTTGTCTTTGAAATTTGTAATGCATGTGCCCTCCACAAAAAGTTACATGTAAAGACAGTAACTTCTCACTCAGGCACAGAGCTATACTTAACACTGTTATTCCTTAAAGAAGAACCAGAAGTCTCACTAGAAAAAGTATACACACTAGTAAATGCCTTCCCTTCTAACCAATCATAGCTCTAGGAACGTTTGCTAGAAGGATGCAATGCTTTTGTGCAGGGGAAAAGTCATATTCTTTCCAGGCTCAGAGAATGGGTGTAACTGCTGATACTTTGCCTGAGATTCTAGCAGTACTGAGTCTATGCAACTGGACCTGTTTTCTTTCACCACACAGTTTCAGTTCTTTCTACCCTAGTTTACAAAATGCTCATAAGAAGTCAGAGAAAAGAAAAATAACTAGCTTCTATTATAATTGTTTTTTAACATAAAAGAATTAGCGGAGAAAAATGTAAGTTTTATCTGAATATGCTGAATTTGTGTGTGATGATTTGAAGATTTCCTTTCCTATAGCCCCAGGCATTTGGGCAGTTGGTCCACAGTTGGTGGCAAAGTTTACAGAAGTCTAGAAGGAGTGGTTTTGTTTGAAAAACTATGTCACTCAGGGAGGGTTTTGATGTTATAAAACCTTTCACTATTCCCAGCTTCCCCTCATCCCACCCCGTTTGCCCTTAGTTCTTGCTCTTCAAGATTTCTGGTCCTGCCTTCAGGGCTTCCCTTTGCCACCACAGATTCTATACCTTTAGACCATAAACCAGATAAACACTTTCATCTAAATTGCCTTTTCCGTGGTGTTTTATCAAAGCAGCAGAAAAGCAACTAACAAAGAGTGACAGTTTATACCATCAACTTGACACAATGTAGAATTACTACAGGAAGGAGTCTCAATGAGTCAATGAGAAATGGGCCTATGGTGTGTCTGGGAAAGATTTTGTTATCTGGGATAATAGTGGTAGGAAGATCCATTCTGAATATTCACAGCACAATTCCGTGGGCTGGGCCAAGATCAAATGAGAAGGATTCAGTAAGCTGAATCTTAACATGCATACAATAATTTTTTCTCTGCTGTTCAACATAGGTATGGCTAATTACTTTGTGTTCCTGCCCTGATTTCCCTCCAATGAGGGACCCTAACCTATAATTGTAAACAAAATAAATCCTTTCTCCCTTAAGATAGTTTTTCTTATGTTTTTTTTAAAGTAACATAAGCATATGTATGACATTGAGGCAAGAAATTAGTTTTGCTGCACTAGAATGTTATGAGCTTCTCCCAGATCTCTGCTGCTTGCTTTGTTTCCTCTAATTTTTCAGGGTCTGACCCTCCAGTCACAAGAACAATTTATCATTTAATGTGATAGTGAAAGGAGAGCTGAATTTCTGGTGTATTTCTCTGAAGTTAATACAATTTAATCATTAATATGAAAACCAAAACTTTTTGAAAGATAATGACTTACCTGAGAAGTAAGTGTGATGGATGTCCCATGTGACTGTCTATGGCAGAACAAAGACTCCAAAATGCAAATTTCATGATAATGTTTATGTACAACTTGATGGAAAAAAAGATTTTACTTAAATCTATGCTTACTTTGCTGGTTTTCTTAACACTCTAGTTTCGTGAACAAACCAAATATAAGATGTTACTCTAAAATTGAATACATTTCATTCTGACTAACTTTGTTATGTCAAGTAGATTTACAAATGGTTGACACAGGGAATTTCTTTGGACAGAGTCAATTGGATCATGCAGGCTCTCACCCAATACATGGTTAATACATTCATTGATGGAATAAAAATTTGAATGGACAAAAAATGATGTAATGAAACTGAGGAAGACGAAGCCTATTTAGAAGAAAGAGAGCACTGACTTGTAATCAAGGGGGACTCTATCTTACCCTGCACTCTTTAACTATAGCCTTTATGTCTTCATCATGTCCACCATTAATTATCACCTTCCTTGTCCAAAGCTCCCTGTTCTTATGATGTTCTGACCAGCAACAATGGGGACCAAGTGAGCACTAAGTCTTTGAAACCACCAGAAAAATAAACTTTTCATCTTTGGAATAGTTTCCCTGCTGAAAGAATGACTGCCATACACCACTTTGAAATATAATTAATAACTGCTCCCAAGTCTATCAATGTAAGATATGAGGATAAGTATTCTACAACTTCAAGTAAAATGCTTAAGCAATATTCAAAGCAGAAATTAAACAGAAGGCATATGTGCTTTTAATTGTCAGCATGCACTAGCAAATTTCTCCTGATTGCCATAGTGTTTGTTCAGATTATTCGGCCATTTCTTGCTGCTAATTGCCACTACTGACATTAGAAAACCACTCTACCAAAATTACTGGGAAGAAAAGACACATTTTCCTGATTACATTCCAAAGAGCTGGCCCCAGGTCTGGAGTGACATTTTCTTGGGTTGTAGAGGATTGATAAACTCAAGAGAGCATAGAAATAATCCCAAATTCTAATCTTCATGAAGCCAGTTCTTTAAAGCATACTAGGGTTTGCAGCCAGGAAGAAGTATGTCTGGAGATTTACTACATTCATGGTAATATAGGGCTGTGTTTGTCTATGTAGAATCCTTTATATCATCCCAGGAACGACATTTGATAGAAGAAAAATATAATTCCATTTTTAAAAAGGGTTGGAATATACACTAAAAGTGAACTTGAATATGAGAGTTATCAAAGTATGGACCACTGGAAATACATGAGTTGGCATTTACTCTGGTTGAGGCATATAAATTGTAAATCCAAAGGGAGGAGAAACACATCTATACTGTCAGAAAGAAATAAATGAACCCACCAAGAGATCCAAAGGGCACAATGTATTATTTTATATGTAGTCTCTATTTAAACAAGCCCCAATTCTCCATAATTCCTCAGGACTATCTGTGCTATAGTTTTGCCGGTTTGTTTACTTGATTTGAGACAGTCTTAATTCATAACCTAGGTGTGTCTTCAGTTTGCAGTTCTCAACCTTCTGAATAAGAGTATTACTACATGCACCTAGCTACCCAGCTATCACAGATGATTTGTTTTTGTTTGACTTTTGTTGCTTTAATCTTTTATCACAATTCAGTCAAACATAAGAAACTGATTTGTGATGGTTGTCATGGATGGAGAGGGACTGTGGGATTGAGCTTCAGACAGAGAAGGGGCACTGGTTTTTACAACTGTTTCATACTTTAATGTTTAACATTTCTAAACTATTTGTATTTATCATATCCTCCATTGAAAATTTTAAAAATGATAAAAAAGTAATTCAGTCAAGGGTTACCCACTGTTTTTGATAATCTGGTGTATTTCTGGTGTTCTTTCATTTAGAATGTTACTTCCTTAGATGGTCCAGGTCAGAATATTGTGTATCCTGATTTCTTTTGCTAGTGTGAGATTTCTTCATGTTCTTCACATAGGCACTTAGTGCTATGAACTTTTCTTCTAGCACAGCACTGGTTTTCATAGTGTCCCGTAGGTTTGATTGTGTTGTGCTTTTATTTTGTTGAATTCTAGAAAGTCTTTAATTTCTTCCTTGACCCAGGGGTGAGTCAATTGAGGACTGTTCAATTTCAGTAAGCTTGTAGGCTTTCTGCAGTTAATGCTGTTTTTGAAATCTAACTTTAAACTATGGTCATATGATAAGATACAGGATATTATTCCAGGTTTTTTTTCATCTGTTGAGGTTTTCTTTCTTACTAAACATGTGGTATTGAGGTTACATGAGGTGCTGAGAAGAAGGTATATTCTTTTGTTTGTGGGTGGAATGTTTAATAGATGTCTGTTTAGTTCATTTGAGTCATGGCATCTGCTAGTTCTCTTGGTTTTTATATTTATACTTTAGCTGCTTTATTTGCTGCTGTGAAAAAATTGCATGACAGTTATAATATCACAGAAGAAGGATTTATTCTGACTAGTGGTTTGAAAGCAATTCCAATGTGATGTGGGATAGCATAGTGGCATAAACAGCATTTAACTATGTCAGTGAGAGCTTGAAACTCTTATTAATGTGGAACAGAACTATCCTATATGCCATCCTAGAACCTTCATGCAGGGACTGATGGAAGCAGAGGCAGATACCCACAGCTAAACACTGAACTGAACTCCTGGAACCCAGTGACAGAGATGGAGGAGTGATGAGCAAAGGGTTCAAGACCATGACGATGAAACCCACAAAGACAGCTGACTAGATAAAGGGGAGCTCTTGAATCCCAGACTGATGGCTGAGAGGCCAACCGGGGACTGATTCAGACTCCATAAATGTAGTGCCACGGAGGAGGTCACAGAAATCACTGGGTCCTTGTGTAGTAGATCAGTGTTCACCATGGTTTATGAATGAACTTTGGGAGCCCATTCCAATTAGAGGGATGCTTTCTCAGCCTGGCCACATGGGAAAGGGCCTAGGTCCTGCCCAGGATGAAATGACAGACTTTAGGGATTCCCCCCAAGGAAGGTCTCACCCTCCCTGGGGAATGATGTGGGGATTGGGTGGGGGGCTGGAGGGGCTGTTGAAGGGACGAGGGAGGAGGGGTGGGAAAGGGAGCTGAGACTGACATGTGAAACATTCATGTTTCTAATTTAAATAAAAACATATATTGAGAAAAAAGAGATCAAAGAGTGGAATGAAAGTGGGGCAAAACTATAAATATCAAGTTCTGCTATCAAGTACCCTCATCCTCCATTTAGGCCCTAAAGCCCAGATGTTCTGCAACCTCTGGAAACAGTGCCAACAGCTGGGGACAAGGCCCATGGTCTTGTTGGGAATATTTCATACCCAAACTATGATGTGGAATCACCAATTTTCTTTGGGTAATGGTTCTTTTTTCAGTGATTTTCATTAGTTGATAAACTTTCATTCATCATCTGTTGACTATGTCTCAATATTTACAGCCTGTTCTAAACATGCCACAATGTAAATTCTTGCTCCAAAATTATTTCTAGTCCATGAATACTTCTTTGTCTTTGCTTTATTGAATTTTTTTAATTTAGTAAAAGAGATATTTTCCCCATTGTATAGATAATATGGATTTTGTGAATAATTATCTTTTCAATATTTTCTAATGAAATGTGGAAAATGGCTGTATCCAACCCTTCCTTTCTTGCTGCTGATAAGATTAATGTCCTGATTAGCACTTTCTGAGTTGGATTGGAGGTAAAAATGACTCCATTTGGCAAAGCTCATCACATTTGCTGACATCTTCATTAACCTCTCTGATAAGGAAACCATTTCACAATACAAATTTCTCAAGGCAAGAGATTTTTATCTCCCATTTACCTAGCAATATCTCTCTATGCATGATGTGGGCAGGTTCAGTAGTAGCAATTGTACCTCAACCCCCTTTCCTTTTGTTCTTCCTGTTTAAAAGTTGACAAAGGAAACCAATAACTTCATGGTTACTAGGCAAACAGAATTTTCAAAAGAACAGTTGATGTTTTCAGAGTATAGGAAGCACAGAGGAGAGAGCAGAAGTTTCAGGATACTAAGAGAGATAGCACCTGGCTGAAAATCTGGGAAGAGCAGGTCATCAAGCTGGGTTTTGAATTATATCAAATAGTAAAAATTGTAGAGTTTGTAAAAGTTTCCTTTCTAGATACTGACCTGTTTCTCACTCATTTTATTTTTCAGCTGTGTTCTGATCCAGCGAATAAAACATAGTATTTCTGTCCTTTATAATCAATAAAAATAATTTATTAATTGACTGATTTTAAATTTTATGAAATGTGAAATACTTCATTAGGTTTACAATAATTTCTGAGGATTTTTTAAAATAGTCATTCTTCAATAATGTTTGCTTTGTATTCTCAATATAATTTATTAAACTAGTTAGATACATAATGGAAGTTTTAATAAGGTTCCTACAAAATTTCAGTGTCAACATGCGAATTGTGAGAAAATATTTAGCACTGACTTAGGTTGTCATATGTCATGTGATAATTACCCAGGTTTGGTTACTTTAAGCATGTACATATATTATTATTAGATGCTGAAACAAAACATTCACCACTGGTATAGGTAGCATTAAATTATTTGTATTAATTAGAATAAAACAATCAGAAAAATCATGATTACTTAGGATTTATCATTTTTACTTTTAACAGCATTATACGATTTGCAATTTTATTCATTTTATTTTCTGTGTAAGGATGTGTATGTGTGCACACATGTGTACACATGCTTGTCAACTCCAAAAATCAGTATCAGATACCTTAAGTCATTGTTCTACTTTGACTTAAGTCTTTTGGTTGTATTTTTATTTATTCTAGGTAGGGTCTATCACTGAACCTGAGGTCACAAATTATCTAGACTCATGGGCAGCAAGACTCTGAGATGTCTTGTTTCTGCCTCTCTGCTTGGATTACAATAGGCATGTGTCACCCAGGGATGCTTGGATAAGTTTGCTGAGGGAGCAGACTCACGTCTCCATACTTTCATGACAAGGAATTTGCTGAGAGATATGACCAGCTCATGAATTTATCTTCTTTTAATTGATCGTATTTAACACTTTCATTGCAAAATTGTTTAACATTTAATTTAGTTTTGGGAAAGGCTCTGGTACAACCTCAGAGTGTTATTGCTTCTTAACTATGGTCAATAGGCCTGTCAGTCACACTATAACATAAGCAGATCCAGTGTTTCCAATAAAATCCTTGTTGGGGAGTCACGCTGGCTACCTTAGTTTTATTCAGTCCAATTCTTGAACCTCACACACATAGAAACTGTTTCAATGGGTATTCTCTGGGGACCAATGCCTATATATGATTGTAAGCATATGTTGGGGTCATACTGAATACATATTGACTATACAGTTTTCATACTCAGTCTCCTACTCCTCACAGATGTGACCAAAAATTAAAAGTCGGCTTGTGCTTAATGGGAAATATAATATTGTTTACTTGTGAGTATGCATGAACCATGATTGTTTTATATCTGATTCTAATTATCCCTAATATAATTCCTGATTAGCTGATTTGAAGTATAACTACTTGGTCTGTCTTCTGCTTGAAAAACAAACAGCCACACAATAAACAATAACAGTAAAAAGAAAACAAATAAACAAAACCAAAGCCAAAACAAAATTTAATGCTTTCATTTTTTTAAATATGTAAAACAATCAAAATTACAGACCTCCCTTTCAAGTACTAACCAGACAAGACTCTGCCTAGTTTTTGAGATAAGATGAGATTGGACACATTCAGGGTATAACTTTACTGTAACAAGTGAAAGACTTGCATGTCAAGAACTTCAAATCTTGGAAGAAAGAATTTGAAGAATTTAACAGCAGATCAATTAACATACTTAAAATGGCCATCTTACCAAGAGTAATCTACAGATGCAACACAATTCTCATTAAAGTATCAACACAATTATTTACAGATCTTGAAAGAACAATATTCAACTTCATATGGAAAAAAAACACAGGATAGATAAAATGATCCTTTACAATGAAAGAACTTCTGGAGGTATCACCATCACTGACTTCAAGCTCACCTATAGAGTTATAGCAATAAAAACCACATAGTATTGGCATAAAAACAGACAGATTGGGCAATAAAATCAAAGTGCATAAATCCACACCCCTGTGGACATTTGATTTTTGATAAAGAAACCACAATTATGCAATGGAAAAATGAAAGCATCTTCAACAAATGAAGCCGGTCAAACTGGATGTTGGCAAATAAGACAATGCAAATATATCCAAATTTATTACCCTGAATAAAACAAGTTCAAGTGGATCAAACACCTCAATATTAATCCAGATATACTGAACCTGATAGAAAAGAATGTGGAGAATAGGCCTGAATGCATTGTCACAGGAGAAAACTTCATGAATAGAACACCAATAGCACAGGCACTAAGATCAACAATTAATAAATAGGATCTTATGAAACTGAGCAGCTTTTGTAATGCAAAGGCCACAACCAATAGGACTAAATGACAGCCTGTGGAATGGGAAAATATCTTCACCAGCCCTACATTCAACAGAGGACTGATTTCCAAAATAGATGTCAAAAAGCCCCAAATAATACAATTAAAAATGGGGTATAGCTGGCATATAAAATGGGCTTTGGAAGCCCATCCCACATCGAGGGTTGCTCTCTCAGCCTGGACACATGGGGAAGGGCCTAGACCCTGTCCTGGATGAAATGACAGACTCTGGAGATCCCCCAAAGAGGGCCTCATCCTCCCTGGGGGGGGGCAGAGTGGGGATTGGGTGAGGGATTGGGGAGGTTTTGGGGGATGGAGGAGGGGACTGAGAGGGAGCTGGGATTGACATGTGAAGCAAGCTTGCTTCTAATTTAAATAAAAAACAAAAATACATTAAAAAATGGGGTACAGATCTAAGCAAAGAATTCTCAACAGAGGAATCTTAATGGCCAAAAATCACTTAAAGAAATGTTCAATATCCTTAGTCATCAGGGAAATGAAATCAAAACAACACTAAGATTCCTTCTCATATCTGTCAGAATGGCTAAAATCAAAAACAACAGTGGCAGCTCATGCTGGAGATGTGGAACAAGGGAACACTACTACCCCATTGTTGGTATGAGTGAAAACTAGTACAGCCACTTTGAAAACAATATGGTGGTTTCTTCAGAAATTGGTAATTGATCTACCTCAAGACTCAGCTATAGCAATCTGGGGCATATACCCAAAGAATGCTCAATCATATAACAAGGACACTTGCTCAACTATATCCATAGCAATTTTATCCTCAATAGCCAAAAACTGGAAACAACCTAGATGTCCCTCAACTGAGTAACTGATAAAGAAAATGTACTGAATTTACGCAATTATTACTCAGCTGTTAAAACCAATGACATCAAGAGATTTGAAGAAAAATGGATGGGACTAGAAAAAAAAACCACCCTGAATAAGGTAACCCAAACTCAGAAAGACAAACATATCAACTGTAAAGGCTGTCCACGCTATGATCCAGATCCAGAGAGAATAGGCAACAAGAAGGTCTCAAGGGGGACAGTCAGAATTCCCTGGGAAGGGCAAACAGAATAGTTTTTGTGGTTGGACTGGTGAGAGGTGGGACTAGGAACAGGAGGGATTAGCTGTCCAAGGGAGTCAGAGGAGACTACAGAGAGACTACTGGAAAGGGGGTCAATTCAGGCTCAAGTATAAAACTAATGCAAGTGAAGTTTCTAGGAATCTACATGGATGATACCAGTTAAGAATCCAATTGACAGCCCGGCGTTGGTGGCGCACGCCTTTAATCCCAGCACTCGGGAGGCAGGGTCAGGCGGATCTCTGTGAGTTCGAGACCAGCCTGGACTACCAAGCGAGTTCCAGGACAGCCTCCAAAGCCACAGAGAAACCCTGTCTCGAAAAACCAAAAAAAAAAAAAAAAGAATCCAATTGACAAAGGATAGGTAGCCTGAACTGGCCATCTTCTATAAACAGGCCAGACTACCAGTGGAGGGATTGGGACATCAAACCATCAAACCAGCCATATAACCTTTGACCTACAGTCTTTCCTTCCTGTAATATGTGCTTGGAATAAAGGTGGCACAAAGGTTGTGGAAGAGTTGAATCAGTGACTAGTCCAGCCTGAGACCCATGCCATGAAAGTGAGCCAAACTATGATACTGCCTGAAGTGGCAGGATCCAGAGGTATGATGACTGAGACTTATAGGATAGAACCAAAGAGGACTGGAGAAAAAATGTCAATGCAATGATGCATAACAATATTCTGCTATATTTATATGTTCGTGTTTAGCCTAATAGTCATCAGAGAGGATTTATTTAGCAACTGGGGAAACAGAGGCAGACACCCACAGTCAAACATTAGATAAGTTCAGAGATTCTTGCAGAAGAGTGTGAGAAAGGATTGTAGGAGCCAGAGCAGTCAAGGACATCACAAGAAAGACCACAGGTCAACCAACCTGTGGTTACAGACTTAACTGACAATCAGGGAGCCTGTGTGGGACTGACCTAGGTGCTTTGCATATATGCTGCAGTTGTATAGCTTATTCTCTTGTGGGACTCCTGACAGTGGGAGCCAGGGCTGCCTTTGATCCTTTTGCTGTCTTTTGGGAACCTACTCCTCAAACTGTGTTGTCTTGCCCAGCCTTAATACAAGGTGTGGTCTTATTGAAACTTGATATGGGATGTTTTGTTGATAACCAAGGGAGATCTGCCCTTTTCTAAATAGAAAAAAAAAAGAGTGGTTGAGGAGAACAGAGAGGAGGTAGCAGGCAGGAGCTGAGATGAGAGAAGTAAAGGGAAAGTACAGTCAGGAGGTACAATAAATAAATAAAAATGAATATTAAGTATTTTAAAATATTATAGAGCTTAATAAAGGAGGAAGAATATTATACAGACTAGAAAAATAAAAGACCTAGATTCTGAAATTTTTATGCACGGAATCATGAAAGAAAAACAAATAGAATAAACTTAGACTGAACTGTCTTTTGTTACCTGAAATGTATGAATCTAATGACTTAAACTATTGATTTTTGTCTGAAATTAGTAGGCATTTCCGAAATGTACAAGGAATGTGCCTTAGAGAAAAAGTGAGATATTAACACCATATGCATTCCCATTTTGGCAATGAGATGAATATTAGTTATTATGCTGTTGGTAACAGAGGAAGCTAAACATTTAGGAAAGATCATCAAAACATTGACAACTTTTGATATTCTGTCCAAGCCAAGAGTATAGTGAACTCTCTTTGTATCTTTTAACATATGGACTGCTATTAGTCATCAATAGTGTATTTTATAGTCTATGATTTCATTAAAAAATTAGGTGTTTTTTTGTTTGTTTTCTTTTTCAAGACAGGGCTTCTCTGTGGCTTTGGAGGCTAGCCTGGAACTAGCTCTTATAGACCAGGCTGGTCTCGGACTCACAGAGATCTGCCTGCCTCTGCCTCTTGATTACTGGGATTAAAGATATGTGTCACCACCACCCGGAAAATTAGGTGTTGTTATCTGCATGTTTATACAATATAATATACCATTTGACACAATTTATTCCCTCTATAATGGTGTGCTTTGTAAAAGAATATTTGCTTGACTATTGCATTTATCTATTCTATTGTAATTTGAAAACTTAAAGACATGGCAAATTTATTTACTATGTTTGTAGTAAAAGGGTATATTTTATTTCAGACAGCACAAAAATATAAGACGGGAAATATATTTCATAAACAAAACACAGTAATATAGAAGAGCATTTGAACAAGCAGTGTCAAGTTTCTCTCAAATTACACTCTTATAATCTTATATTTTGTACCTTCATTTTATTGCAGTGCATATGATATATGGAAATTTTAATGCAAATATAGCTGTAGTCTAAATTAATGCATTTTAAGAGAAATCTTAAATCTTAAAATTGAAATAATAACCATCATGATATTGAATACAACTTTAAAATCATTTTGAAGGTGTCCAGAGGAAATGAAACAGCAAAGCAGGATCAGGACTTTAGTTGTTAGTAATTTAGAGTAATGCCTGAGGTGTACCTGATACCTGCAATTATCACAAAAGAATTCCCAATGTTGTGCCTCATGCAGAAATTACATTACTGTCTTTTGATGAAAAATAATAGTTTCAAAAATAATAGTTTTCAAGAAATTATTTCAATAGCATCTGTATAAAGTCAAGTGAGAAGTTCATATTAGAACAAAAGTTCTCCAATCACTTATCGGGCATTAGCTATCTATCTACTATTTATCTATCTATTATATATCTGTTTATAATATATCTACTATATATCTGCCATATATCTACTATTTATCTATCTATAATCTACTATTTATCTGTTTTACATTGATCTACTATTTATCAATCATCTATTGTCTATCTACTGATTTATGTTTCTGCCGCACTTTTTATTACTTATTTATTTTTCAGTTATTATAAATTGCATACCTGGCAATTTTATTGTGTCTATTTGGCATGGAATTTCTTAATTAAAAATGTTTGGGGAGTATGTAAAGTATTAATCATATGAAGACTTGATTGGACTAGAAATGATTTTTTAGTTAATGTATTATTCCTGAATAACTTTCTTAAACCTTTGGTTTTTATGTGATTATCTTTCATCACAACTTCAGGGATTCATTAGGACAATTGTGAAAAGAATTTATTTTTAGGTTTTTCTTCCTAATCTGGATGAAAAGCTTTTTGAGAAACAAACAGCAGGACGTGATTCTGTTTATAGTGATTACTAGTGAAGTGCTTGCCTCAGCATGAGGACCTTAGTTCTCATGCCCAGAACCTAAGAAATAAGGCGGACATGGTGATGTGTACTTATATTCTCAGAAGAGAGAGAATAAGGTAGTAGGAAAAGAGACATACCTTTAGAGATCAATGGCCAGCCAGTCTTGGCTCCTAGAGAATCTTCATGCCAGTGAGACTCTTTTTCAAAACCAAAGAGGACAGCTGCTAAGAAATAATAATCAAGGTTAACCATTGGCTTCTAAGTACACCTGTGCAAACAATATAATTGAACCCACACACAAACACACACACATATCCAAAATCACGATTTCAAAAAGAATGCTAAGCATCCACCAAGAACTCTAAGAATCTAAGAAGCAATGGAATTTCAAAGGGCATACATGTTGAATACCTTGAATTTTATAAAAAATACAAATATAAGAAAAATCAAAGATGTAAATACAGGTTGTCTCCACCAAAGCAGAAATTGCGTATTTTCATAATCAATGTTCACTGGAATATGGGCTATAAATGCTGTAAATTCTATTTGGCCTTTGCAATTTCTATGTATCAACAATAATAACATAATGTTTTGTAACTGGGAGAAGTTGCAAAAGCTATTCAAAAACTAATGGGGATAATTTCCTTTTTCATAAATTGACTTAAATTTTCTAAGATACAATAGTTGGAATATGTTATTAGGGGAAAAAGTCAGATTTTTCTAAAATTTAGTTGGGTTTTCAAAGTCAAGAGTTGAAAGATGGTAATGATAGTCCTGTGTCAGTCACTCTCACACTGATAATGGTCTCATTTCTGACAGGTGCGAATGTTTATAGACCTCAATTTCATCCATCTGGTGCTTAGGGTAAGTGTCAGATAAATGTGAAAACTTGTTGTAATATTTGAGGACAAATTATAACACTACAATACAATGAAGAACACAGAGGGACATAAATGTGAAATCACTAAATACATAATTCATTATATAAGGTAAGAATTACAAATGAGTCTCGTTTATAATTTAAACCTTTATGACAGAGGTCAAATCCCCACTGTTTTCTGCCATTTATGATTGGATGTTATTTAATCACACCCACACGGGAACTCCCCATTTTACATCAATGCAGGCCAGTTTATAAATCCTTGCCAGCAGTACTGAAGTTTGGATGAAGAGAAAGTTGTCAAAAGGAAAACAAACAAACAAAAAACTCCTAATAAGTTAGGCAGATATTAAGAAATAAAGCTAAATAGTATCTCAGATTTTTCATCTGGTATTTAAAAAGTACTGCATGAGGAAAGCAAAGGGTTAGGAATAAATATTCTAGATGAAAAAAATAGAAAGGAGTTCAATGCTTTTGGAACAGTGTTTTACCATAAAAGACTTTCTTGAACTTTGGAACTATGGCTGTTGTACACAAATCTCTATGATGCTCTGTTCAATTCCTTTTTAGCAATATGCTTGATTTCAGTCAATTCAGTTAATAATGAAATGAAGACTTTGTTTCTATTAGTTTTTGTTGTTTAGGATATATGATGTATGGTTTAAAGACTGACATTGTCTTAGTTTAGTAGGCAGGTGGGACTATCTGGACACTTGGTTTCTTCTTTACTTCTGGCCCAGTGTAACCACTAAAATTAATATATTGAGATGTCTAGACAGATATTAAGGTATTAGTTTTAGGAATGTCTGTGGGATGTTTCTTAAGAAATTAGAATTTCCAGTAGTGAGCTGAGTAGCAAATAGCCGGTCTTGATATGTGTAGGACTTTGTAAGTAAGCTTACATTATCAGATACTATGAGGAAGAGAAAGATTTTAAAACAGTGAAATTGCTGTAATTGTTACATCATATATTGTCTAGCTGGAGATCTCTCCCTGAAGTAAGGATGTGACTCCTGCAGCTCTCCATGAGTAATACAAGCAGTGGCCTTAAGAGTCCTACAAAGAAAAAAAAGAGTCCTACAAAGAATAGAGCTCCCCCTTTACCCTACCTTGAAGAAGTTGCTAGCAAGCCCGATCACCACTACCCAAGCTCAAGCCCACCTTTGTTATAACATATTTTTATTTCCTTTGGCCAGTGCCTACCTATTTGTGATTCCTGGAATGTGGGCTATATCACATGATATGGAACTGTTCTTCCCCCATAGAGCAAGGGATTCTTTTGTTGTATTGGAATTAAGAGATTTTTCTCTCCATTTAGGGCCTCGGCATGCTGTCAATGGTACCTAAAGTACAGTGACATAAAATTCTAGTAGTCTGTGAAGTCAAGGGAATTGACAAATCTTTGCCATCATACTTTCATCACACTATCTTTGAATAGATAACTCTCTCAATGAAGCTGCAATTGGGAACTTAAGGGTCCATTTCTTTCCTTTCTTTTACTCAACATGGTACTTGGGACATGATGCTATAATGCTAATAAAGGCCCTTTGAGGACTAATTCATTCCAGGTTCTTTTCTATAGGTCAGTAACATTTTTATTTTAAAAGAGATACATAATAAACATATATATTGTATGTAACTGTATATTATTACAACATATATAAATTTTATTTTAGATGAATCTGTATTATAAATACTGAAGCTGTTAATTAGATTATCAGAATAATATCTATCCTTGAAATATTGGAGAAAAGCTTTTATATTTAAAATCAAGAAATTGGTATTTGACAAGATTTATGGTTAGTTTGAGATATGTATTTAAAATCATCACTTTTATTTCTAGGGACCAATCATTATAACAAGCATTTTTTTAGACATAGAGGAGGCTGGAGTGTATCAAAAATTATTACAAGCTTTAGCTGCCTTAATGTCAAAATGATATATTCTAACACAAAACCACTAATACCAAGTCCATCCTACATGCTCCTTGGTTACAAGCACATCACATGTACATATATGTATGTATATATTATAATTCACCTGACTGCTAGACTAGGACTTTTGGATCAGTCACTGGAGAGTTAGAATAAGGAGACAGCAAAGACTTGGGGAAGGGGAATAAACTGGCAAAATATTGTTGTGTGCTTCTTCAGTTAAAAAATGATCGACTATTCTGTATGTCTTGATGTCCAGAGTTCATATTAGCGTTTCCAAAGTAGGAGTTTGTGGTATTGTGTAGTGCTTTAGGAAGAACGACGGTAGAGTTGGAGATGAAGTAGAACAATGGATGTTAGGTAGAGTCAATTGACTGTAAAGATAATGAAGGAGCCATTAAAACTATTCTAAACAGTAAAGAAAATTTAAATGAATATTAATATAAAAAGAAACATACACTGCTACTGAAAGGTAAGAATGATAAATATTACGAAGCATGAGTTAACAAATAAATGGACATACACACATACACACACAAGGTCAATGCTCAAGATTACTTTACCAATAAATATAAAAAGTAAAGACAGTATGTTTACCATTTCTATATTTATGAAACCCATGAATGTATTATTTACATTGATGTAATTAAGTTCTCTAGAAACATGTAAATTACTACTTTTTAATTTTATAAAATTTGAGGAAGTTAGTCATACATTTAGCTATTAATTGAATGAACCAGTTTTTAATTTTTGAAATAATAAAACTATGTAATTTTCCCCTTCACTTTACTCTCTGAAAACCCTCAAACCTGTTCTCTTCCAAATGCATGGCTTCTCTGTGCAAGACAGTGAGACTGAGTATTCTAAGTTCTTGCTCAGTGACTACTCTATGAAACACTTTGGCGACTTTAAGGAAAAAAAGCAGTGATGGATCCAAGTATCTGCTCTCATGAATCTTCATATCTAGACATGTGAATTTCAGGGTTTTGACATGAAGTAATACTTTAGAGATTATAGAAGCAACCAAACACACCTTTTTATTGCTAGAGATCTGATATAAAATAATCAGATATTTCATATAGCTGACAAAGCAGAAATGGAGTTCAGAAGTCACATACATGGACATCCCCCTCTCCATCTCCTTCATCATATTCCTCTTTCTCTCTTTACCAGACATATGTTTGATGGAAAAACTCCTTCTTTGCTTCTTTCCTTCTGGAATTCTAGAATGCTTGCCAGCATTGGCCAGCATAAATACAACCAGTGATACCAACGTTCCACTTCTTTTCCCCTATTACACTACGATTCTCAAAGGTGGTTATTAGGAAAATCATATGACAGTGAGGGCTTATATTAAGTTATCAAGCTACTTAATATAACTAAACTGCAGTAGAACATATTGCATATTTATTGAGTGAATAGTAAGTTTTGGAGTTTGTTCTGTGATAGGAAGAGTGAGTCATATATTACCTTTGCTATGTTTATCCTGGAACTATCCACAGTCTTGGTGTTCAATGGATATTAATTAGATCAATGAAGGTGATAATTTCTGAACAGCACCTGGTTTTTACGGAAAATAGTCAACTGTGCAGTTCTTCATCTATAGGTTGTGAATGAATATGTGAATCACCAAAAACTTAAGGAGATAAAATGTTGGGAACCTTACAGTGATCAAAAACTAATTCAAAATCAAACATACAATGAATCCAGGTATTTCCTGGCACTGTCATTAGACAACTTTGGTGCAGCCTTGGTTCTGAATGTGAAACATGAACAATTGTCACTGTATACACCATGACACCACATGCTTCTTGAATCTTTGAGAGCTGCAACAATTGCATGTATAACTTCATGTGTACTACTGTTCATACAATGTTAACTCCTCATATACATGAGTATAATGGTTTGACTATGAATGAAAATAGCTGAGATTTATCCTACCAAGACAAGGCTGAGAGAGATATTCTTCAGTATCTAAGGATCAAATTAGCATATCTTTGGACTGAATTTAGATAGAATATTTGATTTTAAAACTACTGTTTAAGTTACTTTCTCAAGATACAAAAAAAAATGGTTCAACGGAGTTTGACTTGGGATTAAAACTGAATTTTCAACAATTTCTGAAATGGCCATTTTGCATTGCAGTATTTATGTGAAATTTCCACAGGATTCTAAAAGCAAAATATTGATTTACTTTAAACACTGAAGGTGATCTACACGCTACAGTATCCGTATTCAGGTATGCTTTAATTCTTTAAATGCAATCAAGTAAGCATATGCATCTCATTATTATGAAAATTTATTTTCTTTTTGCTAAATGTTAAAGTTATGGATAGCAAGGACTATTTTAAAACAAAATTATCTTTTATCACATATTCCTGATTTTCCTTTTCTTTTCTCTAAAAATTTATTTTATATTTTGAGATTATAATATAATTACAACATTTTTCTTACACTTTCCTCCCTGTACACCCTCTAATAAACACCCCCTTGTTCTCTTTCAAATTTAAAACTTCTTGTTTTATTAATTATGACTACATACATATCTGTATACACATACATATATACATACACAAACACATACATTCCTAAATATACAAATACAACCTGCTCAGTATATATTACCTTATTTGAACATATATCTTAAGGGTTGACATTTAGATATTGAATAATCAATAGTCCTGTTTCCTGGAAAGGGTTTAAAACAAGGCTTCAAATGATTAAAAAATCATGGTGCTAGTCTAATAACTGAAAACAATGCTCATAGGATGTATTCACAACAAAGGAATTATCTTCTGGAAGGAGAATTTTATTCAATGTCAAAATGAATGAGAAACACATTAGTCATGCCTGGATGTTGAGAATTATTTTCCAGCAACATTATATGATTTCTGTGGTTCATAGCATCTCATTCATGTCCTCAAATACAAAATTTTATAATTTCATCTAATAGTCTAAAAGTTGTAACTAATTTCACAATCAACTTCAAAGTTTAATTCTAGCTTTTACTTATTTTGGGTGATCGAAAGATATTGCAGTTTTAGGAGCTTTCTCATTTTCTGTGAGCCTGTGAAATAATTTAGGTATTCCCCAACTCTTGTGGTAAGACAGGTAGGGATAAATATTTCTTTTAGAAGACAGAAAACTAGGAAAAAAAGAGTAACAGATACAAAGCCACACAGGAAAATATAACTTCATATCCTTAGACTTGAGGATTATCTTTAATTCATGTCTTATCTTCTAACAGGGGTTTGTGCCCAAAAGTCACTGACATTCCTGTTCCGATGCCTTTGATGAGTGTAGCACATACTGTAACTTTCACATATTGATGTCACCTGCCTGTGTATTTCCCTTCTGTTTCCTACCTAGAAGTTAACTATAGTTTTGGGGTCTTGAAACAGATCTACATTGCACCACTAACTGTGGTGATATACTTGTTATGCTCTAGCAAAGACAGTGGAAATCAAATTTCAAAGCTAGCCACAGACATAGAGCCAGTTAGTGGTGACATGCGCCTTTAATCCCAGAACACAAGAGACAGTGGTAGATGAATCTCTGTTAGTTCAAGACCACAATCAGCCATACAAAATTGATCCAGTCTAAACAAGAAACAGCTTACACAAAAGTGACCTCAGCATTTGGGATCATACAGCTTTAATCGCAGCACTAGAGAGGTGGAGATAGGTGTGATATGGTTGGGATGAGAAAGGAATAGAAGGTGAAAGTAGACAAGAACTTTGGGCATTTCCCTCTGGGGATTGTAGTCTGAGGTTTGAAGAGAGCAGTGCAATCTGCTTTGCACTCTGAGGAATCCTGGAGACAGGATCAGCCATTTCGATCTGAAATAAGAGGTAAGATCTAGTGGACGGTTGCTTTGCTTCTCTTATCTTCAGCTTGAACCCCAATAGCTGTCTTTGGAATTTTATTATTCATGTTATGACTGAATACTGGCCAAGTAGAGCACTCTTTTGTGACTACTCTATCCAGGCATTCATATTCCCTATAGCATCCTTTGAAATAATGGAGAAGAAACCCATTATTTCAAAGGTATTGGGATCTGCATATCACTCAAATAACTACAGAACTTGAAGCCCCAAGGCTTACAATTTGCTTTTCAGAACTCTATTCCTACCCACAATAAGGTGAGAGTAGGTGACCTATATCAGATTACTGTGAGTGAAGGCCTGTGGTGTCTTTTGGAAGGCAGTGCTGAGAACTTGTGCTAATCTCATCAAACTATAGATGTTCATCTCTTAAGTACTTAGCGGCAAGGTTCTGGTTGAGACAGGATCTCCAAAGAATGCTTAGGGTCACTGTCCATAGCATCAATGATCAGAATGTGCCCACTCTTTATTGGGCATCCTTTTAGAAAAATTATTTGATTGTCTCCTCTCCTTTCCTGATTACACTGTGTTTTCCAAAGCCCCCCATTGTTCTTTCCATTTGATATGTACTCTGTTGAAGTCCTTTTCCTCTCTTATATTTTATTATATGTAATTAGGAGATGTTGTTGGAAACATTGAACACTTTTTGTCTGAGAAATACTTCTGTAAACATCCGAGCACTTTGCTTTTAAGCCCAGCCTACCACCCAAAGCTACGTCATGAATATAATTTCACCAAATTCTTTGACACTTTACAGTAAGGCAAGCAATTATTCCATGTTTAGTACTTCCTTCCTTATATGTCACACTTCAACCCAATGGCCATAACCCTTTATATTTCTACCAACAATTTGCTCATGGTAATTGAATATTCAGTAAAATTAATGATTTTGTACCACAGTACTTTTCCTCTAGCCATTTCCCTATCCCTTTGGTCCTAGTTCAACATATTCTACTGTTATGCTGCTGTGAGAAGAGACTGGCAACTAGGTGGCATTTTCATGAAGAGAAATGTGCTTTCTCAGAATTCTAGATGTTTGGTGCCTGGGGGATTAACACCAATGCTTCAGGTTTCTGGTGAGATCTTCAATTACTGTTCAAGGGATGCAGGAGAGTAAATGAGCTGGATATTCAGTGAAGGCTCTTCTATTATAATAATCACATTGATCACATTTAGTAGGGAGGATCTCTCATAACCCAATCACTGATTACTCTGTAGCCATTTCTTCTTAATAGAAATGTGCTGCCTGTAAAAGTCAAAGCCCAAAGACTCCTCTCTAACTCAAGGTTACCTCTCAATTGCAACCCACTTAAAATCAAAGGAAAAATTGCATAGTTTCAACACATTTCAATATACATTACAATTCCAAAATGGTAGATTGGGGCACAGTGAGGAAATACTGAACCAATGACAAACTGAAAACCTTCAGGTTAGACTTCAAATCATGCATCTCCATGTGCTATGTTGAAGAGCAGAGATGGTTCTTTTTCCAGCTTTGCTGACTGAGATATATTCCTTTCTTAGGCTAGTTGTCTTGAAATCTCTGGCAACAAAATTAGTTCCAAACTCTTTATTTTAGTCTCAGACAGATTCTTTTTATTCACTTATTTATTTACCTATTTAGTTAGTTAGTTAGTTACTTGGCTAGTTAGTTTCTTCTCTCATGCCATCCTGACCAGAGTTTGCCCTCTCTCCACTCCTCCAACAACCCCCATGTCTCCTCTCTACCATATTCACTGCTTCTCTGATTCCTTAAGTAAAGATTTGGCTTCCCAGGGATATCACTGAACACACAATGAAAAGATGCAATAAAACCAGGCCAAAGCCTCATATCAAGAATTACCAAGTTATCCCAGAAAGTAGAAAAGGATCCCAAGAACAGGCAAAAGATTCACAGACAGACCCACTAACACTGTTAGGAGTCCCACAACAAGCCAACTAACCAACCACAGTCCATTTCCAAAGGACTTAGCACAGACCCAAGCAGGCTCTGATCCCATATGAGGCCTGCATAGCTGATTTTGTGGGCTGTGTTCACCAGTGTCATTGATCCAAGTGGCTCCTACCATTCTTCCTATGCCTCTTCTGCGTGGTTCCCTGAGCTCTGCCTAATGTTTGGGTGTGGGTCTCTGTATCTGCCTCTGTCAGCTGCCAGAGGAAGCCTCTTTATTGACAATGTCTCAGACAGATTCTTGGGACAAAGACAAAAGTGTAGTCACATCCTATGACAAAATTATTACAAGAATTTTCTCTAACCAAATGACTAATATTATTTCCTTTAAAATATTTTGATCTGAGTCTCCAGAGTCTACATTACCCCAGCACTATTGTTTTCCAAAATCCTGTTAAGGTACCACATTAAGCCACACTTGAGAATGCAACTTCTTTCCTGGTTCAAAGTTCAAAGTCTGTCACATTCCTCCAAAATACACCATGGTCAGACCTGTCAGTTGTAGCCTACTCCATGATACCAACTTCTGTCTCAGTTATCTTTCAATTGCTATGAAAAAAACCCACCATGATTAAGGCAATCTATGATAGAAAACATTTAATTTGGGAACTCAATGTTTTAGAGAGTGAATATGATATAGGCATGAAAGCATGTTGATCCAGCATAGATGAGAGCTTACACCTGATCCACAAGGAGGAAACATAGAGACTAATTGGCCTGTGCTGAGAAAACTTAAAAAATTTCCCCAGTGACAACTTCTGCCAACAAGTAGGATTAACAAGGCCATGACTAGCAATTATTCCCAAATAACCACCAACTTGGAAGGAAGTATTCAAGCATATGAGCATATGGGTGCCATTGTCATTCAACCTAACGAAATAAATGATAAATATGACACAATCTATTTACACCAAATAGAACCTTGTTAATGTATCTTTTTCAGTATCCAACGAACAACTGATATTTAATTTTGCTGAATGTTGGTAGGTCTCTAGAGATTTTGCCCACTAACTGTATGAAGGTTTTATCACATAGCACTAATCTTTGAGTGTGCTACATTTTTGTAAAAGCAACCAAAAGAACATAAGACAGCAGATGAGTTTGCATAAAAGTATTCTTATAGACCTTAAGTGGGTTACCTTCTGTGAGTTGTTGGTCAAAGTTGCACAAACCATAAAGGCATTGTCATGTTTTCTTGTATTCCATAAATAGATGGTAAATTCCATATTTCGTACGATATGGCACACTTTGACTGCAAGAAGCAGGGAAATTTGTTTGTGACTGAATTGATTCCTCCTCAGCTTGTTGACTTTCATGGTGCTGGAAATGACTGTGTGGAGGAGAACTGTTAGTAAAAGTTTTCCTTGGTTTGGGGGCCTGCACATTATAGTATAAAAATTCAGATAAGATGTATCCACTAATTCAATAGTGGCAAAACTATTTTAAAATTTGGATTTATGTTCTGCTATACAAAAGACAACTCATAACTGTTATACTTAGCTATAATAAATGTCACATCATAAGGAGGACAACGATCTAGCCATTGCTATCATGTATCTTCATTCCCACAGATTATTACAACTCCTAGACCCATCAGTAGGGTTAAATTATTTTATTTTGTAGAAAGCAGTTGTTTAAAAACCTCATAACTGGATAACTTCCTAGAAATAAGTAACATTTATTGTGACATAGTTGCCCAATGGTCTGCCATACATAAAGGAAAATAATAAAAACCACCATATATCTTTGCCATCCTTTTCAGGACAGGAGAGACATTACACAAGAAAAAGAAGGCTGAATGTAAGAATTGAATGAAGAGCTGTAGTATTAGACAACTATTTCTTCTGAATTAACATAGAGGCTCATCATAGAAAGAAAGGGAAACTCACAAGCTTAAACAAAACTCATTATTCACAAATTTCTGAAAATTACATGATTAACAAGTGTTATGTAAAGAGTTAAAATAGCAGGTACCAGAGACTCTCCTCACTGGTTTCCTGAAGTCATGGAGGGAGCTCCAGTGTTGCATCCCTCATGAGAAATAAAATTCTGTGGTGAGCAGAAATTTCAATAATGTAGCTCCTTTTAAAGCACCCATATAACTGTGAGTAATCCTTTCACACTTCTGCAAATAACCCCTATAAAATCAATGCTTGCTAGATTGTTTGGAGGAAGAATCACGTCTTTGGTCTGCCTTTAATGCACTATCTGGGATAAACATTTCCTCAGAAAAAAATTTACTTTAGGTTCATAAGTGTTTAACTTCCAAGCCTATAGTTTATGTTTGAGGAATAGAGAGACAGAGGAGAGAGAGAGAGAGAGAGAGAGAGAGAGAGAGAGAGAGAGAGAGAGAGAGAGAGAGGCAGACAGAGAGACAGACAGAGAGAGACAGAGAGAGAGAGAGACAGAGAGAAAGTCTGAAAAGTTCAAGTTCTTACACCAGATTGAGTATATGTCATAAGTTTAATAAATAATTAGAGAGAGCATGAACCCGAGAAACAGGGGGAAGGTTACAGACAAAATATAAACAAGTAGTATTCATCCAAATTTTTGAGGTACTATTCATAAGTTCTTCAGTTCTACAGATGACAGGGGAACCTTTATTAATAACCACATCAAGCAGTGTTAAGGTACAGAATGAGTAGAAGAGTTCCTTTACCATAGAGTCTTTCCTGTTGTTCCTCTTCTGTCTATACTCCCATCTTTTAAAACGATGTTTTATTACATAATTCTCTTTTCATATCAATGGTGATATATAATATAATTCAGATGATATATAAATTCTTGGAATTGACCTCATTAGCAAAAGTCACTTGAGACTTATTAGAATTAATCTATTTATATAGAGTTTACACTTTTCCTTTCCAAGGGTTTGTTTTTGCTTTTGTTTATTTTTGTTTTTGTTTTTTATCACAAAATGACATCTAGTTTACTTCCAGAGTTTTGTTATCCTAATAACGCTTTCATATAAAACACATGTAAGATTTTTTATGAATATGAATTTTTATTTCACTGTCATAAAGACAATGAATGTAATTATTGGCATGAATATAAATTTCTTGTGCCATTTTATAAGAAACTATGAAACTGTATGCAAAACAGATGTACATTTTACAGTCTTTTTGTATATGCCTTGATATGTTGTTTAAAACAGAACCCCATGATTCTGCAAATGTATGTATAATTGCTCAATTCAATTATTTGAATAGTCTGTTTTGCTCTATTGGTTTATTTTATCTCTTAGATAAATTATAATTCTGGGTGCTTATTTACATCTTTCCATGTGTTATCTGTTTTGTTTCTCTCCCTGTGATCAATATTTCATCCAAATTCCTATAAGCCTAATATTGGTTTATAGGCTCTTTGTATTTTAAAAATGTATAAATATTGGTGAATGTTCTTAAGAATATACTTATATGAAATTCGATCAATAACATATTAAATGCCTGTTTCTCCTTATTATAAGGAACAAATATATATATATATATATATTTTTTTTTTTGGTTTTACAAGACAGGGTTTCTCTGTATTGTTTTGGAGGCTGTCGGTCCAGCCCGGCCTCGAACTCACAGAGATCCGCCTGCCTCTGCCTCCTGAGTGCTGGGATTAAAGGCGTGCGCCACCACCGCTCGGCCAGGAACAAATATTTTTAAATATTGTAATAAACTTAAACGTGCAATGAATTGTGTAATTTTAGCCTTATCTTCTTAACATACATTTCCTTTATAATAAGTCATCATTTATATTTATTATCTCATAAATATTTGTTTGCAGATATTTTACATCTTAACTGAACTTTGTGTTTTAATCATTATATATTCATATTAATATCAGTATTTTATCATTTAACCTATGTGATGAGTTTCAAATTTGTCATTTAGGTTTTTAGTTAAGCATCTTTCTTGGACACAACTATATTTTTATAAAAATGTGTTATTATTATTTGATTCTGTTTTGTAGTATAATTATAAAATATGTCCTTTAGGAAATCACATAGAAACTTTCTTAGCTCCATTTCATCATATTTAGTGTTGAGATAATACTGAGCATCTATATCATATGCTTGGCTTGGATATGAACTATGTCATATATAAAGTTATGACAATAGCTATTACATAGAAAAATGCTGTTTTTGAAATGTGTATAGTCATATCATAACTGTGAGGTCAATGAAATGAAATGCTGAGAAGTTCACCAATTAATATAAATGGTTTATATTTGGAATAGTTGTTCATGATTGGAAATAGAGAAAAAGACAACATAATTTTTATTGCACCTTCCAAAAATTTCTTGGACTTAAAAGTAGCAGTTTGGTAGGCAGGCTACTATAACAGCTCTCAAAATACTTGCTAACTTTTACAGTCTGCTTCTCTGAAAAGTTATGGTGTTTAGAAAAAGTATCTGCAGATTTATGGTCCTATGTCTTCTGACTTAGTGTGAATCGAATGGGACATTGGCTCTGGCAAGTTGTAATCCAGGAAACTTGCTGAAGCAGGTCTGAAGATCACATCTTCACTCTCTTACTCATCTTGAAGAAAGCAGCTACTATGAATTTTGTAACATCGAACACACATGTTGTCCCAAAATGTATGAGCCATAATATGATCCCTGAGTTTCCAGTAACTGCATCTATTCTTATTACCAACATACCTCTTAGTCTCAGAGAGCCTGGCATAAAGATTCAGCCAACCTGTACTCATCTCCCTGAGTTCCAGATAGGTGACAGAGTAAATGATTTTGACTATGCCACAACATTTGATATAAAGTATCAGAGAGTGGCACACAATGAATTCACGTACCGTGAACATAAACATAAAGATGCCAAGATGCTGCCATGTATTAAGAGGTAAAAACCATGATTGTTTGCTGGTGTGAAGTTTATTAAATGGATACATGGAAGGCTCTTTCTTATATTTACTTCTAAATATCATTGCTTGTCCCATTGCTCATTCTATGAAGACCTATTTCATCTCCCACAAAAGTCAAACATTGCAATAAGCTGAAAAGAATCACATGTGATGAATTAGAGAAACTGTCCATGTTTGTCCAGAGAAAACACAATTATTTGGGCTCTTTACACTAACTTGTCTTGCATGAGAGCCTATCTTCAAAACAGTAGTGTAGTGGCTTTCTTTACTCTCTGCTAAAATGAAAAGAGTACTGCATAATGATTTAAAGTGTCTAAATTTGTGTATTATAGAAGTTAAACACAGACCAGCTGTGTTAATTAAAGGACAAATCCAAATCCTATCTAATGGATGATCTCTCCATTACCAGTCAATTTCAATAGAGTCATTCTCAAAGGCATGGGAAATGAGTGAATGGTTGCACTAGTGAAACTTCACAGTGAGCTAGAAATACATGGGTAAAATAAAATATGAATACAGTATTTGTATAAGCATTTGTGTTCTTGTTTTATAAATACTGTAAGAAACCATGAAATAGAAAGTATAGTGCCCTCACAATCAAGAAAAGTTATTAATATGAATTTGAAGAAGAGCAGAGAGACAGAGACATATGCGAGAGTTTGAAGGAAGGAAAGGGAAAGGACAAATGTTGCATTTAATTATAATATTCATAATAATAAAATAAGGTGGAAAGCAATAAAAGAAAGCATTTTATATTGTTCTCAGGCCTCAACGTACACTCACCCGTACATTCATGCACACACACACAGACACACAATAATAGTGACCTCAGGGATTATCACCTTAACATAATTGATTGACACCAATTTTGATTATGCTTTACATAATATTAAATTATAGTTATATCTTAAGCTTGTGGAAGAAAACAGAAAATAGGACTGAAAAAAAGAAAGGAGAGATAAGAAGAAAGGAATAGAAAAAGAAGCTTCATAATAGAGGAGAGGAGGCAGGCAGGAAAGAAAATATTTTTTTAACATCTTTACTTAACTCAGAGAGCTTCAGGAACTGCAAGATTGTGGGTTATTACTACCTTTTAGGGTGTCTGTTGGATGGGTGTGGTGTGAATTTGGAGGGGGGTTTATGGTATACATTTCAGCTGTTCACACTTGCCCTCCTCTGGGACCAGGCATTCAAATAATAGGAAATGTGTCAGTTCACTTCTCTTGCTGATTGCTATAACACAATACCCAGTGAGAAACAATAAATAAAGAAAAGAGGTTTAGTTATCTCACAGGTCTAGAGGCCCAAGAACATGACACTAACATTTACTTGGTTCATGTAGATGTTGTCTAGTTATTTCACAGCATAGCAGATGACATCATGGCTGGAACATGTGCAAGAGAAATAGACCACGTGGACTCAGGAAACCAGGGAGAATCACATGGCAGGTGTCTTAGTTAGGGTTTCTGTCGCTGTGGAGAGACACCATGACCACAGCAACTCTTATGAATTAAACATTTAATTGGGGTGGCTTTGCTTACAGTTCAGAGGTTCAGCCCATTATTATCATGGTGGAGAACATGGGGGCATGAAGGTAGATGTGTCTAGGCCCTGCCCTATATGAAATGACAGACTATGGACACCCCCATGGAGGGCCTCACCCTCCCTGGGGGAATGAGGGGATAACGGGGGGGGGATGGGGGGGAGGGCACGGGAGGAGGGGAGGGAAAGGGAGAGGGACCTCGTACTGACTTGTGAAGCAACCTTGTTTCTTATCTAAATTTAAAATGGAAAAAAAAGATCCCCATATGAGGGAAAAAAAAATAAGCAATCCAGGAAAGAAAATATTTATGAAGTGAAATTTTACACAAGAGTCTGATAAGGACTCATATAAAGAGTTCAGAATTATTCTACTAGATCTCTATGCTATGTGTAAAATAGTGGAGATAAAGGAATAATTAATGGTATTGTGGTTGATGATTTTTTCTAGGTGTTTTAATATGGTAATGATGTTGTTATTTAAAAACTGCCTTCACATTGCTACCTTAAGTTACTGAGGTTTTACTAGGTGCAACAGGGATACTAAGTCCCTTTGTTCTTTGAAGGGAAGTACTTCAGAAGTCTCCTACATGCAGACAATTTGCACATATTTTTATAGTTCATTCTCCAAGAAATGCTAATGAAAAGCTTTAGTTTTATAATTTTTTACATTTTTCACTTTAGGCATTTCTTTATAAGAGACAAAGACTATAAAATTCAAAGCATTTGATTATTCTATAGAGTTTATGGTATAATATATGGCTCAATAAATTCAACATATGCAAAGTTGATGGGAAAGAGAAAATGTTTTTGTTTATTTAATTTGAAAGTAGATATGTGGCCATTAAATTCATAGTGAGTTTTAAAAATTGCACATTAAATCACTGTGTTTTGCTTGTTGATTAAATCTCAATAGTTTATTTGTCTGGAGTAAGAAAAAGAGAAACAATATGAAGTTAACCTTTTCATTACAGAATTAGGAAGTACTAACTGAAGACTGCTCTTATATGAGGAAGGGAAGAAGGAATGGGCCATCGCAATTCAAGAATCATTTCTATGAAATCCATGGTGGTTATAAATTATTAATAAATTATTCTATTTTAAATTAATTTGTTCATTAATCATTTCACTTATGGTCTCCTTGTCAAAGTATATTCTATGAATACATAAGAAACATCTGAATCATAAGATAAAAACAGAATTTATTGATAAAAAGTCAACTATTAAGTATATGTACAAAATGTTTCAAAAGTCTCACTTCAATGAACAGGGCAATGACAAATTATCGTTACAAGCCTTTAATCCCAGCACTTAGGAGGCAGAGGCAGGTGGATCTCTGTGAGTTCGAGGCTAGCCTGGTCTACAGAGCGAGTTCCAGGACATCCTCCAAAACAATACAGAGAAACCCTGTCTCGAAAAACCAAACCAAACCAAACAAAACAAAACAAAAACCAAAACCAAAACCAAAAACAAAAACAAAAAAACCCGAAACCAAACAAACAAATAAAAAAATTCTACATCTGAATTCCAGTCATATTACTCACTTAATCGTACTATGACTCATTCCCTTCATGAACAACTTGCTGTTCAAAATGTAAGACAGTATATTAATCTCATTATCAGTTGTACACAGGGCAAAAATACTTGTATTGAGTTGTTCTGTCCTAGTTTACTTTATTAATTACATGTAGTAATTGAGTCCATTTCAGAGACTGTTACTGAGACTGTATATCTATACTAATTTTCAGCAGTTTACAAATAATAAACATAATGCATACTTTTGAAAGACATATCAAAGAATGGTGTCAGAAGTTCCGGAACCCGATCCAGGCGCCCAGAAAGCAGCTGCTCCTCAGCCCGACCAGGCACACATTGATGCTGCAACGATAAACAGCACACTTACTGAAAGTAAAAATAAGTATTTATTATAGAAATTACTCACAAGTGACAAAACAAATAACCCAGATGAGCTGAGTAGTTTTCCGCTGCCGAACTGGAAGCCAGAAAGCTGGAAAAAGAGAGGGAGACTTCCGTTGTTCAGTCTTTTATACGTTCCTCCGTAAAGCCCCTAGCCACGCCCAAAAGTGGGCCTGGCTAGTGACGTAGTTCACCGCCTACATCCATATATGTCTTTAGTCATGCCTAAAGTGGGTGTGGTTAGTGGTGCGGTAAACCGCCCTTTTATTACCTCATCTGTATGTGCCTCTAATAAGTCACATGGTTAATGGCGGCCCAATGTTCCTCCTAGAGGACCTTTATAAGGGCTCAGAAATGAATTAGCTAACTTTCCATTCATGTTTCCTTTATTTTTTTCATCAGGAAATTATGCCTATAAGCTGTCTGTGCTCCTGTAAGACTATCTTTGTCCTTAAATTTAAACTTTCTATTTTAATTTTTTTGCAGTTTTATACTAGTACACATTGTACAGAGTTCATATTCACTACTCACTAATCTCAGACATTATCACCCATTACTCATTACTTTTTCCCCAGTAGTCTGGTTCTACATGCCCTGCAGGTCCTACATTACTCTTTTCTTCCTTTTCCTTTTCTTTTTTCCTTCCCTTTCCCTTTCTTTTTTGTGCAGGTTTGGGCTGGTAGCCATTGTTGCTGTTGAGTTCATGATTACAGCAGCTATGTCATCACCTACAAGACAGCATTTTGGAACACTTTCTCCATCCTCTTGCTACCACAGACCTTACAACCTTTTCCCCCCACATATATCCTAGCTTGGATGACATGACACATCTGTCTTATTTAAGCATTGGCCCTATCAGCCTCATATTATTAGTGTTTTGAACAGTTGCTGTTATTGTTAACCATGACCAAAGGAGGTTTCTCTGACCCAATCTTCTAGTTGCAATAATATACAGGTATAAAGACAAATTTGGTTGCTATAAAGTAGAAGCTCCTTCATTATGCCACTAAATGATAGTGTCATTTGATATCTAGAAATTATAATTTCTAGAGATGATAGATAGATCGACAAATAGGTACATGGATGATAAATAGGTGATTGTTAGATAAAGTGTGTGTGTATGTGCATATGAGTGTGTGTGATGTATGTAAATATAAATAAGATGCAAAGTGTCCTGCTAGGTACAGAACACTCAAAGTAAGAAAGACACAAATACAGCAAATTAAAGCTGTTATTGCAGAGTAAGAAAGCTCTTCAGTTTCATTCTGTACTTCATACTAACTTATATTTATGTATATGCTAAATTAACCTATTACCATTTATGTACAGGTAACCTGATTTCAATCCAGTTCCCATTGTAGTAGTATTAATTGTCCACCAAAAATTTTTTGGAGGTGGTGGTAGGGAGTTTTGAGACAGGGTTTCTCTGTAGCTTTAGAGGCTGTCCTGGAATTAGCTGTTGTAAACCAGGCTGGTCTCAAACTCAAAGAGATCTGCCTGTCTCTGCCTCCTGTGTGCTGGGACTAAAGGCCTGTGCCACCACTGCCTGGCTTTCACCAAATTTTCAAATGTCATCTCAACTTATGAACAAATAGTAGTCTATTCCCCAAAATGAGTGGCAATGTGTAATAAACACCCTTTTTGTACAAACTGATATGTCTACTGGTTGAAGATTATTTAGTTGTGGTCTAGCACTTTTAGTCCGTGTGACATTCACTTGGATTCTTTATTCTCCTGGCTTCATGAAAGTATAGGTAGAGATAGTCATCAGGACTACCAACTCGCCATAACCACACATAAACTTGTTACTAATTATAAACGCTTAGCTGAGAGCTTAGGATTTTTTACTAATTAGCTCTTTCAACTTAAAATTTACCCATATTTCTTGTCTATCCTCTACCATGTAGGAGTACATTTTTTCAACACAGCATATTCATCTTTTACTCCTTCTGTGACTGGTTCATGGCTGCTGGCTCCTGTGACTCTGTCCTTCTTCCCAGCATCGTCTCAGTCTGGCTTTTCTGCTTAACCTCTTCTTGTCTAGCTGTTTTCCAGCCAGTTCTTTTTTAACAATGAGAGTAAAACATCTTTACAGTGCACACGAGGGTTATTCCACAGCATGAAAGTGTGAGAATTTGTAGCAGAAGAAAATATTTTCATTTAAGAAAGAGGTGATCCAAACACCATAATAGTATAAAACATTCGGTCTTTGGCAAAGGACTATGTATCTAAAATAGTAACAGTTTTGTCTGGCAAACTGATCAACTTATCTTTCATTATTTGTGGTCTTTCTGCTCAGAAGGCCTACCTTGTTTGATAACACTCGCACCAATTAAAGCACTCCTTTGTACTAAGGCATTGTTTCCAGAAGGCCCCTGTTAAAATGCAAATATGCCATCTGGCAAGCCACTACCTCATTAGCTCACACCATCACAGCAGCACATATTATGCATCATATTAGATATGGAAGAGACACCGAGCTGATGAACTCTGACTAAAAGAGGAAGGTTGGAAACATCCCAAGTAGGAATGTTTTGGGATGGTGCCTGAGGGCAATAGAGCAGAAAGATGATAGTAGTGTTGCCTGGTAGGGAACTGGAGATAACATTTCCAAGTTTGGCATTCTGTCCAAGCACTGGCTGTGATATGTTCAAGGGAACACAGCCTGCCGTCCTGGAGGGAAAATTTCAAAACTTGTAATCAAGCACCTTTACCTTACAGGTGAATAATCTGAGATTGCAAGTGGCTGGATAACTCCTTTCTGAGTCCTCACCTAGAATCTCAGCATTAGTTCTCGAAGTCAAGAGGCCAGATATGCACCTAATTCTTTAGCACTTCACAATGCGTAAATGTGCATAATTACACATAAGACATTTCATATGCACACTTAGAGCATTATATTTCCTCCAACTACATTCAAATCTCTTACGTATTCTTTTATATCTCCCCACAACAGTACATAAAACGAGTGCTGTCCTGCTCCTGTCAGAGACTCCTACACTAGGCCTCCTTGCAAGGAAATCTTGACTAGATGGCTATTGTTATATTATTTATGGGTATCTCACCACAGTGTGAGTTATTCTTCTTTTTGAAGTTCAGGTGATTAGAATAATCTTCCTAGTTTTTTGTTATCAATGACAAGTGACCTGTATACCACCAGAGGATCCTGAGGATTTTGGATCAAATATTTCAGTTGTGGAGGCAATGTTGCTATTTTGAGGAACAGTGTACAAAAACCTTTCTCATTTAAAGCCCTACCTCATTTTTCAATTTCTCTATCTCCCTGTTTGAATTCCTAGCCTGAGATGAGATATTTTAATTTATCTTCTATTTACTTTTGTCACAATCTCTATTCAATTATGCAGTGGGAAAAGACAGAACTTTTGCCGGTTCTATACCATTGGACCAATAAAACTATGACCAAAATGGACTTCTTTCTTATGATTATCCTACTTAAGGTATTTTGTGATAGTGACAAAATCTAGTTAATACATAGGTACAGATGAGTTACCCTACCCTCCCCAGGAAGTATATGAGATACCTCTGAGATGCCAATATGTTTCATTCTAACAAGAAAGGATCCAGGATTACTAAGTAAAAAGTAATTATCTTTTTTGATAGTATCAATAACATTCTCTGTGAAAAACTTGGAAATAAAGAGAAATAGACCTAAAAGTACAAAATCGTTCTCCTCTAAGATTCCGTTATTCAGAAAACTATTATTATTTCAGCATTATGTTTTATGTGCAGTGTTGCACTATTCCCTTTAAGGTCCCTCAGAGATCCTGAGAACTACATTTCCCACAATTCGTTTTCTCAGTAAACACAATTTAGAGTTTTACAAGTGAGAGGTGCTGGAAAGAGATTTTAAGAGTAGAGTAGTAAGAGAGGCCATTATCCTTTAGAGAAATATCAGAGAAATTCAAGAGTACACATGAGATTCAACATCGTTTTCCCAGTAGGCACTGAAAGACTAACCACACAGCTGCGTTTGACTGAGATAATTGGTTACAGCTTCTCAGAGATTATTGAGAATTGCAACAGCTCCTTGTGGAAAAGTTAAACACAGACATGCAATCTTTCACACCTGGAACAACTGGAGTGCATTCTACTTCATTCACTGAATGGTGAACATATTTTTCCTTTTTTATGTATATATTTCCCTGTATTTTTATGTATATATTTCTCTGTAATTTATTACAAATTTATACATATTTTATGTGTAAATTTCTGTGTATTATGCACTCATTAAATTTCTATTTTATCTATTACACTTGCTACATATACCTTACTCTTTTTTTAATTTATTTTTTATTTTTATTTTTCATGTCAATCCCAGTTCCCTCTCCCTCCCCTCTTCCCGCACTCCCCTTCCCCCCAGCCTCCCACCCTATTGCCAATTCCTTCCACATAGGGGATATCTAGAGTCTGTCATTTCACTCCGGGTAGGGTCCAGGCATTCCCTTAAGAGTCCAGGCTGAGAGAGCATCCCTCTTTGTGCTATGGGCACACAATGACTGTTTGTATTCCAGGGATAGACACTGATCCACTGCTCAAGGCCCCATAGGTTGCCCAGGCCTTCTCACTGACACTCACATTTGGGGGGGGTCCAGATCAGTCCCATGTTAGCCTCCCCGCTGTCAGTCTGGGGTCCAAGAGCTCTCCCCTGTTCAGATCAGCTGTCTATGCTGGTTTTGCCAGCCCATTCTTTGCCAATTTGCTCATCACTCCTTTCTCTCTGCCACTGGGTTCCTTGGGTTCAGTTCAGTGTTTAACTTTGTGTTTGCCTCTGCTTCCATTAATCACTGGATGAAGGCTCCCAGATGGTTATAGACATCAAGTTCATTATCAGGAATGGGCATTCGAGGTGGTCTTTCCACTATTACTTAGCTTGCCAATTGGTGTTATCCCTTTAGATCACTAGAGGTCACTCTGGTGCCTGATCCGTCTTCTAACCTATGATTCCCTCTTCCCCCTATAATACCCCCACCCACTCAACTTCCTGTTCCCCCATGACCTACTCTCTCTTTCTCTTCTCCCCCCTCTCTTCTTCCCAGCTCGCACTCCCCCTCACCCCTCACCGTGTTCCCCATCGGTTCAGAGGATCTTGTCTCAATCCTCTTCTCTTGGGTACTATGCATATATGCATATCTTTTAGGTTCTTTCCTGTTTCCCAGACTCTCTATCAGTGGAAGTGCAGACTGGCACTATTTTGATCCATGACTAGAAACCATATATGAGTGAGTACATACCATGTTTGTCTTTTTGCGACTGGGTTACCTCACTCAGGATGGCTTCCTCCAGTGCCATCCATTTACCTGCGAATATTAAGATTCCATTGTTTTTTTCTGCTGAGTAATACTCCATTGTGTAAATGTACCACATTTTCTCCACCCACTCTTCAGTTGAGGGGCATCTAGGTTGCTTCCAGGTTCTGGCTATTACAAATAATGCTGCTATGAACATAGTGGAGCAGATGCCCTTGTTGTATGAATTTGCCTCATTTGGATATATGCCTAAGAGTGCAATTGCTGGGTCTTGCGGTAGATTAATTCCCATTTTCCTGAAGAATCTCCACACTGATTTCCAAAGAGGCTGTACGAGTTGGCACTCCCACCAGCAGTGGAGTAGAGTTCCCCTCTCTCCACATCCTCTCCAGCATAAATTGTCTTCAGTGTTTTTGATTTTAGCCATTCTGACAGGAGTAAGATGGTATCTCAGAGTTGTTTTGATTTGCATTTCCCTGATGGCAAAGGATATTGAGCACTTTCTTAAGTGTCTCTTGGCCCTTTTAGCCTCCTCTGTTGAGAATTCTCTATTTAGATCTGTACCCCACCTTTTAATTGGATCCTTTGGTGTTTTGGAGACTTGTTTCTTGAGTACTTTGTAAATTTTGGAGATTAGCCCTCTGTCAGATGTGGGGTTAGTGAATATCTTTTCCCATTCTGTGGACTGCCTTTTTGTCTTGTTGACTGTGTCCTTTGCCTTACAGAAGCTTTTTAGTTTCAGGAGGTCCCATTTGTTAATTGTCGATCTCAGTGTTTGTGCCACTGGTGTTATGTTTAGGAAGTGGTCTCCTGTACCAACTCGTTGAAGAGTATCTCCCACTTTCTCTTCTAAAAGTTTCAGTGTGGCTGGATTTATGTTGAGATCTTTGATCCATTTGGACTTAAGTTTTGTACAAGGCGCTAAACATGGATCTATCTGCAGTCTTCTGCATACCAGTACCCAGTTATCCCAGCACCATTTGTTGAAGATGCTTTCTTTTTTCCATTGTACAGTTTTAGCTTCTTTGTCAAAAATCAAGTATTCATAGGTGTGTGGGTTAAAATTAGGGTTTTCAATTCGGTTCCATTGGTCTACCTGCCTATTTTTGTGCCAATACCAAGTTGTTTTCAGGACTATAGCTCTATAATAGAGCTTGAAGTCAGGTATGGTGATGCCTCCTGAAGTTCCTTTATTGTATAGGGTTGTTTTGGCTATCCTGGGCCTTTTGTTTTTCCATATAAAGTTGATTAATGTTTTTTCCAGGTCCTTGAAGAATTGTGATGGAATTTTGATAGGGATTGCATTGAATCTGTAGACTGCTTTTGGCAAGATTGCCATTTTTATTATGTTGATCCTACCAATCCAAGAGCATGGGAGATCTTTCCATTTTCTGGTATCCTCTTTGATTTCTTTCTTTAAAGACACAAAGTTCTTGATATACAGGTCTTTCACTTCCTTGGTTAACATTATCCCCAGATATTTGATGCTGTTTTTGGCTATTGTAAAGGGTGATGTTTCTCTGATTTCTTTCTCAGTCACTTCATCATCTGTATATAATAGGGCCACTGATTTTTTTGAGTTTACCTTGTATCCTGCCACATTGCTGAAGGTGTTTATCAGCTCTAGGAGTTCCCTTGCAGAGTTTTTTGGGTCACTTATGTAAACAATCATATCATCTGCAAATAGTGAAAGTTTGACTTCTTCTTTTCCTATTTGTATCCCCTTTATCTCCTTTTGTTGTCTTATTGCTGTAGCTAGAACTTCAAGTACAATATTGAAGAGATATGGAGAGAGTGGACAGCCTTGTCTTGTTCCTGATTTTAGAGGAATTGCTTTGAGTTTCTCTCCATTTAGTTTGATGTTAGCTGTTGGTTTACTATATATTGCTTTTATTATATTCAGGTATGTTCCTGTTATCCCTGATCTCTCTAGGACCTTTATCATGAAGGGGTGCTGGATTTTGTCAAAGGCTTTTTCAGCATCTAGTGAGATGATCATGTGGTTTTTCTTTCGCAGTTTGTTTATATGGTGGATTACATTGATAGATTTTCTAATGTTGAACCATCCCTGCATTCCTGGGATGAAGCCTACTTGATCATGGTGGATGATTTTTCTGATGTGTTCTTGAATCTGGTTTGCGAGTGTTTTATTGAGTATTTTTGCATCAATGTTCATGAGGGAAATTGGTCTATAGTTCTCTTTCTTAGTTGTGTCTTTGTGTGGCTTGGGTATCAAGGTAATTGTAGCCTTGTAAAAAGAGTTTGGCAGTGAGCCTCCTGCTTCTATTGTGTGGAATACTTTGAGGAGTATTGGAATTAGCTCTTCTTTGAATTTCTGGTAGAATTCTGCACTGAAGCCATCTGGGCCTGGGCTTTTTTTGTTTGGGAGACTTTTGATGACTGCTTCTATTTCATTAGGGGTTATAGGTCTGTTTAGATTGTTTATCTGCTCTTGATTTAGTTTTGGCAAGTGATATCTATCCAGGAAATTGTCCATTTCCTTTATATTTTCAAATTTTGTGGAGTACAGATTTTCAAAGTATGCCCTGATGATTCTCTGGATTTCCTCAGAGTCCGTTGTTATGTCCCCTTTTTCATTCCTGATTTTGTTAATCAGCATGCTCTCTCTCTGTCTTTTGGTTAGTTTGGACAGAGGTTTGTCTATTTTGTTGATTTTCTCAAAGAACCAACTCTTTGTTTCATTGATTCTTCTCAGTGTTTTCCTGGTTTCTACTTGATTGATTTCAGCCCTCAATTTGATTATTTCCTGGTGTCTGCTCCTCCTGGGTGAGTTTGCTTCTTTTTGTTCTAGAACATTCAGCTGTGCTATTAATTCTCTAGTATGACTGTTCTCCAGTTTTTTCATGTGGGCACTTAGTGCTATAAACTTTCCTCTCAGCACTGCTTTCAAAGTGTCCCATAAGTTTGTGTATGTTGTGTCTTCATTCTCATTGAAATCGAGGAAGTCTTTAATTTCTTTTTTATTTCTTCCTTTACCCAGGGATGGTGCAATTGTGCATTGTTCAATCTCCATGAGTTTGTAGGGTTTCTGCGATTTGTGTTGTTGTTGAATTCTAATTTTAATGCATAGTGGTCTGATAAGATACAGGGGGTTATTCCAATTTTTTTGTATCTGTGGAGATTAGCAATGTTTCCTATTATGTGGTCAATTTTAGAGAAGGTTCCATGTGGTGCCGAGAAGAAGGTATATCCCTTTGTATTTGGGTGGAATGTTCTATAGATATCTGTAAAACCCAGTTGGGTCATAACTTCTATTAGTTCTTTTGTTTCTTTGTTAAGTTTCTGTCTGGATGTCCTGTCTAGCGGTGAGAGCGGAATGTTGAAGTCTCCTACTATTAGTGTGTGAGATTTTATGTGCATTTTGAGCTTTAATAGTGTTTCTTTCATGAATGTAGGTGCCTTTGTATTTGGGGCACAGATGTTTAAAATTGAGACTTCATCTTGATGTACTTTTCCTTTGATGAATATGAAGTGTCCTTCTTCATCTCTTTTGATTGATTTTAATTTGAAGTCTAGTTTGTTAGATATTAGGATTGCTACACCCGCTTATTTCTTGGGACCATTTGATTGGAAGATCTTTTCCCAACACTTTACTCTGAGGTAACGTCTGTCTTTGATGTTGAGATATGTTTCTTGTATACAGCAGAAGGAAGGGTTCTGTCTTCGTATTCATTCTGCTAGTCTGTGTCTTTTTATAGGCAAGTTGAGGCCATTGACATTGAGGGATATTAATGACCATTGATTGATGATTCTTGTTTGTGCTTGATTTATTGTTAGTGAAGTTATTTTGTGTAGGTATCCTCCCTTTTTCTTTTGGTGTTTTGTACAGTGGGATTATATCTTGCCTGTGTCTTTGTGAATGTAGTTATCTTCCTTGGATCTAGGTTTTCCTTCTAGCACTTTCTGTAGAGCTGGATTCATGGATACGTATTGTTTAAATGTGGCTTTGTCATGGAATATTTTGTTTTCTCCATCTATGGTAATTGAGAGCTTTGCTGGATATAGTAGTCTGGACTGGCATCCTTGTTCCCTTAGCGTTTGTATGACATCTGCCCATGATCTTCTGGCTTTCATCATTTCGATTGAGAAGTCAGGTGTAATTTGGATAGGTTTGCCTTTGTATGTTACTTGGCCTTTTTCTTTAGCTGCTCTTAATATTTTTTCTTTACTCTGTAGGTTTGATGTTTTGATTATTATATGGCGAGGTGACTTCTTTTTCTGGTCCAGCCTATTTGGTGTTCTGTAAGATTCTTGTATTTTCATAGGCATATCTTTCTTTAGGTTAGGGAAGTTTTCTTCTATGATTTTGTTGAATATGTTTTCTGTACCTTTGAGTTGTATTTCTTCGCCTTCTTCTATACCTATTATTCTCAGGTTTGGCTTCTTCACGGTGTCCCATATTTCCTGGATATTTTGTGTTAAGGATGTGTTGGTTTTGATATTTTCTTTGGTTGAGGACTCTATATCCTCTAATGAGTCTTCAACACCTGAGATTCTCTCTTCTATCTCTTGTATTCTATTGGTGATACTTGCATCTGTAGTTCCTGATCGTTTACCCAGCTTTTCTATTTCCAGCATCCCTTCATTCTGTGTTTTCTTCATTGTTTCTACTTCAGCTTTCAATCCTTCAACTGTTTGAGTTGTTTCCTTAATTTTTTTGGTTGTTTTTTCTTGGTGCTCTTTAGATTCTTTGAGAGATTTGTTTATTTCTTGAATTTTTTCCCCCATTTCATGGATTTTTTGTTTGTTTTTTCTTATATTTCTTTAAGGGATTTCCTTGTTTCTTCTTTGAGGGTCTCCATCATCTTCATGAAATAATTTTTAAGGTCTGTCGCCTCTCCTTCGTCTATGTAGTCCTTTTCGGGTCTTGCTGTTGTTGGATCCCTAGATTCTGGTGTGGTCATGTTGGTCTTTCTATTGCTGAGTGAGCTCTTATTCTGTCTTCTTCCCATCTTTTCTTCCAGTGGATGCTGGTGGGGTCTTTCTGTCTCCACTGGTCTCCTTCCTTCCTGAAGCTGAAGCTGGACTAGCTGGGGTTTGGGGCTTGGAAAAGCTGATGTCTTTCCTGAAGCTGGACTAGCTGTGTTTTGGGGTTTGGAAGAGCTGATGTCTTTCCTGAAGCTGGACTAGCTGGGGTTTGGGGCTTGGAAGAGCTGATGTCTTTCCTGTGTGGGTGGGTCTTCTGAAGCTGGACTCACTGGGATTTGGGGCTTGGAAGAGCTGATGTCTTTCCTGAAGCTGGACTTGCTGGGGTTTGTGGCTTGGAAGAGCTGATGTCTTTCCTGAAGCTGGACTTGCTTGGGTTTGGGGCTTGGAAGAGCTGATGTCTTTCCTGTGTGGGCAGGTCTTCTGGATGCCAGGAGCGGCCCCAAAGATCAAGGGGATGGGTGTCGGGCAGGGGATCCCAGAAGCTGGACTCGCTGGGGTTTGGGGCTTGGAAGAGCTGATGTCTTTCCTGTGTGGGCGGGTCTTCTGGATGCCAGGAGTGGCCCGGAAGATCAAGGAATGGGAATGGGGGGGGGATCCCAGCCTGAGACCCAATCTCACCTGAAGCTGGGCTCGCTGGGGTTTGGAGCTTGGAAGAGCTGATCCATATACCTTACTCTTAAATGATACAATAGTTGCATGACATTTTACTTGATCATTATGCCATGCGTATCCAATGTTTAATAACAACATTCTTTTTTTCAAGGAAAGTATTGATAATTACCAAAGTAAATGTATAATTATCTGATGATTTCTTTAATAGATATTCATAAGACATTTTACTTGGCCTGACTAGTAGGCAAACCTACTCATAGCATTTACATAGTTAACTAGGTCTTAGATGCATTGTATAGATTAAATTCTGATCAGTAATGTCTTACTGCTATCATTATTTAGTTACATGATTACTCTTTTACACTGTGTTCTACTACAAAGTTTGGAAAACATAGCTGAACCTCTTCTACTTTGATTAGTGCAGGTGTTTGATAGTTGATGACAAAATTATAGGAAACCAAGGAGGGCCTTTACAACCAATATAATATTTACTTTTTTGGCAAGTAGGAATCTTACATGACTACAGCATATGCCTTTCTCAGATGGAGAGCTGAAAGCACCTGTTGAATATTTCTGTTTCATAACATTTTTCTTGATGACCTTCCAAGTATCAAGGCAGTTACCAAGCATTTCAGGAGGTACATCCTGTTCTTTGGAGCTTTTCAAAAGGCACTACATCATTAAGATCTGTAGACAGCTGGAGGCTACTCGAGCACTAAAGGTATGCAATCTTGCTTTAGGCTACATTAACCCAGTGTGTTATCTGTAGATTTGATAGGAAGTGATCCTCACAGTCCTTTGAGAATGAATGGTATAAGAAATGACTTCTACAATAGTCTGGCCCCCTCAAGAAGAAAATCACTATGGTGTATTCTGCAGCTCTAGCCTCAGTTTTATAATATAGCAATGCCCTGAAATTAAACAACATCCATTCTGCTAAAGAGCTTGTCAACATGAATATAGAAAGAGTCATAAGTTAATATAGAAAACACAAGGAACTTAAAGATATCTTTAAAGTATCAGAGAAAATTGTACTTTTGTTTTGCTTTTTGCAAAGAGCATGGATTGTTCTTGTAGACCTTACTTCAGTTCCTAGCATCCATGTTGGATATTCCTGGCACAGTAAACCATGACTTCATGGAATCCAATATACTTTTCTTCACTCTTCAGGTTTCTGCATTTATATGCATGGTTCCCCATAGAAACACATTTTCAAAAGCATACTGTATATTAAAAAATAACTTAACACCGAGTTTCACAAATAATCCTGAAACTTTTAAGAAAATAAAAACAGAAAATTAACTAAAATTGGTAAATGTACTATTTGGCATGTAGTAACCAGAAACATTGCAATCATTTATCTTGTCATTGTTGAATCACAAATACTGACAGGATATAAAAATAAAATTTGTAAATGTCTAAATTCTAAAATTCATAGGATTACTTTGAATATTTTTGTGTGATTTATGATATATTCAAGTTACTACAAATTATAGATAAAAAACCATAATATGATACTGTAAATTTATATTCAGTATATAATATGATAAAGATGTAGTCTATTAACTAAATTCCATCACTTTTCATGGCTTCTGCACTCAATTGGATCTCACATATTTTACTGTTCACCAAAACTCCATTTTGCTAAGGCCTGTCCTTAGGCCAAATATCCACAATAATCTATACAGGCAAAATCTTCCTCAATGATATGACTGAAAAGGACCTGCCATAGAACAGAAACAAAATGCAATATTTTAAGATGTAATTTTTGCTGATTTTCTTTCTCAGAATATCAGATAGATATGCACATAAGGATAAGTATATATACATATAAACATATATGTACAATTCTATAGATTTGCACATTTGACACTCATTGCACTAATTTAATCCCCAATTTCCTTTATATTTCATATTGGTTTTTTTTTTTGAGGAAAAGTGAAAAATAGTCTTGTCTCCTATTATCATGCATCCTATCTAGCTTTGAGGTAAGTACTGTTTTAAACTCTGTTAATTTACCTGTGACTACATAAAGCATCCTTGATATCAGAGAAATTATTAGTTTTTCTCAATGGCACCTGTATTTTTGACATTTTCCATTTAAGAGAATTTGAATTTCACTTGATGTGGCATTTTTTTATCATACTGTAAAATTTTTATTACACTTTGAATAGAAACATGTTATATTGGGCTATTGTTGATTTGTTTTATATTGTTTTGATCAATTTTCTTTTTTATTTTTTAATATTATAATGTAATTATATAATTTTCTCCATTCCTTTTCCTCCCTCCAAGCCCTCCCACTCAACCTTCTTACTTTCATTTAGATTTAGTCTTTTTAAAATTTAATTACTTTCTCACACACATGCATGTATACATATATGAATATATATGAATGTATATTCATTGCAAATATAAATGTATGTAGAGTCTTGAATGCATAAATCCAGCCTGGTCACTCTATACAATGTTACCTGAATTTATATGATCTCAAGGCTGACCACCTAGTATGAGATAACCAATTTGGTGTCTCTTCCCTCAAGAAGACTGTTTCTTCCTCTCTCTGTATTCTCCACTCATCTGTAGTTCTTTATCTAGGTTTGAGATCTGGTGAGCTTTGTATTTTTCATGTTAATATCTCCTTGGTGGTGTTAGTATTCACATCTTGCTTAGGCAGTCATATTGATAAGATTTAATGTCTGTAGGCTCATTTATACTTCTAGTAGACATAAAGTCACAGCAAATTTTCTGTTACTTTGGCCCTTACAAACATACAAATGTCTTTGGATGCCCATCCCACAATGAGAGATGCACTCTCACCCTGGACTCTTGGGGGATGGTGAAGGCCCTGCCCTGGATGAAATTACAGACTATGGACATCCCCATGGAGGCCCTCACTCTCCCTGGGGAAAGGAGGTGGTGTTAGGGGAGGGTTGTGGGATGGCGTGGCAGGCAGGGAGGGAAAGGGAGAGGGTCCTGGTATTGACTTGTGAAGCAACCTTGTTTCTAATTTAAATTTAAAAATAAAAATAAAAATAAAAAAGACAGAAAAAAACTTTGAAGCGATCCTCAGGTTCAATCTTATGTTCTAGTTGGATTATGCACCACATACTATCTTGCTCTCTGCATTTTCATTGGCTGTGATTTTCTACAATAGTCTCTGTCTTTTGTGAAGGGAAGTTTCTTTGATTAGCTTTGAGAACAAAGAATTCTTTAGAATTTTCTAGTAATTATTTATGGTAGAAATAACTCACTTGCAATATTTTTAAAATATGCAGAAACAAATAATTGCTTGGGACAAACTGCAGAGATTAAAGCAAAATATTAATCAAAGCCCTATTATTAAGTATTTATTAAGATCATGGTTTCTGGTGAGAAGTAGTTTGTATAGTAAGAAGAGACATCTGCTATGAAACAAAGAAAAATTGAAAAAAGCCTCCAATTCTTCAAGTGGGCAGACAATTTTAAGAAAATGTTATGTAAACTTGAAGTTGAAAATGTCTTCTCACTTACATTCAGAAAAATGATCTGTATTTCAGAGTTATAGTCACAAGTTTCCATATATCCCAATAAATTTGCAAACACAGTTTATTGGACATATAGAACAGGGTTTCTGAAGCATCGTAGTTTTAGCCTCCAGATAATTCTTTGTCTTTTGAGTACTGAACTGTCTAGTACATGTTTAACTACCTCTGGGTCAGCTTTCCAGGAGCATCCCTCCTTTCCTATTAGCTAAACAAATTTGACACAGCTAAATACACCTTGCATTGCAAAAACAGTGAACCATTGCATTATTTGCATCTTAATGCTTGCTCTATTACTGTTATAAACTATTTTATGCACATACAAACCCAGAAAGACAGTAATCTCTTTTGTAACTGTCATCCACATTCAGCAATAATCAATGTTTAGCTCCTCTTGAAACACGATTTTATCAGTAACTTCATTTTCAGCACTTACTGTTTAAGGGAGTCTATAGAAAAGTGGATTTTTAAGACTTCACCTGATCTGGGGTACTACTTCAGCAATTTTGACATTGTAGATCTTGAGAGGAATCTTGAAGTGTGCTTTTAACACAGTAACTGGTGATTCTGACATCAGTAGCCTAACATCATTTAGAACAACACTGATGCATTGAGGAATCAATAGAGATAGACTTCTGTCATTATATAAATAGCACACAATGATGGCTGGGTGCTATTGTCATATTTACTTAGGACAACATACACATATGGCCTGGAGATTAATGTTTAAGTCTCCAATTCAATTTGCTTTGTAGACACAGACACAATCTGTTTTGCAATTAGGTAAGCACCCATCTGGCAGAATGAAAATTCGGGAGCCATCAAATGAAACAAGTAAAGATTTTTCTTTGTCAGCAAGACTACCTGAAATAATGACCAACTAATGAAAATACTATAGGTGTGAGCATTTGTGATTCTTTCAGTATGAATTGGAATGGATGGCCCCATTGAAACAATGCTTCATGCCAGATTATTAATGGGACTTCTCTTTCTCTCTGACTAAGCTTGATTAGTTAGATAGTTTTGAGTAGAAGCAAGGTCAAATATTTGAAGGCAAGCTCAATAAATCCATCCATTTACTCAGGACAGTGCTGAGATTTTAGAAATTAATTCCCATCTGATTGACACATTTTTCTAATTTGCTTTCGATGGTTTTGGTTTCAGGCTAGAGTGCGTTCAAAGTGTTATTACAAAACAAAAGCAAATGGGAATTCCTGTCAGTTGGTGTTTCCTCCCTGTCTTTTGTAAGATCAACAGGTATTCTATTGCAGTCCTGCCTCAAGGACTGTCTTCAAATTCCTTCTAAACCCACTGTCTAGAATGCCCTCATCATGAAGATGAGAGAAAATCTGATTAGTTTCAATTGCCACTGATTGTAGTGCTGACATTACCAATTTCCAGTATCTCACAGTATTTGACAAGTCAGTTTTATTTTTATTAGTCATGATCGCAAGGAACCCACAAAATCTGGAGGCAAAGGTCACTTACTCTTAGAACACACTTGCAGAAGGAGAAGGAAATATTTATGATAAGATATCTATCATCTTCACTTGAATATCAGGAGATATGGGTTCTAAACAAAGGTAAAAATGCAAAGAACAAGTCAACACAAAGGAAGTAAAAGTTAACGCATGTTTTTTTAGTTGAATTACGTTCAAGTATGTCTTTAGAAGCTATTCATTGCGTTCTCATTATGGTAATGAATTTGTATAGAGCTATCAATTGCAAATGGTTTGCATTGTTTATCTTTGGTTATATTCAATACACACATACTCAAAGTGTGGTGATATATAATTTATGATTTACTGAAGCTTGCCTGAGGATTCAGAAAGCAAAGTTCACCACAAGACATAGAAACCAGACACACCTTTTAATCCTAGCAGCCAGAAGCTAGAAAGTGGTGGTACATACCTATAATCATAGGTCTCAGGATTAAGAGGTAGACAGATCTATAAGATCCAGGACACCTAAGGATAGATGTGATTAAATCAGTCTAAAAGAATTACAGCTCACATGCCTTTAATCCCAGCACTAAAGGGGTATAAAGGATACAAGCAGCATCTTCAGTATTCAGGAGAAGGCATTCATTCTTCATCCATACTAAAGATAGGCGCATTTATTCTCCAGCCACACTGAAGACAATCAGCAGTTTGAGACTTGGTGGAGAGCACGTAGATCAGTCCTTTCAGTCTGAACTAGAGGTGAGAGCTAGTGGCCAGCTGCTTTGCTTTTTTGAACTTCAGCTTGAAGCTTGAACCCTAATATCAGTCTCTGAGTCATTAATTTATTGTGTTACACACAAGGGCTAATTTTTATAGAAGTAATGAAAATTATTTACTAAATATATTACCTCTCTTCAAAATACCAAGTAATCCAATTAAAAATGGGTACAGACCTAAGTAGAGAATTCTAAACAGGAGACTTTCAAATGGTCAAAATCACTTAAGGAATTGCTCAACATCCTTAGCCATCAGGGAAATGTAAACCAAATGACTCTGAGATACCCTCTTACCCATGTCAGAATGGTAAAGATAAAAAACAGTGATGACAGTTTATGCTAGATGGATGTAGAGGAAAGGGGAACACTCCTCCATTGCTGGTGGGAGTGAAAACTTATACAACCACTTTGGAAATCAGTAAGGTAGTTTCTGAGAAAATTGGGCATCAACCTATCTCAAGACCCAGCAATACTCTTGGGCTTATACCTAAGGAAAATGCATTCATATCACAAGGGCATTTGTTCAGCTATGTTTATGGCAGCATTATTTGTAATAGCCAGAACTTGGAAAAAACCTAGATGCTTCTCAATCAAAGAGAATAAAGATAATGTGGTACATTTACATAATGTAGTATTACTCAGCAGTAAATAACAAAGGCAAATGGATGGAATTAGAAAAAAAATCAATCTTGAGTGAGGTAACCCAGACCCAGAATGACAAACATGATATGTACTCACTCTTAAGTGGGTATTAGACATAAAGCAAAGTATAACCAGTTTACAGTTCACTGCCCCAGAGATACGGATCCACAACCAAGCACTCAGCTGAGCTCCTAGAGTTCAATTGCTTTGTTCTGTTTATTGTTTTTGTTTTTTCAATGAATTGAATGGACTACATTCACATATATATGCAAGGTGCTGAGACTAAGTGATGGATGGTTGATTGCCCAGTTCAAAAAGCACACTTATAACACCATATTTAAAGTTCAGGGAATATGATAGAAAAAGAGTTGGAAAATTTGTGGCAGCCAGAAGACAGGATTAACATCTGTGAAATACTATCTTCTGGAAATTAGATAAGTAATGTGATCATGTCTCAAAAAGCAAGATGGATATCTATCAAGGATATGAGGAAGATAACAGGTGCTGCCTTCTGATATATATATATATACATATATATGTGTATATATGAATATATATAATTTAGGAATACACATAAAACATTTTCATAAACATAAAACTTCTTTAAAAGACTGCATTTCAATGTGTATAATATACATATATGTTACATACTAAAATATGGAATCACATCTTCCAAAAGTAATGGTGCTTAATGGGGATGAACCTATTGTTGGCATATTTCACAAAGATCAGTTATAATGTATTATTTTTGCAAGTAGCTTCTGTAAAATCACCAATTATTATTGCTATTATTATTTATTTTTAAGTTTAAATTTAGATTAGAAACAAGGTTTCTTCACAAGTCAGTTCCAGGTCCCTCTTCCTTTCCCTCCCCTCCTCCCGTGCCTTACCCCCAACCCCCCCATTATCCCCTCATTTCCCCAGGGAAGGTGAGGCCCTCCATGGGGGTGTCCATGGTATATCATTTCATAGAGGGCAGGGCCTAGACCCTCCCCGAAGAGTTCAGGGTGAGAGTGCATCTCACATTGTTGGATGGGAGTCCTAAGACTGTGTGTGTACTCGGGATGATCTACCCAAGGCTCAATAGATTACCTAGGCCTCCTCACTGACACCCACATTCAAGGGGTCTTGATCACTTCCATGCTGGATTCCCAGGCTGATGTCTGGGATTCAAAAGTTAACCTTTGTCAGATCAGCTGTTTCTGGGGGTTAAACCAGCCCAGTCTTAATCCCTTTGGTCATCAGTCCTCCCTCTCTGTTACTGGCTTTCTTGAGTTCAGCTCAGTGCTTAGCCATGGGAGTGTGCCTCTTCTTCCATCAGCCACTGAATGAAGTTTCTGTTTCCCAGACTCTCTGGCCATGGGATTGTAGGCTGGCACTCCCCAGATCTACGTCTAAAATCCACATATGAGAGAGTATATGCCATGTTTCTCTTTTTGTGACTGTGCTACCTCACTCAGGAAGGTTTCTTCTAGTGTCATCCATTTGCTAGCAAATGTTTTTTTCTGCTGAATAGTAATCCATTGTGTAAATATACCACATTTTGTCTATCCACTCTTCGGTTGAGGGGCATCTAGGTTGCTTCCAAGTTCTGGCTATTACAAATAATGCTGCTATGAACATAGTGGAACAGACATCGTTGTATGAATGGGCATCTTTTGGATATATGCCTAAGAGTGGAGTTGCTGGGTCTTGGGCTAGGTTTATCCCCATTTTTCTGAGGAATCTCCATACCGATTTCCAAAGTGGCTGAACAAGTTGGCACTCCCATCAGCAATGGAGGAGTGTTCCCCTTTCACCACATCCTATCCAGCATAAATTGTTCTTGGTGTTTGTGATTTTAGCCATTCTGACAGGAATGAGATGGTATCTCAGAGTTGTTTTGATTAGCATTTCCTGGATGGCTAAGGATGTTGAGCACTTTCTCAAGTGCCTCTCAGCCATTTTAGACTCCTCTATGGAAAATTCTCTGGTTAGTTCTGCAGCCCACTTTTTAATTGGATCCTTTGGTGTTTTGGAGACTTGCTTCTTGAGTTTTTGTAAATTTTGGATATCAACCCTCTGTCAGATGTGGGATTAGTGAATATGTTTTCCCATTCTGTGGGCTGCCTTTTCGTCTTGCTGACTGTGTCCTTTGCCTTACAGAAGCTTCTCAGTTTCAGGAGGGCCCATTTAGTAATTGTTGATCTCACTGTCTGTGCTAGTGGTGTTATGTTCAGGAAGCTGTCTCCTGTACCAATTCGTTCAAGGGTACCAGCCACTTTCTCTTCTAACAGGGTCAGTGTGGCTGGATTTATGTTGAGGCCTTTGATCCATTTGGACATAAGTTTTGTGCATGGCGATAAACATGGATCGATCCGCATTCTTCTACATGCCAGCCTCCAGTTATGCAGGCACCTTTTGTTGAATATGCTTTCTTTATTTCATTGTATATTTTTAGCTTCTTTGTCAAGGATCAGATGTTCATGCGTGTGTGGGTTAATATCCGGGTTTTCAATTCGATTCCATTGGTCTACCTATCTATTTTTGTGCCAATACCAAGCTGTTTTCAGGACTATAGCTCTATAATAGAGCTTGAGGTCAGGGATGGTGATGCCTCCGGACGTTGCCTTGTTGAACAGGGTTGCTTTGGTTATCCAGCGTCTTTTGTTTTTCCATACAAAATTGATTATTGTTCTTTCAAGGTCTGTGAAGAATTGTGCTGGGATTTTAATGGGGATTGCATTGAATCTGTAGATTGCTTTTGGCAGGATTGCCATTTTTTCTATATTGATCCTTCCTGTCCAAGAGCATGGGAGATCTTTCCATTTTCTGAGGGCTTCTTTAATTTCTTTCTTTAAAGATTCAAAGTTCTTGTTATACAGGTCTTTCACTTGTTTGGTTAGCATTACCCCAAGGTATTTTATGTTGTTTGTGGCAATTGTAAAGGGTGATGTTTCTCTGATTTCTTTCTCACCCCTTTTATCATCTGTATATAGTATGGCTACTGATTTTCTTGAGTTTATCTTGTAGCCTGCCACCTTGCTGAAGTTGTTAATCAGCTGTAAGGGTTCCCTGGTAGAGTTCTTTGTGTAATTTATGCAAAATATCATATCATCTGCAAATAGTGAATGTTTGACCTCTTCCTTTCCAATTTGTATCCCCTTGATCAACTTTTATTGTAGTATGGCTCTAGCTAGAACTTCAAGTACAATATTGCAAAGGTATGGAGAGAGTGGATAGCCTTGTCTTGTTCCTAATTTAGAGGAATTGCGTTGAGTTTCTGTCCATTTAGTTTTATGTTGGCTGTTGGTTTACTGTATATAGCTTTTATTATGTTTAAGTATGTTCCTGTTATCCCAGATCTCTCCAATACCTTTATTATGAAGGGGTGTTGGATTTTGTCAAAGGGTTTTCATCATCTAGTGAGATGATCATGTGATTTTTGTTTTTCAGCTTATTTATATGGTGAATTACGTTGATGGATATTCGTATGTTGAACTATCCCTGCATCCCTGGGATGAAACCTACTTGATCGTGGTGAATGATTGTTTTGATGTGTTCTTGGATCCGATTTGCCAGTATTTTATTGAGTATTTTTGCATCAATGTTCATGAGGGATATTGGTCTGAAGTTCTCTTTCTTAGTTGTGTCTTTGTGTGGTTTGGGGATCAAGGTTATTGAAGTCTCATAGAAAGAGTTTGGCAAAGACCCTTCTGCTTCTATTGCATGGAATACTTTGAGAAGAATTGGTATAAGCTGTTCTTTGAATTTCTGGTAGAATTCTGCCTGAAGCCATCTGGACCTGGACTGTTTTTGGTTGGGAGACTTTTGATGACTGCTTCTATTTCATTAGGGGTTATAGGTATATTTAAATTGTTCTTGATTTAGTTTTGGCAAGTGATAGCTATCCAGGAAGTAGTCCATTTCCTTTAAATTTTCAAATTTTGTGGAGTACATGTTTTCAAAGTATGACCTGATGATTCTCTGGATTCCCTCAGAGTCCGTTGTTATGTATCCCTTTTCATTTCTGATTTTCTTAATTTGCATGTTCAATCTCTGCTCTTTGGTAAGTTTGGACAAAGGTTTGTCTATCTTGTTGATTTCCTCAAACAACCAACTCTTCGTTGCATTGATTCTTTGTATTGTTTTCCTAGTTTCTACTTTATTGATTTCAACCCTCAATTTGATTATTTCCTGGCGTCTACTCCTCCTGGAGGAGTTTGCTTCTTTGTCTTCTAGAGTTTTCAGCTGTGCTGTTAATTCTCTAGTATAATTATTCTCCAGTTTCTTCATGTGGGCACTTAGTGCTATGAACTTTCCCCATAGCACTGCTTTCTAAGTGTCCCATAGGTTTGGGTATGTTGTGTCTTCATTCTCATTGAATTCGAGGAAGTCTTTAATTTCTTTTTTTTTTATTTCTTCTTTGACCCTGGAATGGTGCAGTTGTGCATTATCCATGAGTTTGTAGGTTTTCTGCAACTTGTGTTGTTGAGTTCTAATTTTAAAGCATGGTGGTCTGATAAGATGCATGGAGTTATTCCAATTTATTTGTAGCTACTGAGGTTTGATATGTTGCCAAGTATGTGGTCGATTTTTTAGAAGGTTCCATGTGGTACTGAGAAGAAGATATATTCTTTTTTATGTGGATGGAATATTCTATAGATGTCTGTTAATCCCAGTTGGGTCATTACTTCTATTAGACCCTTTGCTTCTTTGTTGAGTTTCTGTCTGGTATTCCTGTCTAGTGGTGAGAGTGGTGTGTTGAAATCTCCCACTGTAAGTGTGTGGGACTTTATATGTGATTTAAAGTTTAGTAATGTTTCTTTTACAAATGTGGATACCTTTGTATTTGGAGCATAGATTTTCAGGATAGAAACTTCATCTTGTAAAATCACCAATTTTGATAACAGTTTTTTGTATAATCCCCAACCCCGAAAAATAAAATTATAGTCTACTTATAATTGTAAAACTTTTAATATCAGCAACTTGGTAGTATCTGTCTTTGAATTAAATAATACATACATACTTGACATTTTCTCCTATAACTTTGTACAAAAAATTTTCACATCAACTTTGCCCTGTCACATTTTAATACTATTGGATAAGACAGAGGAGAAGGTAAAAAATAATATTCTTAGAAACAATTTTTGTTAGTTTGAAGAAGTATAACATTTTTCTAAATGGAAACAAATGTACAACCTAGAATAATTTTCTTTCAAATCAAATATTTCTATATCTTGCTTTCAATATTCAAATAAAATATGCCCACCAATAGTATAAAATTTTAAAATAACATATAACAAATGGCACAGCATTTGTTTAAATGAGAAAAAATAGTAGATTTATTCAAAGTTGTTTACAGTATCTTACTTTTCCAGATTACATCCGTGTTCTAACAAGGGGTTTGAATGGTTTCTGTGAAAGGAAAAAGCCATCTAAGTCTTAATCTCTATTAGCTTCATGGTACTTATGAAAAGGCATTGTTGAAAATCGAGTGGGAAATGTATTCAAAACAGATAATAGTACATGACACTCATTGAAGAACTTTGAGAGAAATTTACATACCGGAAAAATGAGTATTTCTACTCATGGAAATATTTTAGACAAATGATTTGAAATAAGGGCCAAATCATAAATTTCAAACAATTTAGGAATTCTCCCAGCCTTAATTAGAGAAAGCCCTTCAGACAAAGAATAGCAGTGAATGCAGAGTCTAGTAACTGCTTATGAATATGAGAATACTGGACAGTTGTGGGTAGCCATAAAACAAGGTATTTGTAACAACCTATTTAACACTAAAAGAACTTTACAGAAAATGAGATGGGACATAGATGAGATACTAGATGGAGGATTGGGCAAAAGGAATGGGAATGTAATCATTCAAATTGGACAAGATATTGCAATGTTAATAGAAAATTATTTGCTGTTCTGTATTGATATATATATAAGGACAACTTAGTTTCTACCACACAACTAGTTTGCATCTATGAGTAAAAATTAGGGGAATGTTAAAAATTTGTTGAAACTTAATATTATTTTTAAGAATTTGAACTCTGAATAACAATATCATTAACAGGAAATAATCAAAAAATAAAATTACAAATCTTGTTTCAGAAGAAGTCCCTTTAAATGATTTTGTTAGATAATGTGCTAGTTGTTGGGTTGTTAAAAATGTAGGAAATATGTATTGTTTGGGAAATCTGTAGTATTCTTCTTATTGAAATCTCTAAGAGAGATATCCACACAAAGCACTGTGCCTTTTTATTTGGAAACTTATTGCTTCTGGAATGGGCATCATCAAGTTTTTGGTAACCTCAATTAAAATTTTATATGATATACAGACAAATATCTTTGTTCTAGTTTTCCATATGTCCTTTGAAATGATCATTACATTTGGTTGTACTACTTCAGTTCTCTTTTGACTTAGTCTTTGATTCTTCTCCCCATGTAAACTTCCTATTTTCTTCTTGCCCTGATTAATATAACTGGTATTCTACTATTCCCCCACTTCCTTAAGATATTTCTTCCCCCTGTTCACAAATGGTCCCTTTATAGTTTTCTGGATCCACAAATACTCCACATTAAAAATGTGACTCTGAATTTTTGACTCCAAAATCCACATATCCTTGAGTAGATGTGATGTTTGTTTTTCTGGGTCTGGCTTACCTCATTCAATATAAAGGGTTCTATATGCATCCATTTTTGGAATATTTCATAAGTTTATGTTTCTTTGCAGCTGAATTATATCTAATCACATGTAGATAAGATATTTTTATTATCCATTCATCAGCGTAGGGACAGCTAGACTGTTTCAATATCCCATCTTTTGTAAATAGAGCAACTCTGAACATAAACATTTATATCTTCAGTAGAAAATTGAGTGTTTTGGGTATATGCCCATGCATGGTATAGTTGGATCTTATCAAGACATTTTAAACATATGTAGGCTGGTTTAATCTGGCAGCCATCATAGTCCAGTGTCTCTTACCAGCTATTGTTTGCTCATCAGCAATCAAATAATGCAAAGACAACACAACGACATAAATGCTCCAGAATCCCCATAGGCTTTCTCCTTTATATTACTTTAGTATTTCTTCAAATACTATATTATTTTAAATTATGCTTTTCTATGACTGTCTATTTTCTTTCTCTTTTTTCTTCCAAGCCTATGCACATATTTAAAAATACTGTAACCAGTTTAGAGGTTTTTCCCATCTGGGTTTGTCTTTACTGTGCATCTGTAATATTCTCTGATCACATGAGTTGAATCTTAATTTGTCATGTCAGCCGCTGTCATGGCTCAGGTTAGTGCATGGGGCTAGCACATGGTGCCTGGAAAGTGGCTATATCCTACAGGCAGCTACTGGTGGACATGCCTCTGTGTTGTGGCTGGCATGCGACTGTAAGACTAAGAAGCCATACTTGGCTCTGTTTTTCTGTGTTTGGAACTTGTTTTTTCAGCTTTCTTGAGTTTTTTTATGGATATATGTTGCCAGACATTGGGCGCCATTTATAGTCGGGACTTTCTGACCCATTAGCCTGCTCCCAAATAACCATATATAGACATATTATTAATTATAATTGCTTATCTGATAGGTTAGGCTCGTTACTAACCAACTCCTTCAACTTAAATTACCATATGTTTGCTATCTACATTCTACCATGTCCCTATCCTGTTCCACCTTGCCTTGCTGGTGACTTCCCCTTCCTTCTTCCCTGAATTCTCTTTTTGTCCACAAGGACCATCTACCCTCTACCTGTCTAGCTATTGGCCAGTCAGCTCTTAATTACCAATGAGAGCAACACATCTTCACTGTGTACAGAAGGAGTATTCCACAGCAATTGAGCAGTCTCTTAAAAAGGATTTTTAAAGATTATTTTCTTTATTGTGAAATTTTTAAAGTTTTACCATGGTTTACTGAAACTTTTAAACAGGGAAACAAGTTTTGTACTCATTCCAGCACTTTTCAAAGATTTATGTCATGCAAATTTTGTTCTTTTCTGCATGTGTATATAATTCCTTTACCCTTTCTTTTGAAACGTAAAATTAGTCAAATGTTCCTCAGTGATATAACCATTACTGAATCAGTCATAGAAGTTATTTTTAATGTATTTTTTCATTTGACTCCTCACCGATGGCAATAACCTCAATTTAAAAGAAATATTGTCAGAACTTAACAAAGTTTGAGATAAAGAATGGTTTTAAAATGTGTGGAATATAAATGAATCACTGTTTAACAACATTCATGGGGTCAGAGTTTGCTTTGACTTTTCTCTGCAACACTGATCATTTGCTTTGTGTGGTCAACTGAGAAGTCAGTTCTTTGTTATGAGCTGCATTTCCCCTGTTGACAATTAATCAGCAGAGTATTCCTGAAATATCAATGTACTCATCTCCTGATGCCCTGAATGATTCACAGCTCCGGAGAGGAAACATCAGCACCCTTGGCTAATGGGATCAAATGACTAAGCTAATGCCACAACCCTGAGACTATGTCTAATTGAATTTAGAGCTAACTATGCTTAATCTAGAATCAACATCTAAATGTCAGTGTATGAAATCTTTGCCTTTTTTCTCTTTGACTTAATTGTTATTTAGGAAGAGAATAGCTGACATATATGTCTCTGTTCCTCTCAACATGCTCAATAATTCTGGATGCTGGTGTTAAGAAGCAGGATTAATAACAGTCTTCTCATACTACTTAACACCAAGACTGTGCAAAGTTTAATCCTAGTGAGAAAGAGAAAATACATGGGTTAGCACATCCTACCGCTGCTACCATTGGTTTATACAGAGATTGAAACAATTAAAGTTAGTCTGCATAAGCTGATTTTAGAGATATGAGCAACATTTCCACTGGATCAGTGTAAAAGTGAATATGTGATTTAATCTTTATGTAATTTTTAAAGGCTTTTTGTTGAAAATTTAGGTGTATACTTATACATTTTCACCACAGTTTCACCAATTCCTTCTGAGATTCCCCTAACCGCCTCATCCATCCAATTCTGAACCTTCTTCCTTTCTATCTTTAGAAAAAAACAGATCAGTAAAACAAACAAAGAAAAAAAGAGGAAAATAAAGGAATAAAGAAAAACATTTAAAAACAAAAGGCTTTAGAAGTACAGCACACACACATGTGCACATACATACACACAAAACTCATACAAACACAAAATTCAAAATTATAATTTATTAGCAAGATATCAGCAAGATACAAAAAAGGTAGAAAATGCCAAGACAAAGTATTTTGAGAAAAAAAAATCTCCAAAACTACCATTGAGTTCATTTTGAGTTGATCATCTATTGCTGGGCATGGGACCTGCCCTTAAGTGTGGTTTGTTTATCAACTGAGACTCCATTGAAGAAAATTATATTTTCTTTGGGGAGCAGTTGTCAGTTAGGGATATCTTGTTTAGGGAAGAGAGATCAAGCCCACTTCTCCCTTTCAGATCTGGAACCCCATTTATAGATTTGAACTGTGAAGTCCCTCTACTTTCTGCCACAGATTCTGTCAGTCCTGTTGTGTTTGAAAGGCACTGTTTCATTGACATCATCTATTGCCCCTGGCTCTGACAACCTTTCTGCCTCCTTTGAAAAGTTCCCTGAGTCCTGAAGGAAGAGGTTTGATAGAGACATTCCAGTTAGGACTGGGTGATTCAAGGTCTCTTACTCTGCATGTTTTCCAGTTATGAGTGTCTGTATTTTTTCCATCTATTGCAGGAAGAAATTGATCTGATGTTGGCTGAGTAAGACACTGATCTATAGATACAGCAGAATGCTGTTAGAAAGTAATTTTATAGCTTCATTGTGTTTGCAGAACAATGGTATTTGATTTTCCACTAAGTACGTGGCTATTCTAACAACTGGTTCTTGGCCACTCAAGGTGTGTGTCATGGGTTCTGTCTCGTGGCGTGTGGCTCAAATAAAATTGCACAGCATGATTGTTGCCACTTCTTTTAAGCAACCAAGTTACCAGCATATCATGGAGGCAGGGGACCATTGTATATTGAAGACAGATGAGTTGGTCTTAACCTTTCTCCTTTGCTAGTATCCAGGCTGCCTGTGAATACTACTTAGTAGGGAAGAAGCCTCTATTTAGGCATCAGCTCAAATTCTCTGCATTCAATATGATATGTATGTACATAGATATTGTTTAAAGAATTGGGGCGTAACCATTATACCATTACTTTGTGGAGAGCATCCAATAAATTTGGCAATAGACTGAGTTGTTTGTAGGTTTAAAGGGGGCACCTTTGGCTAACAACACAATTAGATATAACCTGTTCCTAGCACTGGGGGTTTCATTTGGTGGTTTCAGAATGGCTTTGGTTTCATTTGAACTTTGTTGCCCTATTATTTAGTGATTCCATTTATATGTTTTCATTTGTCTGTGTATGTGTAGATTGATATGTAAGTATATATACATACATAAATGTATACAAACATACATGCCTATATGGGCAGATAGACAGAAGATAGACAGATGTATAGACAGATATAGATGATAGATTCTTCTATTATAATTAGCATCAATAGGACCCTCACATGACCCTAAGTTTTAGCTGTCTTCCCGGAAAAAATGAAAAAAATTATTATACAGTCTTTTAGATCCCTACTTTCTTAGCATCAGGTGACACAGAGTTTTATCATACTCATAATACCTGTGTTGTTTTCCTGAAGATTGATTGTTTTTGGCAGTTGCCTAGTATAAATACTAATGAGGAAATAAAGGATGGAGCTTATTCAAATTTTACATGTATAACATTCATGTAACCACACCTTTTATATATTTTAAGTATTTTTATCCCTCATTCTGAAATGCATACCATACATACAGGCAATTGCACATTTCCTTGCTATTTGAGAACTCAAACGGATTGATAGATGGCAAATGCATTTCTTGATTATTGTGGCCCTCTTCTCTTTATCATAAACCTACCAAAATCTCTAGGGAACTAACTGTATTCAATTAATAAGCTCATAAATATTCATCTTGAAAGATGCCAACCTAATGGAATTTGTGTCTTTCTTCTTGCTTCCTACCACTGATGCTTCTCTCCAGAGTGAAACCCAATATATTAAATGTTATTACCAGATCCATTTCCTAAGTAAGACTATACAGAACTGTAAATCATGCAGTATAGTAAATATAATTGCAGCATGCTTATTTATAAGGCCTGTCTCAAAGTTACACATCATGTAGAGCTCTGATACATTATAGCATGATATCAAATAACTGATTTTCATCTAGTATGAAAAGTCTTCCTGAGTCATGATACCTTTTTATCTTCCCAGTGACAAATATTACCAGGTAACGTACAAAGGGATAAAAGTGGGTGTTGAATTGGTTTTACAAGTTAGTATTGTCAACACGTTGCCACAGTTGCCATTACTCATTACTTATGGCAAACTGCAAAAAAAATGAACTTCCTCTGAGAGCTAGTCATAAAATTTTTTAATGAGTTACAGCTTAGAAACACATGTGCCTCATGGATCAAGCTTATCCAGCTAGGTTTGGTATAATATTATATATTGCTTTAATGTCATTTTTCTTTGGAGAAAAATTGACTAAAATATTCAAAAGTATAATAATCTTATTGACTCTAGTAATACTTGAATATGGACATTCTGCCGATGATTCTAATCCATCTTCTGTTAATTTTAGTTCACATAGTGCTCACTACAATACCTATGTTAGTCTTTCTCCATTGTGAATTTGAGAAACTGTGGTGTAGTAATAGTGTGCATCTCATTGAATATCGTTCTTCTTTTCCTCCACAATTCAGCAGCTATTGTTGGGGCTGTCTTATGTTCAATGACATTATTTTCAGTTGTGGAACTACATGAAGGAATCTCCACTTCAGAATTCCCAGTGGCTGCTTCTGATTACAAGAGTGATATACAGTCTCTGTTAGCCATGAGGTAAATATGTACAGATGTGCTACGCAATGAGTAACTCACACCCCGAAACAGTTAACTGTCACTGCTCTGAAAATCAGACCATTGTCTTTCTCCCTTTTGCTTATATAGTTCCAGCTATCTCTTGTTGGTATATATATTCAGGCTAAGGTTTTGTCAATGTCTATTAACTTATTACAGCATTCTTCAATATCTTCTTAGAAAGAAGAAATTATTGAGTCAGCTGCATAATTTAAGGTAATTTTTCTTCTATTGTTTTATAAGAACTCACATGTTCTATGTTTATATGTGAATGCTCATATATATTTTTGATTATGCATACTTATGTTCATGTGTTTTGTGTTTAAAATCAACCTTGAGATTTTATAGAATCATTGCAAAATATTACAACTATATTTTAATTAAAGTAGTACAACAGGAAGTATTTTATATAATGATAACATAAAAGTATATTCTCACTGGCTATAGTGCTTTGATGTAGGAAGTTTTCTTAGACCACTGAAATTAAAGAAACATGCAACTAAAATATACTTCATATATGGGAGTATAATTTATATTGCATTTAATTCTGTGATCAAATAGTATAAAGTTACAATTAAACAAAATACCAAGCATTATGTTCTATGTTCTCTGTTTTAGCTTTCAGACAGTTGTTTACTGCATGACTGTCTTCCTGATGTGTTCCATCAACATATCTTTTGTTTCCTGATTGTCACAGTTTGAGTATCTATAGCTATTGATTCTCAGAGAATCCATAGACAAAGGAAGATGTGAGTTCTCATCTAACCCATGACCCAAGCAGGACTGCTATTTGTTCCCATGTGTATCAAAGACTACTAGAATGCACAGTCTAAATTCACACATTTTCAGAGCACAAACTTACAAAACTTATAAGTAAGCAAGATAGGAATGAAAATCTTGCTGCATGTCACTTACAATTCTGTAGTCTCCCAAAATGGTTTTTAACACAGTAAATTCAGTGACAACTTAAAAACAATGTTTTGCAATGTTTAAAAACAAATACTATCATTTTCCAACTTGTGAGAGATGCATCAGAACAAAGTACAATCTCTTTTCTCATACTAGTGCCTCATCTGTTTTGAACAGTGAACAGTTTGCTGACAAGCAATTAGTCAAGTCAAGAATCAACAGCTTCAGATGCTTAATGTAAATAAGAGATTGCTTTGTCTGCAATGTACTTCAAATAGATAAGTTTCTAAGATGCATACTATAAATTTATTGTTTATCCACATGACTTATATATGCTACGTATAGGCACATATGTGTTTATATGCATACATATGTATGTATGTATGTATGTATTTGTGCTCATACACATATAAACAAATACAGTTCTTTTTGGTAATAAATATACCATTGGTTTTTGGTTTAAAATACATACTAATAAGATAGCAAAGTTTCCACTATGTTATTTACTAGGGTGATACTTTATGCAACAAACACTACATATTTTGACAATATATTAGGCGTTTTTAAACTATTTTTCCTGTAAAAATATATGATGACTAATTAACAGTTTTGGGGTTCAATGTGGTCAAAATGACAAAAAAAATTCACATGTTAAAAAAGAATAATTCCATGGGTTCAAAAATTATTTGCTTTATTATATTAAAGTTAAAATATAATGATGTAATTTCCCCGTTTCTTTGCCTCATCTTAGTCATTCCCATACATTCTTCCTTGCTGTCCTCAAAATTATATCTGTTTCTTTGCTTATATGTTAAATACACACATCTGGCTAAGTGTGCTTGTTGTTATTTGTATGTATATGATTTCAGGATTGATGATTTAGTATTTAATAACATATTAGAGGGCTCATCACTGAGTATTTCTATTTCTCCTGTTGTTAGTATTCCTTGATGCTTTTGATTTTTGTCTTTGGGTAAAGCCATGTGAAATTTCCCCATTTCATGCTAGCATGTATAATACTGTCTTCTTCAGGTCTTATTTAGGCCATCACCTTGTTGAGCTATTGTGAAGCTTCCTTGTCATTATTCAGAGACACAATCTCGCACTAGATTTTCTAGTCCTGAGCCTAATACAGTCTTTTCACCCCATCTTCCTTGATGTTTTCAAAGTCTTAGGTGAAGAAACTATGTTGTAGATTCAGCAGATTGGGCTGGGAGCCCCCATGATCACTTGTTCTCTGCACTGTAACCAGTTGTTGCTTTCTGTAATGAAATCCATCTGTTGCAAGGAGAAGTGTACTTGATGAGAAATGTCAGCTGCACATCTGTGATTGTGACAATAAATATTTAGAATGCAGTTAGGAATTATAGTGGTTTAGTAAGGTGACATGAAAGCAATGACTCAGAAGTGTTCTATAATAGCACCTTGGCTGTCTTCATGAATCTGTTTCTTGTGACAGAATTCCTAGGGCTTTGTTCATACTTCCAAAGATTTTCATGATTTCAAAACCACTATAAACCATCCAACACAAGTTTGATACTTTAAAAATTATTTTTCCAAAGGAGCTAAAATCTGAGGTCCTCACAGATTTCTGAAAATGGGTATCTGTACCAGGTTTACTCTAAATTGCCAAAACTTGTAATTAACCAAGATAAGCAAATGGACACATCGTATTTAGAAAACATTTCTGGATACACAAGTTTGAAAGCTACAGAAAGTGTTAAAGGGAACCTAAGCAAATGTAGTACATGTAAGAAGCAATCTTATAGACGTGTATATGTTATAATCCCAAATATAGAATGACCTGGAAAAACAAAGTGTAGACAAAAGTTTCTGTCCTGCCTGGTCACAGAGCCCTTTATTCCCAAATAAATATACAGATGCTTATATAAATTATAAACTGGCCTAATGCTTAGGCTTTTTACTAACAGGCTCTCACAACTTAAATTAACCCATATTTCTTATCTATGTTCATCCATGTGGCTTGGTACTCTTTTTAAATAATGTATTCCTATCTTGCTTCCTCTGCATCTGGCTGGTAACTGTGTCTCTGCCTTTCCTCTTCCCAGAATTCTCCTTGTCTGGTAGCCCTGACTATACCTCCTGCATGGCTATTGACCAATTAAGCATTTATTAAACCAATACTAGTGACAAATCTCTACAGTGAACAAGGGCATTTATCCCACATAAGCAAAGAATAGTAACAGTAAATATAGCCACTGGTTTAAAATGTGTATTATACTCAGTTGAGAGAAGGGTGTATGTGAGAAGTAAAGAGCATTTGCCTATTAATGAAATTTATCTGCATTCATAAACACTCTCCAGACACAACTGTGGTAACTACATCCCATCTGGGTTAGACACGGATTAAGTATGTCCACTAAAAAATACATGACAGAATCTTGAGTTCTAGTACATAGATGATAAGTGATGGTTGGACTTTTAAGAGATTGGCTTAGTGGGAAGTCATTAAGCCATTTGGGACACTGGCTCAGAAGCGATTAGTTTTCAAAGGACTCTAGTTTGTGAGGAGCCGCCCTCACTATCGCTATCGCCATTAGAAGATGGCGCTGACATCTGCTGTCAGTTGGAGTTTACCGTTTAAGCTGTGCCTCACCCGTCATCTGGGGTGATGAGCAAACCACCAATCCCGGCTCTACACGTCTCACTCGGAGCTCCTAGGCTTATATAAGGGGCTGGGTTTCTTAGCTTGGGGTCTCCCTCTCAGAATCTGATCATCTATCTCTCAAGATGTATTAAAGCTTTACTGCAGAAGGATCCGAGTGTCCTGCGTCGTTCTTGCTGGCGAGACGGTAGCACGGGACATCTGGTGCCGAAACCCGGGAACTCTTCAACATCGCCGGCGCCGCGGGAGACCCCTCGGAAGACGGGGCGGATTCAGAACTGCAGGGACGTAAGTTCAGAGAGGTATGCTTTATCCTGAACACCCCTTTTCTCGACTTTGGCCTTAGTTTGTCATCACCGTGGGACGGGTCAGTGGAGGCTTTGGTGCTAGTCCTGTTTGTCCTTCTTCATCGTGGCTGGTACTGACAGAACGGTGCTGTCAGTCTGGTAAGTCGAGCGCCGTTTTTTAGATAAGCCGCTAGCGCGATGGGGTTGTCACAGTCAGTGGTTACTGCCCTACAGACTGTGCTAAAACAAAGAGATCTCAAAATTGCACCACGAACACTTCAAAATTTTGTGAAGGAGGTAGATAGAGTGGCACCATGGTATGCTTGGTCCGGGTCCCTCACTGTGGCCTCATGGAACAAGCTAGGTAAAGAACTAGACAGGAAGCATGCAGAAGGAGATCTCCACTTAGGTACCAAAGCCATTTGGAAGCTAGTTAAAAACTGCTTGGAGGATGAGGCCTGTCACCCTGCTATAGTAGAAAGTCAGGGAAACTTAGATGAAGTTCAGGATAGCATGTCAGAAACTGAACAGAGTGAGAGAATGGGAGCTCGCAAAAGGAAAGACATGTCTAAGAAAAAAGGCCCTCCCCAAGAAGTTAAGAAAGGGGGAGAGAAAGAAGGGAGTGATCATTCACCCCCTAACAAATCTAAGAAAAAGAAAAAGCCAGAATCTAGGCTATACCCTACGGTAGAGCTAGAAGCCTTGGAGCTAGATAATTCCGATTCTGACACTCTGGATTCTAGCGAAGAAGGTGGTCTAGAGGAGGAGGTGGCACGGTATGAGGAAGAAAGATATCACCCTGATAGACACCGGCCGCTGAAAACAAAAATGAATGTGAGGCCACCACCTATAAATCCGGCGGGCTCACGCCCCTCGGCGCCTCCGCAGTATGAGCTTTGGCTGAATACTGGTACTGACTCCTTTTTACCTTTAGAGGAACAGAGAAAAATACAAATGGCTTTTCCAGTATTCGAGAATGTGGAAGGCGGAAGAGTACATACTCCCGTAGATTACAATCGAATCAAAGAATTGGCTGAATCCGTTCGTAATTATGGGGTCAATGCTAACTTTACCACAATACAGGTAGAAAGGCTTGCTAATTTTGCCATGACTCCCACTGACTGGCAGACGACAGTGAAAGCAGTGCTTCCCAACATGGGACAATACATGGAATGGAAGGCTCTCTGGTATGATGCAGCCCAGGCACAAGCTAGAGTTAATGCCACGGCTGAAGATGAGAATCAGAGGCAGTGGACATTTGAAATGCTGACAGGTCAGGGTCAACATGCCCTTAATCAAACCAACTACATCTGGGGCGTCTATGGTCAGGTGTCGGCCGCCACTATTAAAGCATGGAAGGCCCTCACAAAAAGGGGAGAATCCAGTGGACACCTTACAAAGATTGTCCAAGGACCCCAAGAGCCATTTTCAGACTTTGTGGCCAGAATGACCGAGGCCGCCGGTCACATCTTTGGTGATTCAGAACAAGCTATGCCCCTGATTGAGCAACTTGTCTATGAACAAGCAACCCAGGAATGTCGAGCGGCTATCGCCCCTCGCAAAAGCAAAGGTTTACAAGATTGGCTCAGAGTGTGCAGGGAGGTGGGGGGACCCCTAACCAATGCAGGACTAGCTGCCGCCATTTTACAAACGCACAGGCGTAGAGATTTATCTAGTCGAAAAGCTTGTTTTAATTGTGGGAAAATGGGGCACCTTAAGAAAGATTGTCAATTCCCTGAAAGAACAAGAGAACTGAAGCTTTGCCATCGTTGTGGTAAAGGTTATCATAGGGCTAGTGAGTGCAGGTCAGTCCGGGATATGAAAGGGAGGCTTCTGCCCCCTATTGAAGAACCCAAGGTACCCCAATCAAAAAATGGGTCACGGGGCCCATGGTCCCAGGGCCCTCAGAAATATGGGAACCGATTTCAGAAAAGCAATCAAGAGGAAGTAGAGGCTTCCGAGGAACCCCTGGAATGGACTTGCGTGCTGCTTCCGACTTCTTACTCATGCCCCAAATGAATGTTCAACCGGTCCCAGTCCATTCCCCTGGACCTTTGCCCCCTGCCACCATTGGGCTTATTCTGGGCCGTGGCTCCTTAACTTTACAGGGACTCATTATATATCCTGGGATTGTTGACCCGTATCATAAAGAGGAGATTCAAGTTCTCTGTTCTAGCCCTCGGGGTGTATTTTCTATAAAGCAGGGAGATAGAATTGCACAACTGGTGTTGCTGCCCTCCCTCGGGGATGGAGAAACCTACACTTTACAAAAAAGGGCTATGGGATCTTCTGGAAGTGATTCAGCCTATCTGGCTATACCCCTAAATGAGAGACCTACAATAAAATTGTTAATTAATGGAAAAGAATTTGAAGGGATAATGGATACGGGAGCAGACAAAAGCATTATTTCACTCCATTGGTGGCCGAAGTCTTGGCCCACTGTTGTTTCATCTCATTCTCTACAAGGTCTTGGATACCAGTCCTCTCCTGCCATCAGTGCCTCAGCCTTAACCTGGCGGAACGCTGAGGGCAAACAGGGATGTTTTACCCCCTATGTGTTGCCACTCCCTGTAAATTTATGGGGACGGGATGTGTTACAAACCATGGGCATGACCCTAACTAATGAATACTCCCCCAGGCATCAGCCATTATGGCAAAGATGGGGTATACAAAGGGTAGAGGCTTGGGTAGGCAAGAACAAGGCAGAATAAAACCCATTACGCAACATGGAAATCGAGGTAGAAAAGGACTGGGTTTTATTTAGGGGCCGTTGAGGCTTCACGACCCATACCGTGGAAAACAGAGGAGCCGTTATGGGTCTCTCAATGGCCTCTATCCTCTGAAAAATTAGAGGCTGTCACAAGATTAGTGCAAGAACAGGAACGGCTGGGGCATCTAGAGCCTTCTACCTCCCCATGGAATACACCAATTTTTGTTATTAAGAAGAAATCTGGGAAGTGGAGATTACTCCATGACCTGCAGGCCATTAACAATCAGATGCATCTTTTTGGCCCTGTTCAAAGAGGACTTCCTTTGCTTTCTGCACTCCCTCAAGATTGGAAGCTTATTATTATAGATATTAAGGATTGTTTCTTCTCTATTCCACTTTACCCACGGGATAGACCAAGGTTTGCCTTCACTATCCCTTCTCTTAATCATATGGGACCAGACAAGAGATTTCAGTGGAAGGTACTGCCGCAAGGCATGGCCAATAGCCCAACAATATGTCAGCTGTATGTGCAGGAGGCTTTGGAGCCAATTAGGAAGCAATTTACATCTTTAATCATGATCCATTATATGGACGATATTCTTATTTGTCACAAAGAGTTAGATGTTTTACAAAAGGCTTTTCCCATGCTGGTGGCTGAATTAAAACAGTGGGGATTAGAGATTGCCTCAGAAAAGGTTCAAATTGCAGATACAGGCCTCTTTTTGGGCTCAATGATTACTCCCAAAAATATAGTTCCTCAGAAAATAGAAATTCACAAAGACCACTTACAAACATTAAATGATTTTCAGAAACTTCTGGGAGATATAAATTGGTTGAGGCCCTTTTTAAAAATTCCATCTGCTGATCTAAAACCCCTCTTCGATCTCCTGGAGGGTGAGCCTCATATCTCCTCACCCAGAAAATTTACCCCTGCTGCCCACCGAGCCTTACAGATGGTGGAAGAGGCCTTACAGGAAGCACAATTACAACGTATTGAGGAGTCACTACCTTTTAATCTGTGTGTTTTTAAGACAGCTCAATTGCCAACTGCAGTCCTGTGGCAACATGGACCATTACTTTGGATTCATCCAAATGCTTCCCCTGCTAAGATTATTGACTGGTACCCTGATGCTGTTGCACAGCTCGCGCTTCGCGGAATAAAAGCAGCTGTTACGCATTTTGGCAGGGATCCTGATTCCTTGATTGTGCCTTATACTGCTGCACAAGTTCAGACCTTGGCAGCCACATCTAGTGATTGGGCAGTTTTAGTTACTTCCTTTTCAGGACAAATTGATAATCATTTTCCAAAGCATCCAATTTTACAGTTTGCCCTAAACCAGGCTATAGTGTTTCCACAAGTGACAGCTAAAGACCCACTCCCAGATGGGACTGTGGTGTACACTGATGGATCAAAAACTGGTATGGGAGCTTATGTGGTCAAGGATAGGGTTATATCTAAACAATATAATGAAACTTCACCTCAAGTTGTAGAATGTCTGATAGTACTGGAGGTTCTTGAGGCTTTTCCAGGACCCCTCAATATTGTATCAGATTCCTCTTATGTGGTTAATGCAGTTAATCTCCTTGAGATAGCTGGAATAATAAGATCCTCCAGCAGAGTTGCTAACATCTTTCAGAAGATACAAGCTGCCTTGTTAAATAGGAGATTTCCTGTTTTCATTACCCATGTCCGAGCACATTCTGGACTCCCAGGTCCCATGTCCTTAGGGAATGACTTAGCGGACAAGGCTACAAAGCTGGTGGCCGCTGCCTTGTCTACCCACACACAAGCAGCAAAAGAATTCCATCAGCGCTTTCATGTGACAGCTGAGACCTTGCGCCGTCGTTTTGCTCTATCCAGGAAAGAGGCTAGGGAAATTGTTACTCAATGCCAGAATTGCTGCGAATTCTTACCTGCTCCCCACGTGGGAATAAACCCACGTGGCATTAGACCATTGCAGATGTGGCAGATGGATGTTACTCATATTCCCTCTTTTGGAAGGCTTCAATATGTTCATGTTTCTGTTGACACCTGTTCTGGCGTAATGTTTGCCACACCCCTAACAGGGGAAAAGGCCTCATATGTGATTCAACATTGCCTTGAGGCCTGGAGTGCTTGGGGAAAACCCAGAATTTTAAAAACAGACAATGGACCAGCATATACCTCTCAAAAATTCCGACAGTTTTGTCGGCAAATGGATGTTACCCATCTAACTGGCCTACCTTATAACCCTCAAGGACAGGGCATTGTGGAACGTGCCCATCGTACACTCAAATCATATCTGATTAAACAAAAGGGAGTATTGAGGATGTTCTACCCTCGGTACCAAGAGTTGCTGTGTCCATGGCACTTTTTACCCTTAATTTCTTGAACTCTGATGCCCAAGGCCACACTGCGGCCGATCGCCACAGTTTAGAGCCTGATAGGCCAAAAGAATTTGTAAAATGGAAAGATGTGCTAACTAATGAATGGAAAGGCCCGGATCCTATTCTAATAAGATCCAGGGGAGCTGTGTGTGTTTTTCCACAGGAGGAAGAAAACCCCCTGTGGATCCCTGAAAGACTCACTCGAAGAGCTCCTTCACAACTCCAGAATAAGAAGGATGGAGGCCAAGTGGGTGATGAAGACTCTCCTACTCGGGATGATGGTTCCTAGTATGATGGGAGAGTTACGGTGGGCCATCATGTCTACCTTCCCCCTACCGATGCCAGTGATGCATAATGCCCAGGAGTTCCCTAGATTTTTCACAACTAATAGAGAGTTGGGGCTTGCCTTTTGCCTTTAGATCCTCAGATACAGAGTTTTCAGGATGAGAGAACCTTGTCATTGGTAGGAAGCTTGTGCTTTACTGTGATTTCTTCATTAAAGGATAATTTTATTCATATGGATCCAGAAAGATCTAATGCTAATCCTTTTGAATTAATGGAAGCTGTACTGATCTTTCTCCTATGGCAATGATTGCTGGAGGATATAGTGAGAAGGGACAGATTACTTTTGATTGGAAAGGGGCATTAGGCAACAGTCTGAGTGAGGGACAGAGCTCTGGATCATCTGATTGGTCCTCCTCCAATGTTAAGTATACCCCTTTTAAGAGAACTAATTATTCAGCTGCTCCAATTTGTGTTTGGCTGCCCTTTATTTGGGTTGTGAGTAATGATACCTTAGGTAAGAATCAGAAAGAAATAAATTGCTCTGCTTAGAATTGTTTTTATGCATTATGCTGGGATGCTATTAAGCACCCTTTTGCTTTGGTAATGCGCATGCCTCGATTTGTTCCAGTTCCTGTTGAGATGCCAAGTAGTTTGAGTTTGTTTAGGGAAAAGCGAGATTTTTGGGATCTCTGCTATTATTGTGGGCCTGATAGCCACCGCCGCGGTTACTGCTTCGGTTACCGCCTCGGCCCTTGCACTTTCTGCCACTGTGCAGACAACTCAAACCATTAATGAACTATCAGCCACTGTGACCATGGCCCTAGATAAACAGGCCACTGCCAATTCTCAGATACAAGGAGGCCTGATGTTGGTAAACCAACAGATTAATTTGGTTCAGGAACAATTGGATATATTGTGGCAGATGGCCCAATTGGGATGTGAACAAAAGTTGCCTGGCCTTTGTGTCACTTCAGTACAATATGAGAATTTTACAAGAGCAGCTAACCTGTCAAAAGCTCTGTCTCAACATTTATTACAGAATTGGACTTTTGAGTTTGAGCAGACACTCCGTGAGTTGAGAGTGGCGATCCTGCAAGTGAATTCGACGCGTCTGGATCTTTCTCTGATGGAAGGCCTCTCCTCCTGGATTTCATCTGCATTTTCTTATTTTAAGGAATGGGTGGGGGTGGGATCATTTAGCCTAGTTCTCTGCTGTGGAATAGTGTTGATGCTTTGGATGGTGTGTAAGCTCAGAGCCCAAACAAAAGAGACAAAGTGATGGTGGCACAAGCACTTGCTGCCTTAGAACACGGAGCCTCCCCTGACATTTGGTTAACCATGTTAAAGCAATAGGTCGCTGGCCTCCCGGCTCTTGCACCCCACGAGGCTAGTCTCATTGCATGGGATAGAGTGGGTAGGCTTCAGCAGCCCAAGGAGTTGCAAGGCTAAGCACTGCACAGGAGAGGTCTGCGGTATAACGACTTTCTCCTGGGAGATAAGTCATCTTGCATGAAGGTTCTATGTCATGATCTCCTTCCCCCAGAAAAACGACATCGGGACTGGTCAGGGCTCCCTCTGGGGATAAGACCCTGGAGAGGAGCTTTGTACATGTTCCAAATTTGCACATGGGGATTTGACCTCTATCTCCACTCCAAAGTTGTGGGTGTCCTATGGCTTCAAAAATAAATGAATAGGGGGAGATGTGAGGAGCCGCCCTCACTATCGCTATCGCCATTAGAAGATGGCGCTGACATCTGCTGTCAGTTGGAGTTTACCGTTTAAGCTGTGCCTCACCCGTCATCTGGGGTGATGAGCAAACCACCAATCCCGGCTCTACACGTCTCACTCGGAGCTCCTAGGCTTATATAAGGGGCTGGGTTTCTTAGCTTGGGGTCTCCCTCTCAGAATCTGATCATCTATCTCTCAAGATGTATTAAAGCTTTACTGCAGAAGGATCCGAGTGTCCTGCGTCGTTCTTGCTGGCGAGACGGTAGCGCGGGACACTAGTTAGTACCTCTGAGACCCTATTTATTTTCTCTAGGAGTGAGTTGTTGAAGATTCCTTGCTGCTCTTATGAGTACTCATCCTGCCAATTTGATTGATGTCTTTGCATGACCATCTAAAATTATTCTATATGTCATAAGGTCCTCACCAGACTCCAGTTAGAGAAGTCCAGCTTTGGACTTTTAGTCTTCAAAACTGTGAGTTGAATGAACTTATTTTCATTGTAACACATTCAGCCTTGAATATTTTACTGTGACAATAGAAAAATAACGTGTTTCACCTATTATTATATATTTGCTACCCATACACTGTATATTGCCAAGAGTAAACCTTAACATGAAATATCGACTCAGGATGGTGATGATCTATTATTGTAGACTCATCAATTGAGACAAATTACAGCTCTAGCACAAGGCATTTATAATGAGGGCACCTGTGGTTTTTTGGAATAAGTGTAAGATATATGTATACTTCCCTCTAAATTTTATTATAAACCTGAAAACGCTCTAAAATAAAGCTTATATAAATAATTTTGCAACATTAAAGAATTGGGAAGCTACATCATTAATGACTAACTAAATATGAAAAACAATTTTAACTGAGTATAATACACATTTTAAGAATTTTTGATACATATGTGGTAAAACAATATTATAGGAAATCGGTACCAATTCTAAGAATACTCATGGCTAAACTGTTGCAAAACAGTGAAGACATTTACAAGGTATGAGAAGATGAAATAATTCTTTAACACAGTCATTTAAGTTATATTTCATAACTGACTAATTCCTGTGTTTATCACAGGGCAAGATATTTATTTTCAATGTGTACTTACTGCACTTAGAGGTTGCCTTTCCTTTGCATGCATATGAGTCTTATTCTAATTGTATAACTTCCACTACATTTTCAAGTTATAACAGCTTCTTTTATCTTTTTTCAATATGACTTACAGTCCCATGGTATTTTAAAAGCACCATTTAAGTGTACACTTCATAACAGTTCGGAGGTTTTAATTTGTCCATATATGCTGGTGCATCACTCCTCAAGGCACCATGTCTTAAAGGATCTAACGTAGGTGTGCTATGGTATTAAGGGGAGAAAACATCATCTTTAATGACATGATCAGAATACATAAAAGTGTAAAACATGGAGGCACTTCACACAGACTCTTAATAGCAATGTGGCCTTAAGGATCTCTCTTTTATGCACATTCAGGTTTACAAGGAAGTAATATTTCATAATATTGTTAGGGAAGTACAATGTGACACTATAACTAAACAAATGTCACAAACTTCACATTCCTGCACAAATGTTAAAATATTGTTATTATATTTAAGCTTCCCTGCTGGGGTTTTGAAGTCTATGAAAGGGCAGCCTTTTCTGGTTCTTTGAGCTCCAGCTTTGACAACTTCACCCTGGAGGTAACAGCTTGCCCAAGGCCTGACATGCAGCTCTGCTGCAACGCAGGCACCCCCTGCTCCTTTTGGCAGGTTGTGCTGATTTATGGGGCTATTTGATTTATTTAATGTACCATGCCTTTGATTGCATATACTCTATAGCAGTCACTAAAGATGCAAACAAACACATCATATGCTCCTTAATCACTCCCATCCCCCTTGTTATCAATCACTGCCAGTAGAATTGGAACAGCTGTGATTCATGCTGCAAACTTAAGGTCAGCAAACTTGGGTTTGCAGCAGAGAGCAGCAACAATTCCATGAAACCTCTGCTCAATGTCCTCCAAGTTCAGAGAAAAAATACAACAAAGATAAAAGATGCTGTATTTTGGGGAGGAAGAAGAATAATCTGGGAAAATAATCAAATAGAAGAGCTCACTGTATGGATGTGTGCCTATAATCTAAGAATAGAGGAGGTTGAGGCAGAGTGATAATGAATTCAAAGCTAGTCTGAGCTATGCGGTGAGGCTCTGTCAAAGAAGTAGGCAAAAAAGAAAATACTAATTAAAGAAAGTGAGGGAAAATTGAAATATGACAACAGCTTTTAAATGTGACTGTGTAATGTGAGATTGCAATACGCAGAGAACATATACAACAACACATGTAATTTAAAATATTCTAAAGGGACATTGTTTAATACAAAACTGCTATGCATTGACAAATTGAATCCTTCTCCACTTTTTCACATTACTTAAATTTTCACTGTCTTTTTATTTTAAATTCTCATCTGTCTTAAGTACGGTAATGCCGTAAAAATGTTTTCTGGCAATGCTACAAATGTGACCACATTCTTTGATCTCCTTAGCTGTCCAAATTCTAGAAGGAATGACTCCATCTCAGTTCTTTTGCACATATACAGAAAACATTAAAAGAAAATACAATGACATCTTAATTTAATTTTTTCATACATTATATTTGATCATTTTTTCCTGCCCCAAACTCCTCCAGGATCCTCCCACCTCCCTATTCGTCTTAATTTATATTCTTTTTAAAGTTATTTCTTCCTCCTCCCCCTCTACCACCACCTCTTCCTCCCCTTCTCCTTTCTTTTCCTCCCTCCCACCCCTCTTTCCTTTTTTCCTTCAAAGAAACCCCACAAAAAATAAAACAAGTGAAAAACAAGGCAAAATTGTCAGAACAGCCAAATGAAACAAAAGACGACACAGACGTAATTTCCAAACACAGCTACACAAACACAATCAAAAGAAAAACACAGAAAGTATGTTTTTGTGTTGGCCGACTACCACTGGGCAGTGAAACCCCATTGGAGAAAACTGATTAATCCTTTGCCAGAGGTTATTATTGTTAATAGCTTTTTGGTTACAGGTGGGGACCCATTTACACTGTCTCCTTTCAGTGCTGGGACCCTGTCTAAAATCTGTGCAGGTCTTGTTTAGTCATTGTTGCTGTGAGTTACTATGAGAATCATCCCTTTTGTGTTCACAAGATACCGTTTACTTATAGTCACCAGCCATAACTTACAATCTTTCTATGCCATTTTCTCATAAATTCCTTAACCCTTGAAGAGAAGTTTGCTGAAGACATCCCCTTTAAGGCTGACTGCTCCAAAGTCTCTGTTTCTCTGTACAATGTCCAGTTGAAAGTTTCGTGCTAATTCCCATCTAATGCAAGAAGCTTCTCTGATGTGGGCTGAATTTTGCTGATAAATATACTAATCAACATGTTGTTAGAAGTTATTTTACTCTTTTGTTCCATTGGCAGAGTGTTGGGTCAACTTCTAGGCCTGTGACCTATCTAGACCCATGTCATGAAATAGCATTAAAAAGAAAACTATGAAAAAGAACTAGTATTTCAAAGAAATTGTTGTTAGCAACTTTTTAACAGGTGATTAATTGCAGATAAAATCACATTGTGCCCTGAATATCAACAGATTATGAATAAAAGTAATTATTTGTTAAATTTCTATTCATGTAGATATATATTCATGTTACTTATATATGTTGTATAATTTAGTAATACATAACATATAATTGATATAGTTCCATAAACTTAAGGGTCTTTGCCAAACTCTTTCTATGAGGCTTCAATAACCTTGATCCCCAAGCCACACAAAGATACAACCAAGAAAGAGAACTTCAGACCAATATCCCTCATGAACATTGATGCAAAAATACTCAATAAAATACTGGCAAATCGGATCCAAGAACACATCAAAACAATCATTCACCACGATCAAGTAGGTTTCATCCCAGGGATGCAGGGATGGTTCAACATACGAAAATCCATCAACGTAATCCACCATATAAACAAGCTGAAAAACAAAAATCACATGATCATCTCACTAGATGCTGAAAAAGCCTTTGACAAAATCCAACACCCCTTCATGATAAAGGTCTTGGAGAGATCTGGGATAACAGGGACATACTTAAACATAATAAAAGCCATATACAGTAAACCAACAGCCAACATCAAACTAAATGGACAGAAACTCAACACAATTCCTCTAAAATCAGGAACAAAACAAGGCTGTCCACTCTCTCCATACCTTTTCAACATGGTACTTGAAGTTCTAGCTATAGCCATACGACAACAAAGGGGGATCAAGGGGATACAAATTGGGAAGGAAGAAGTCAAACTTTCACTGTTTGCAGACGATATGATAGTTTATATCAGTGACCCAAAGAACTCTACCAGGGAACTCTTACAGCTGATTAACACCTTCAGCAAAGTGGCAGGTTACAAGATCAACTCAAGAAAGTCAGTAGCCCTACTATATACAGATGATAAAAGGGCTGAAAGAGAAATCAGAGAAACATCACCCTTTACAATTGCCACAAACAACATAAAATACCTTGGGGTAACGCTAACCAAACAAGTGAAAGACCTGTATCGTAAGAACTTTGAATCTCTAAAGAAAGAAATTAAAGAAGCCCTCAGAAAATGGAAAGATCTCCCATGCTCTTGGATAGGTAGGATCAATGTAGTAAAAATGGCAATCCTGCCAAAAGCAATCTACAGATTCAATGCTATCCCCATTAAAATCCCAGCACAATTCTTCACAGACCTTGAAAGAACAATAATCAATTTTGTATGGAAAAACAAAAGACCCAGGATAGCCAAAACAACCCTGGTCAACAAGGCAACGTCCAGAGGCATCACTATCCCTGACCTCAAGCTCTATTATAGAGCTATAGTCCTGAAAACAGCTTGGTATTGGCACAAAAATATACAGGCAGACCAATGGAATCGAATTGAAAATCCGGGTATTAACCCACACACGTACGAACATCTGATCTTTGACAAAGAAGCTAAAAATATACAATGGAATAAAGAAAGCATCTTCAACAAATGGTGCTGGCATAATTGGAGACTGGCATGTAGAAAAATGCGGATCGATCCATGTTTATCGCCATGCACAAAACTTAAGTCCAAATGGATCAAAGACCTCAACATAAATCCAGCCACACTGAACCTCTTAGAAGAGAAAGTGGGTGGTACCCTTGAAAGAATTGGTACAGGAGACAGCTTCCTGAACATAACACCAGTAGCACAGACAGTGAGATCAACAATTAATAAATGGGACCTACTGAAACTGAGAAGCTTCTGTAAGGCAAAGGACACAGTCAGCAAGACAAAAAGGCAGCCCACAGAATGGGAAAAATATTCACTAATCCCACATCTGACAGAGGGTTGATCTCCAAAATTTACAAAGAACTCAAGAAGCAAGTCTCCAAAACAGCAAAGGACCCAATTAAGAAGTGGGCTGCAGAACTAAATAGAAGTTTTCAATAGAGGAGTCTAAAATGGCTGAGAGGCACTTGAGAAAGTGCTCAACATCCTTAGCCATCCGGGAAATGCAAATCAAAGCAACTCTGAGATACCATCTCACTCCTGTCAGAATGGCTAAAATCAAAAACACCAATGACAATTTATGCTGGAGAGGATGTGGTGAAAGGGGGACACTCCTCCATTGCTGGTGGGAGTGCCAACTGGTTCAGCCACTTTGGAAAGCAGTATGGAGATTCCTCAGAAAAATGGGAATAAACCTACCACAAGACCCAGCAACTGCACTCTTAGGCATATATCCAAAAGATGCCCATTCATATAACAAAGATGTCTGTTCCACTATGTTCATAGCAGCTTTATTTGTAATAGCCAGAACTTGGAAGCAACCTAGATGTCCCTCACCCGAAGAATGGATAGAGAAAATGTGGTACATCTACACAATGGAGTACTATTCAGCAGAAAAAATAATGGAATCATGAGATTCGCAGGCAAATGGATGACACTAGAAGAAACCATCCTGAGTGAGGTAACCCAGTCACAAAAAGAGAAACATGGCATGTACTCTCTCATATATGGATTTTAGACATAGATCTGGGGAGTGCCAGCCTACAATCCTATTGCCAGAGTGTCTGGGAAACAGAAACTTCATTTACTGGCTGGTTAAGTACTGAGCTGAACTCAAGAAAGCCAGTATCAGAGAGGGAGGACTGATGATCAAAGGGATTAAGACTGGGCTGGTTGAACCCCCAGAAACAGCTGACCAGACAAAGGTTAACTCTTGAATCCCAGGCATCAGCCTGGGAATCCAGCATGGGACTGATCAAGACCCCTGAATCTGGGTGTCAGTGAGGAGGCCTAGGTAATCTATTGAGCCTTGGACAGCAGATCAGTACCCATCCCAAGTATACACACGGTCTCTGGACTCCCATAGAACAATGTGAGGTGCACTCTCACCCTGAACTCTTGGGGAAGGGTCTAGGCCCTGCCCTATATGAAATGACAGACTATGGACACCCCCATGGAGGGCCTCACCCTCCCTGGGGGAAAGAGGGGATAACGGGGGGGGGATGGGGGGGATGGCACGGGAGGAGGGGAGGGAAAGGGAGAGGGACCTCGTACTGACTTGTGAAGCAACCTTGTTTCTTATCTAAATTTAAAATGGAAAATAAAAAAAATATTAATAAAAAAAATAAATAAATTAGAAACAAGCTTGCTTCACATGTCAATCCCAGCTCCTTCTCCCTCCCCCTTTCCCCCACCAACCCCCCCAACTCCCCATCCAATTGTCACTCCATTCCCCAGGGAGGGTGAGGCCCTCCATGGGGGATATCCAAAGTCTGTCATGTTATCCCGGGCAGGGCCTAGGCCCTTCCCCCATGTGTCTAGGCTTAGAGAGCATCCCTCCATATGGAATGGGCTCCCAAAGTCCATTCGGATGCCAAGGATACTCATCTACTACCTGAGTAGTAGACACCCAAATTTAGGGGTTCTAGATCAGTCCCATGCTGGACTCTCAGACATTAGTCTGGGACTCCAAGAGCTCCGCCTTATTCAGGTTAGCTGTTTCTGTGGGTTTCACCAGCATGGTCTTGACCCCTTTGTTCATCACTCCTCCCTCTCTGTCACTGGGTTCTAGGAGTTCAATTCAGTGTTTAGCTGTGGGTGTCCTTCTCTGCTTCCATCAGCCACTAGATGAAGGCTTTAGGACAACATATAAGGGAGTCATCAATCTCATTATCAGGAAAGGGCATTTAAGGTAGCATCCCCACTATTTCTTAGATTGACAGTTGGCATCATCCTTGTAGATCTCTGAAAATCTCACTAGTGCCAGATATCTCCTCAAACTTAAAATGACTCCCTCTATTATGGTATCTTTCATCCTGCTCTCTATTCTTTCCCTGACTCAACCTTCCTGCTCCCCCATGGCCTCCTCTCACCTCCTCTTCTCCACATGTCTTTCTCTCAACTCCCTCTCCCCAGTCACATAAACCTTAAAATTCATATAATGTTGAATAAATAGGAAATCTGGTTATTGCAGTTACTGTGTAATTACAAATAACCAAGATTCTGTATACAGACACATACACACACACACACAGGCACACGCGTGGGCGTGTGAGCACGTGCGTGTGTGTGTGTGTGTGTGTGTGTGTGTGCATGATACAAAGTTGCTTAGAAAACAAACAGATACTAGATGTTCTTGGTGATAGACTGGTATAATAATGAAAATATGAATTACAATAAGTTACACACATAATATATAATATAAATCAAATATTATAATTCCGGGAAATAACTAGAAGTATATTTCAAGTGAAATCCAAAGTATCACAATGTGTTTGAAAAGGTCAAGTCTGATTTTATACTTTATCTTCTGTCTTTCTTTTGGCTTAGAAGGCACATTTTATTTATTTTTATTCTGGAATATTCTTCTGATTTCTGGTATTGAAAGCAATCAGATGGGACCATGTGAAAATTGTCACTTTCAAACTTTGGATGATTTATCAGTGGCAAAAATTTTATTTCTTTCAGACTATCTGATAAGGTGATATTCCTTCATGACAAGATCTTACAGATTAGTATCAAATCCTGAACAATACAGCCGTAATCAAGGGCATTCCTCAGAAGGCAATCAATTGTTATCGAATAGATAATGTGTTTTCCTTCAAAGGGAGAAATAACTATCAATCAGATGTTATTAATCTTTTTTGAAATATTTTTAATATTCCAACATGATGCATTAAATTATTTTCTTCCCATATATATGCATATATAGATACACACTTATATATACATATATATACATACATACATACATACATACAGGAAAAATTAAAAGTTCACCGAATTATTGTTAATTTACAGGCTCAGTCAAGACAATAAATCATGCTAATAATTTCCCATGTGAGATGTCAGTATACATCAAATCTGCCCTTTAGAAAGAAAAAAGAAGTTAGACTGGTAAACAGAAAGTAACTTGATTAAGCTCAGGTCACATATGACATACATAAGACTTTTTAGATACAGGAGTAGGCACTTTTAATGAACCTAAGAAAAATTATAAATAAAATGATAATTCAAGATGTTCAGGTTTAACTAATATAAACACACTTTCTTTATTTTCTCTCGTTTCCCCATGATGATGTTCTGGCTATTGATAGAGTGGTTTGTGATAACACATTCTGCATGTATATTTGTTGTTATAAATCATATGGGTGTTAATAATTGTGGCTTTCTTGTGCCCTTCAAAATCATATTTATTTAGACATGTTGTCTGTAAATTGCTCAAATGTGTACATTCATCACACATGCTTAATACAATGACAGTCATGTATTTTCTTTTTAATGAAAACTCTTCTGAATTATGAGTTTTCTATCTGGTTTTACTAAAGTATGTTTATGTTAAAAAATACACATAAACTGCTGTGATTCATGTTTGAGGGTACTCAAAATTGGGCTGTTTCTCACCCAGTTAGGCACTATTTTAAGGAATATACACTTTGTTTTATTTGAAGATTTTTGAGATCTTGGATTCATTTTGACTGATTTCCCATTTATGCATTCTTGCTGATTTGTTTCAGCCTATTTTCTGACAATATTGAGAAGAGTATATGATTCAAAGTCTTATTATTTGTTATATCATAACACAGCTTTGCTCACCTACTCTAAACATTTGTTAACTATTAGACTACGCGCTGGATATAAAAATAGATATAGGTATAGAGTTTTCCATGTCCCCAGAGTTCATAGTTAAAGAGGAATTATATCTTAGGACATTATAATAAAATAGCTATCTGTCCAGGGAGATGGCTCAGTCATTGAAATTACTTGTATGAAAACATATGACCTGAGTTCAATTCCTGGAAATTAGATATAGTTAGAAAGCTAGATCACAACCTAGAAAGTTGTTCTTGAAGCTGACATATATTGTATGGTACATGCATTATGCAACACACATAATACACATATGTGATAATAATAATGTAATTTAAAAATAATGAGATAGAAGCATGCAGAGTGCTTTGAAGGTTTATTGAAGGGATTTGGGTTCAGATTTTAGGAGTCAAGGAGTGTGAGCATTCTGAAGTGCTGAGATGGAGACCAAATACTAACACAACAAAGAATAGTATAAGGAGAAGAAAGAACATGCCTAAAATCCTATGGATTAAGGACAAAAGTATATGCAAATTTATCATCAAGTTTCCATCAAGAGTTGTAAATAGGTGTTTATTAAATGGTAAAATTAATAATTTGATATAATTATAATGTAAATCTCAGCGTTACATTACTGACTAAAAACTATGATGAACTAAATAACTCTTTGCTTTACAATTCATAACACTAGAAAAATTACAGTTGTGAAATAATCTTATGGTGAGTTTCACAACATGAGGAACTGTATTAAAGGGTCACAACTTAAGCAAGTTTGAGAACCACTG